>NC_056748.1:899664485-899706985 GCF_019279795.1 Protopterus annectens
ATTGGAACCTGTCTCATGAATTCTGGTGATGTTGATACAATTCAAAATTTCCGAGGTGACTTTACTATTTTTAATTATTCTTGTCTGAACTTTGAAACCGCCATGGCTGATTTGCTTTGTAGAGGCTTCAATTTTGTACCTACCACCCAAAGTCAAATTGAGAGCCTTATCATTGACTTAAAATTGTTTGTTCAAAAACTGAACTTTAAACTTTTATTTAATGATACTGAAGGTTTGAATGCTGGTCAAATACTTAGAAGGAGTAGTCTGTTCAACCCGCCTCTTCCCTTGCCGTTAATAGCCTTTGAGAAATTGTGTGAGTTTGATTTTAGGAACTTGCTATCCAAGGTTCATACTAAAAAGTTTAACAACCTCACAGGGGTGGAAAATGAACTTTTAAAACAACACTGCTCTAACAAAACTATTCAGGTTATGAAACCTGACAGAGGGTGGGGGGTTTAGTAATGAATGTTGACGACTACCTTAACAAAATGTTTTTGCACTTAAGTGACAGTAATTTTTATGAAGAAACCTCACTCAATATGGTTAACATTGCCTTATTCTAGAATAGATTGATTACTCCAGGATATATTAGACCAGGGCCAGATTGACCATGGCCTGTGGACCCTGCTTGTGGTTAAATTTCCTGTTGTCCCTTCTATATTTGGACTTCCCAAGATACATAAAGATTTGTGTGACCCTCCGTTAAGACCTATTGTTAATGATTCCAGGTCCAAAACTCATCCCTTGGCAAGATATGTTGATGTCAGACTAAAAAATTTTTAGAGGGATATTCACACATCTGTAAGGATTCGTGGGATTTTTTAAGTGAAGTGTCTGAGGTTTGTTATGATGACAACTTGATTTTCTGTACCACTGATGTTAACAACCTGTTTAATGTTATTCCCCATGAGAAGGGGCTTGATTGGTTTCATGAATTCTTGATGGAAAAGGGAATTTTTTGTAACAATGAGATAAACACCTTGGACTTGATGATGGAACTTGTTTTAAAAAACTATTTTGTGTACATAGATGGACATTACTATCTTCAAAGGAAAGGGGTGGCAATGGGGGCTGCTTGTGCCACCATTTTTGCCAACATTGTTATGTTAATATGGGAAACTAAATACATTTTAAATTCTTTTGGGTCCTCCCCCCTTGGAGTTTTTACCTCAGGTTTCTGGATGACATTATTATTTTTTGGAAGGAATCTGAGGTTGAACTACAACACTTCAGTGGCAGCTGGTGACTTCAAACTGAAGTGGAGCTGCAGGAGACAGCTGAATGGGTAGGGTCAATTGGAAGGGGTGTGGCCAACTAGAAAGGGGAGAAGCTATGCTCAAAACCACAAAAACTAACTAAATACACTGCCCTGGGTGCCAAACCGTCATTATGAGAGTCCAATCAAGACAAAATGAAGTGTAGAAGAATAAAAATATTTCAATGCATTGGCTGCATGACAGCCTATTTAATATCTAGATGTAAACAAAAATGTTGTGAGGCATGACAAAATAAATTACTTGTTAAATACATTAATGGAATGCCAGTCAAAATCAAGTATAAGAAAAATAAGCAGCACTCAACTCAAACCACTTCTTGCACTGCAGTTCTAATTATAATTTATATTCAGCTTTATTAAAGTACCAAGTAACATGCTGAAAGTAGAAATCTCTGATGCCCCCACTTGTAAAAATGTTTCTTATCCAAAAAATGACCTGCTGCCTGACAACTATCTACTTGTTTCATGGGGAAAACATGATCAAAGTAAAAAATGAAAAGTAAAGAAGAAATAAGCTCAAGATACATTGCTTAAAAGGATTACTGTACAGGTTATGGACCACACGATTGGCATTCTGTTTAGTTTACGGGTAAAGCCTGCAGAGATGACTGGAAGTCTCCAAGTGTAATGAGCTTCTTAAAATAATGTAATCCTGTCCTTTATTACAAATACTGTCATATGCATTTCAATACCCAAGGCTTATACATTATCTAGTTAAGTATTCTCTACATGGCAACAACAGAAAGGCTTTCAATGTTGGCAATTCTTTAACAATATGCTTATTAAAGCTTACTTGCATCTTACAATCTCAGCCAAGCTTACCTGATGGTCATTAAAGTATTGCTACTTAAACACAGAGCAACAGGCACTTTGAGTAATAAGCATAAATCAACAGTACAAAAAATATGACAAAAACCAGACCATTTTGCAAAAATCAAGGACAGATGAAAAGCCACTCTGGTACTTGTGTCTACCTTGGATGGGGGGGGGATACTCTGCACATTTACACTGCATAACTACTCCTTGCCTTGCTTCAACACATCCAAAGTCACTACATGGGGGAGTGGGGTGCAACAAGTATGTCTCAATTTGAAATGTCTCTGACTGATTGTGATGGCCCTGACACATTTGTCATACCTCTCAACCTCAGAGCAAGAAATCTGGACAAAGCCATACATAGAAGTGGGACAAAGGCCCAAAAATAAGGACAATTTTTAAATATTGCTCTTATAAACTTAGAAAGATAATAGAATAGGTCTTGCATGAGTATGAATTTTCTGAAGGGTATGAAATCTGAAACTCAAATGTCTGTCATTATTTTCTAACTTCAGTCTTTAATGATTTGTCACTAATTTGCCAAAAAAACACAATTTTATGAAAAATGGACCAAAAATGTGATGTAAAAATATAAAATAGCCACACAATACAGCTAGGAACCTCAAAAAGCCAAATGCAGTGCTGCTATCAGTTGAGGCAGGAGACTCACGTAAACATAAAAGAGAGCAATCCAAATCCAAGTGTGTGACCCTCCAGTGGCAATGAAACGAAAAGCAGAGATTCAAAGGAACTTCAAATAAGATGCATTCATAAAAAATAATAAAGTTTATTCCAATGAGTGAGCTTTGTAAAGGCTTCTTCAGACTCTTAAAACAATGAATAAAACTGTTTGAATCATTTTTAAACCAATAGCCTTTGAGAAATTGTGTGAGTTTGATTTTAGGAACTTGCTATCCAAGGTTCATACTAAAAAGTTTAACAACCTCACAGGGGTGGAAAATGAACTTTTAAAACAACACTGCTCTAACAAAACTATTCAGGTTATGAAACCTGACAGAGGGTGGGGGGGGGGGTTAGTGATGAATGTTGACGACTACCTTAAAATGTTTTTGCACTTAAGTGACAGTAATTTTTATGAAGAAACCTCACTCAATATGGTTAACATTGCCTTATTCTAGAATAGATTGATTACTCCAGGATATATTAGACCAGGGCCAGATTGACCATGGCCTGTGGACCCTGCTTGTGGTTAAATTTCCTGTTGTCCCTTCTATATTTGGACTTCCCAAGATACATAAAGATTTGTGTGACCCTCCGTTAAGACCTATTGTTAATGATTCCAGGTCCAAAACTCATCCCTTGGCAAGATATGTTGATGTCAGACTAAAAAATTTTTAGAGGGATATTCACACATCTGTAAGGATTCGTGGGATTTTTTAAGTGACGTGTCTGAGGTTTGTTATGATGACAACTTGATTTTCTGTACCACTGATGTTAACAACCTGTTTAATGTTATTCCCCATGAGAAGGGGCTTGATTGGTTTCATGAATTCTTGATGGAAAAGGGAATTTTTGTAACAATGAGATAAACACCTTGGACTTGATGATGGAACTTGTTTTAAAAAACTATTTTGTGTACATAGATGGACATTACTATCTTCAAAGGAAAGGGGTGGCAATGGGGGCTGCTTGTGCCACCATTTTGCCAACATTGTTATGTTAATATGGGAAACTAAATACATTTTAAATTCTTTTGGGTCCTCCCCCCTTGGAGTTTTTACCTCAGGTTTCTGGATGACATTATTATTTTTTGGAAGGAATCTGAGGTTGAACTACAACACTTCAGTGGCAGCTGGTGACTTCAAATTGAAGTGGAGCTGCAGGAGACAGCTGAATGGGTAGGGTCAATTGGAAGGGGTGTGGCCAACTAGAAAGGGGAGAAGCTATGCTCAAAACCACAAAAACTAACTAAATACACTGCCCTGGGTGCCAAACCGTCATTATGAGAGTCCAATCAAGACAAAATGAAGTGTAGAAGAATAAAAATATTTCAATGCATTGGCTGCATGACAGCCTATTTAATATCTAGATGTAAACAAAAATGTTGTGAGGCATGACAAAATAAATTACTTGTTAAATACATTAATGGAATGCCAGTCAAAATCAAGTATAAGAAAAATAAGCAGCACTCAACTCAAACCACTTCTTGCACTGCAGTTCTAATTATAATTTATATTCAGCTTTATTAAAGTACCAAGTAACATGCTGAAAGTAGAAATCTCTGATGCCCCCACTTGTAAAAATGTTTCTTATCCAAAAAAGACCTGCTGCCTGACAACTATCTACTTGTTTCATGGGGAAAACATGATCAAAGTAAAAAATGAAAAGTAAAGAAGAAATAAGCTCAAGATACATTGCTTAAAAGGATTACTGTACAGGTTATGGACCACACGATTGGCATTCTGTTTAGTTTACGGGTAAAGCCTGCAGAGATGACTGGAAGTCTCCAAGTGTAATGAGCTTCTTAAAATAATGTAATCCTGTCCTTTATTACAAATACTGTCATATGCATTTCAATACCCAAGGCTTATACATTATCTAGTTAAGTATTCTCTACATGGCAACAACAGAAAGGCTTTCAATGTTGGCAATTCTTTAACAATATGCTTATTAAAGCTTACTTGCATCTTACAATCTCAGCCAAGCTTACCTGATGGTCATTAAAGTATTGCTACTTAAACACAGAGCAACAGGCACTTTGAGTAATAAGCATAAATCAACAGTACAAAAAATATGACAAAACCAGACCATTTTGCAAAAATCAAGGACAGATGAAAAGCCACTCTGGTACTTGTGTCTACCTTGGATGGGGGGGGGATACTCTGCACATTTACACTGCATAACTACTCCTTGCCTTGCTTCAACACATCCAAAGTCACTACATGGGGGAGTGGGGTGCAACAAGTATGTCTCAATTTGAAATGTCTCTGACTGATTGTGATGGCCCTGACACATTTGTCATACCTCTCAACCTCAGAGCAAGAAATCTGGACAAAGCCATACATAGAAGTGGGACAAAGGCCCAAAAATAAGGACAATTTTTAAATATTGCTCTTATAAACTTAGAAAGATAATAGAATAGGTCTTGCATGAGTATGAATTTTCTGAAGGGTATGAAATCTGAAACTCAAATGTCTGTCATTATTTTCTAACTTCAGTCTTTAATGATTTGTCACTAATTTGCCAAAAAAACACAATTTTATGAAAAATGGACCAAAAATGTGATGTAAAAATATAAAATAGCCACATAATACAGCTAGGAACCTGTCAAAGAAGGGACACTTTAATATTAGTACTGCTAACTTGAGCAGCTGACAAAATAAAATAATCTACATGCATTTCTGAAATAAAAGTAATCTATAACTGATTATTACAGTTATTTCTTAATTGTAAACCCTCCATGTTTTCTTCCAAAATTACTATTTTGCGGCGGGATTATTAGGGGGAAGAGCAACTTTTTGAGCCAAAATCAGGGACAGTTGAGAGGTTTGGCTATGCCTAATTCTATAAAGCAATTTATTTGCATGTACCTCTCAACCTGTTAATGCAATAAATCTGGACAAGGCCAAATATATTGGGGGACATATAAACAGTACTAAAAATTGCTCTTGTATAAACTGAGACAGTTGATAGAACAACAGGTCTTACTTTAGCATGCATTTTTCTGAAGGTTATGAAGTCTGAAACTCAGTGTGTCATTATTTAGTGACTTAATTCCTAAATGATTTGCCAGAAAACCACAAATTTTTTGAGGAACAAACCAAAAATTAGAAGCAAAAATCTATTCATTCTTTGAAAATCTGGACAGTTCGTAGGTATAGTTCAGCTGGGGCTGTCTTTAAGTTTGCTGCCCTTCCCCCTTACAAAATCATGGCCGAATGAAGCCTCCCCCTGCAGCCATTCCAATGATCCATTACTTGACTATTTCACTCCATTTACCATAAACACTAATGTGCATACTGATTTACTTCTATGATGATTTGGACTTCATTTGAAAGTTTTATTTTGCATTTTACAGCACAAACATTAAGACATCTGTTAAACAAACTTAGCATTAAAACTTATCTGCCCTTGAAACTCACATTCACTGAAACAGCATTGAAACCCACATTCAAATAAAATACATTTTACCAGTGGCAGATAAAGATTAATTCTGGGCTGTTTTTAAATCATATGCCCCTTGCATATGAAATATACATGTGCTCTTTGATACACCTTCCTATTGTTTTGAACATTTTTCCAGTAAACAATGAAACAAAACACATGCACCAATAATGACAAAACTGCCCAATTCAGAACATCTTTCCAGTAAACAATTAAACAAAATCCATGCACCCATAATGACAAAACTGCCCAGTTCAGAACATTTCCATTATAAAAGTCTATTCAAACTTCTACAGTCCACCATTATCAGTAAACATGCACAATTCTACAGTCCACCGTTATCAGTAAATATGCACAATTCTACAGTCCACCATTATCAGTAAATATGCACAATCTCTGAAGAAGTAAAAAAGTCATCTAAATAATTCCACATTAAATAAATCTGTAACTAATGAAGAGGTTGCTGCTAGCAAACACCTTTATATTTCATGATTCCATCGAAAAATAAAGTGTCTGATGCCCCTGAGGAATAAATTGCCTATATTACATTAAAAATGATAAGCTAGTAATATTGCACTAGGAAATGGATGGCAAACTGATAACAGGCTCATAGTTAGTATCTTAACTTTTTCTGTACGGCAACATCCACCCCTTGTGGGAGTAGAAATAACAACCTTCTGCATCAAAAGCAAGTACACAACCTGTTGTGCTATTAACAATGCAAGCTGACTTAGCATAAGCAGCACTAAACTTCTCTTCCCCTGCAGCTCTCAGCTCCTTGTAAAATCTAATCAATACTCAACTGCATCTCAACTTCGCAGCACAAGAAATCTGGAAAAAGCCAAATTTATTGGGGGGGTCAAAAGCCCAAAAACCAGGGACACATTAAACATTGCTTGTATAATCTTGGAAAGTTGCTAGAATAAAATGCTGTGTTACCACCATACATTTTACTGCCAAGGTCCCTGTGCAAAAGAGTCAGAGCAAAATACCGCTATGCCAAATCAGCTGCTTTGTGAAAGAAAAATGCTTTGTTACCACCATACATTTTACTACCAAGGTCCCTATGCAAAACAGTCAGAGCAACATACCACTATGCCAAATCAGCTGCTTTGTGAAAGAAAAATGCTGTGTTACCACCATACATTTTACTACAAAGGTCCCTGTGCAAAACAGTCAGAGCAACATACCACTATGCCAAATCACCTGCTTTGTGAAAGAAAAATGCTGTGTTACCACCATACATTTTACTGCCAAGGTTCCTGTGCAAAACAGTCAGAGCAACATACCACTACGCCAAATCAGCTGCTTTGTGAAAGAGTGGAAGACTGAAACTTAAATGGCTATCATTTAATGAATTCAGTTCTCACCATAGCTGTCAACCTCTTAGCACAAAACACCTGGACAAACCCAGTAATGAGGGAATACAGCCCTCAAACATATTCAGTGAATTCAGTTCTTGCCATAGCTGTCAACCTTAGCACAGAAAACCTGGACAAAGCCAATAATGTGGTAATACAGTCCCAAAATAAGGACAAATTTCAAATATTCATCTTATAAACTTAGAAAATTGCTAGAATAAAAGGTTGTGTTACTATGTATTTTCTGAAGAATAAGAAGTCTGAAATTCAAATGCCTGTCAATTTTACTTCTGACGGAACAAAAACAATTTTCAGCAGGGGCCCAGGGAGAAATACTGCAGACACGTCTTTGTAAAATGGCAGGACACCAGAGCAAATCCACACAAACACAGGGATGAGATGCAGACTCCACACAGAAGGCACCCCAGCCAAGAATCAAACCAGAAAACCTATAGCTGCGAGGCAACAATGCTACCACTGTACCATCAAATATGCAAGGAATTAAACATTCAGAAACCTGAAGTCTGAAATTCAAATGCCTGTCAATTTTATTTAGCATTTGTTAATCAGGACAGTCTGACTTGGAATAAAAAAACAATTTTCAGCAGAGGCCCAGGAAGAAATAATGCAGACATGTCTTTGTAACATGGGAGGACACAAAAGCAAACCCACACAAACACAGGGAGAAGATGCAGAACCCACACAGAAGGCAGCCCAGCCAAGAATCAAATCTGAAAACCTACAGTTGTGAGGCAACAATGCTACCACTGCACCATCAAATATCAAGCATTGCAGCATTTAGAAACCACAGATATTATGAGGAACAGATCAGATCAAATATGAGGCAAAAATCTGCAATTTTTTTTTACAAATGGTGGTGGGTAGGGAATTCAGGTCCTTAACACCTGGCTACAAGGTACAGGGTTCAAGCCTGAGGTATTCCTTACCACACCACCATGAGTTTGTTCTAGCCACCAGTATATAGCAACTGGGGCATTTCTCACACACACACACAGACACACACACACACATGTTCCAATAAATGCACACACACAAAACATGTTCCAATAAATGTGCTCTGGTAATTTGTTTTCACAACAGCTTACTGAATCTACTCACATGCTTTTTTTCTTACATCCTTTCTGTGATATGAAACCTGCTGTGTTAAATTATGGTCCAAAGTCTTTGGGGTGGGAACAATCAATCAGAATACCTGGGGTACTGTGTAATGTGTATGCTCTTTTCAGAATGAACAACCTGCCCCTGAACACAGTCCCACAGCAGGTTAAATAAATATGATACTACAGTCTGGCCCAGGAGATCACATTATAACATCAATCAGGTCTTGGTAAACTATTATGGTGCTTTAATACTCACTGTGAAAGTGACTTAAAAGAGCCCCTGAGGGCAATTTTTCTTTAATGTATTTTTGATTCTCTTATTACCATGATTTTTTATAAGATATGTTTATTAAGGGATAATAATAAAGTTTGTGTTTGCTGAAAACCAAGCAAAGTTCCGTACCACCTTTTTTAAGAGAAAGAGATAGACGGCACTGTGGAGATATTCACTGAAGATGTGCAAAATATCCTCGTCCCTTTGTAAAAGCATGTCTCCATTGCTTAATTTGTAATAGCTGCAGCTGAATTGATCTAAATATCTTTTTTTTTTTCTTCATCTGCATTTCACTGTTGGTTGTTGTGGAACTTAGCAGCGTACATATTACTTTTCCCCCAAAGCAGGTTCTGCTGTGGTTTTGAGGTTGTTAGCCATTAGACACACACACACACACACACACACACACACACACACACACACACACACACACACCTCTTACCTGGAGTGATGTAGATCCCTTTGTGCCGTTAAATCCATAGCTGTTAGAGCCCTACAAACCTGCCTGCACATTACGTCCATTGGAGCATCAAATCCACCACGTGAGATGTTCTTCCCACGACGAGACTCCAGCCTGCTGACGTTGCAGTCCAAGTCCGATCCGTTTCCAGTGACAGTCTATGCAGTTACTGGGATCTCTGCTCTTAAATGTTTCCTAATCCAGACTGCTGCTGAGACAGTCTGCGCATGCTCCAGACTGTCTCAGCAGCAGTCCGGACTAGTGAGCATGCACGAAAATCTGCAATTTTTTTTATTTTCTGTTTTATATTTATTTTCTTTATTTTTTTTCTTTCTTACAGCTGGGGGGGGGGCTGCAGTCTGGCAGTCCAATAGCACGGGCCATCCCTGCAACACTTCATTGAGTATCTTAACCAAACCACCACCTTTTTGAAGTTTAGTGCCACATGGGGTAAAAATGACATTTGTAAATTAGATGTCCATCTTTCTAAGGACATTGTGAGGAAAAGATTTGTAAGCCAAATTTACAGAAAACCTACTTTTTCGAACTGCTACTTGCACTTTGATAGCTGCCATCTGTTACATCAGAAGAAAGGCTTGGTAAAGGCTCAGTTTCTTCACCTTACCAGGATGACTTCTGAGGATGACACTTTTTTAAGGGAAGCTAACACATTTTCTGACATGTTTTTTTTTCTAGAGGGTATCCAAAGGCTCTGGTAGAGGCAGTTTATTCTGAGGTACAAAACAAAAGAGTTAGGGGGTTTTATACTCTATTATTGTCTGACCAAGAGATTAGTACACATGTTTTTCGAGGGTGACTAATGCAGTGGCAAATAATTCCCCTTATGTATCTTTTATTACCACATACACCCCTGAGTGTCCACAAATTTATAAAACTTTGAGTACATACTGGCACATTTTTTCAGTATACAAGGAGTTACAAGGGATACATAAAGAGGGGGTGAGGATGGTTTACAAAATAGGGAGATGTTTCAAAGAAATTCTGGAAGCAACGCCCCAGGACAACAACTTTGTCTCTGTCAGGAGGAAAGGTACCCACAAATGTGGGTTTTGTAACCACTGCAGGCATTTGATTGAACTTGATAAAGTTTATGTAAATGGAATGGTGATTCACATCCATTTTTTTAGTAATTGTAACACCAAGGACATTGTTTACCTTGCCCTGTGTAAAAACTGTAACTCTTTTTATGTTAGGAAGACACAGCGGAAGTTAAAGGAACATGTTTATGGACACTCTCTTGACATTAGGAAGGGCAACATGAACAATGCCTTGGCAAAACATGTATCTGAGAACCCTAACCATGAATTTGGGTTTGTAGCCATTGACCATGTTATCAGGGACATCGGGGGGGGGGGTCCCTGGAATGATGTACTAGAACTAAAGGAATTGAAGTGATAAATTAAGCTCAATGCATGTGTTTTTCCTGGGCTTAATGAAAGCATTTCCATTTTAAGTGTTTTAAAGCTGCGGTCTTTTTATATTTAATGACTTAGTGTTTTTTGCTGGCTAATTTGAACATGTGACTTTTGGGAGGGATATTTAAATGTTGTAGAGGATTGTGTTACTTTGTTCTGAAGAAGTCTTTTGGATCTACTTTGATGAAAGCACTTAACTCTGTGCATTAAACTGGTCTATCTTATAATTGGTGTGGCTGGCTCATTTGTTCCTGCATAGGGCATCTGTTTGAGGCCAGTGATCCTCTTGGTGAGGTACTTCTGTAGTCTTTTCAGCTGTTGCAGGTGTCTTGTAAGGTACATCCCAAATGGGGCGTTGTGCTCTATGATGGGTCTGATGAGTGATGAGTAGAGTGGCACAATGACCTCTTTTGATCTGGATACAAACCCTTTTGTGATTAGGTGGGCCACATAGATGGATTTTCTAACCACTTTGGCAATGTGATTATCAAAGGAGCGATTACTATCTACTTGGGTCCCCATATCCCTTATTACGTCTTCCGTATTTAGGGGACTACCACCTATGTGGTAGTTTGTGGGTACTTTGTTTTTTCCAAAGGGGATTACTATGCACTTTTTGACATTTAGCTTGAGGCCATGATTTTGACACCAGGTATCCATCTAAGTGAGACCCTTTTGGAGGATGTCTGTGTCAGCCAGAGAGTCAATTATACCCCCCTAGTTTGCAGTCGTCTGTGAACTTGGTCAGCAATAATCCTCCAGTGCTTGCCTGTATGTCTGAGAGGTATATGCTGAACAGGAGGGGTCCTAGGACTGAGCCCTGGGGAACGCCACTTGTAACCAGTTTAGAGTCGGACCTAGCTCCCACAACTCTTACCATGTGGGTTCTGTCCGTGAGCCAGTTGGCAACCCATCTTGTGACATAGGGGTTTATGTTCAGGCTGGTGAGCTTGTCTATAATACCAGAATGGGGAATGGTGTTGAAGGCCTTTGCAAGGTCTAGGTAGGCTGTGTGTACCACCTTTCCCTCATCTATAGCCTTGGTAACTGTCTCAAAGAAGTCCACCAGGTTCAGGAGCCATGATTTGCCCTTAACAAAGCCGAACTGGGTAGGGTCCAGTATTTGGAGGTTCCCAATGTCTCTGTTAATGATGTTCCATGATGATGCGCTCCATAGCCTTGCAGACCAAGCTAGTCAGGCTTATAGGGTGATAGTTCCTGGGGTCTGTTGTGGCTCCACCTTTGTGGAGTGGAATAACCATTGCTGTGCGCCACTCTGTGGGTACATAGCCTGTGGAGAGGCTGAGTTTGAACAGTGTGTTTAGGTGAGGGGTTAGTTCATCTTTCAGCTCGTGTAGGACACAGCCCGGGACACTGTCCAGTCCCATTGATGCTGTGTTTTTGGCTTTGGAGAGGGGTGTTTTAACCTGAGTGTCTGTGATTTCAGGGGCTCTACATTCTTCTGGTATGGTTATGGGCCCTTTTGGGGGTGAGAGGGGGTGAAGTTTGCACTGAACCTGTCTGCCAGGATTGTGGCGATATCAGTCAGTTCAGTGTATTTTGTGCCTTTCTGCACTAACTCTGAGCAGATCTGAGCATTGCCATTTAGATTCTTGACATAGCTAAAGAATGCCTTGTGGTTATCTTTGGAGTCCTTGGCAATTTTTCTTTTGAAGCTTGCCTTGGATGATTTTATGAGGGATCCTAGTTTCTTGCTGATACTGATCAGGGATGTCTTCCCTTCTTGGGATTTTACTCTTTTCTGTACTAGTTTCCTCCTTCTATTGTATAGCTTGTTTATGGCAGGGATCCACTAGACTGGTTTCCTTTTCTTGGAGGAGTGAGTCTTGGTTTTGCTTGGGATAGCACGATCCATGCATTCTAGTAGGTGCCCATAGAATGCATTAGTAAAGGATTTTGCAGCTTGGACAGCGTTATCCTTTAGCATGGGGGCTTTGAAAGTTTCCACCTCGGTCTTAAGTAACGTGAAGTTTGCTTTTGAAAAGTTTTTCACAGTGGTTTCCTTGTCCGGAGGTGGGGGCGGAATGTGGCTATCCAAAGTGATTTGTTTATGGTCAGATCTAACCAGCGAGGGGTTGACCTCTGGTGTGGAACACCGGTCACCCATGTTGGTGATGACCAGGTCCAATATGTTGTCATCTCTGGTGGAATTGACACACATTGGTTGACTAAACAGCTGGTCAATAGACATGCAAGCTCAACAATCCCTGAGTAGAAGAATATACCCTTTTCCACAGGGATTGTTCGATCTCAGAATTAGACTGTATAATTAGCAGGGGGTATAGGGGGTGCAGGAGGGCTTGCACCCTGCAACAAATGATGCTTTCTTTGTGTTTTTTTTTTAAGTTTTCACACACCGAGATTAATTCAGCATATGCATAGTAGCGTGTCAATATGCATAATGTTGATCAATTTGTTTCCACATCATGGTATTTAAACATGTGTCCATGAAACTTGTTATATATTCCTTTTAAGTGCTATCAGAAAGGTGTCTTTTCGTTGAATGTTTCTTTTATTGTAAAATGCTATTATTGTAGTTAAAGCTGTCAATAATTGCAATTTACATGTATATGGACTGTACAGCATAATTATTATTTATGTTAGGACTTAGAACTGTGTGAGTAATAAGTTGTAAGTTTAAAAAATATATTATCAGTGAGTTGTAATCACTGTTCATGCTTTCTGTTATAGTGTGTTGACAGTGATTCATTGAACTGGCATTTTCATTTATTCTCAAAGAGGTGTGGTCATGGATTTTTTATGTAAGGTGAAAGAGGGATAGTAAAGCTCTTTAGGGTGGGGGGGCAAAGCCACCCGCATAAAAGTATAATGCTGACATGCTGTTTGTTTACAAATAGTACAGAGATGTACTAATACAGTATTAAGCTAGGGTTTTTGTATTGCTCAGGTAGGTTTGATAAGGTGTGTTTCAATGCTCTGCATTAACAGTAAATACAGCTTTCAGTAACTGTTTTCCTGTAAATTGCAGACTGACAAAAGAAACCTTCTATAAATTCATTTAGTTATATATATATATATATATATATATATATATATATATATATATATATATATATATTATTATTTATTTTATTTTACATTTGTTGACCGGGCTAGTCTAGCTGGATATATGTCCATTTTCAGTAGACGCCCGGGGAGAAAAGCTCCATTGGTTATTACAAGTTTAAACAGAGACAGGCAATACAAGGTTATAATTTATAAACAGAAGTAGATAATACAAGTTATTACAGGTATTATGATAGGAGCAAAAACCAAAAAGTGTAATAAAAAAAATGTATACATATATACATACATACATACATACATGCGCACAGATGCAGTTCCACTCAGTTGGGTGAACTGACAGTTCATCATACCAGAAACCCCATCAAACCATCTTAAATCACACCAGTAAATACAAGAAAGAAGTGATAACAGACCTGCCCCCAAGTACTCAAGTACCCATGGTATGGCTTGTTTCATAGGTTTACAGACCTAGGAAAGGAGCAGTGGTGGACTTAACCCCTGCAAGGCTCCTCTCATTCCCTTGGTTCATACATAGCATCTGCACACAAGCACCTGAGCGCGCACACAAACACACACATATTCATACATGAATGTGGATGTGGTATGATACGTGACAGAATCTCCATAATTGCTGAAGCTATGAGTCATGCATTAACATACAAGATATTTCAAGTGCCACACAAACTACTCCCATACAAGTCCCTACTGAAAGTCCAAGAAATTATACTATGAGTCCCAACTGCAAGTTCAAAAAAAAAAAAAACCCTGAAAGCCACTGTTACAACTTAAGGCATTCTTTTCCAGGGGAGCTAACATGGGGACTATGTGCATCTTCTAATTATAGGTAGTAGATAGATACATATATATATATATATATATATATATATATATATATATATATATATATATATATAAACTTCAAAGTTGTTGTACCTCAGGGTACAGAGAATACTCCAAAATTACACAGTCTTGGACATAGGATGTTCCCCTATTCATTTACAGTTCTATAATGCCAAAGATCACAGTTACAAATCCTCTGAATTCCAACAGGTACCCACTACCACATATTCGATTATTCCATTTTTTTATTATTATGAAATTTTCACCCTTTTAATTTTAGTGATAAGTGGTAATTATATTGTTTGCATAAACTATATATTAAGGAGGGGTTTATTCAGTTAATATTTTTTATGTCTGGCTGTCTCGTTTTTTTGTTTTTTTTTCTCTAGTACCAAAGTCATATTTTTACACTATATCAAAACTTTAAAATAAATACAAAGGAAAATATGCACAGTACAGTATATAATAACCTTAGCATTATTACTTGTGGTTTAATTTTCCAGGACAACATTTCAATATTTTATATATCTTGACATTTGATGACAAAAGTTTTATTTCTAGTATCTCTTTTTATAATTTGCTTGACATCTTCTTGTGTTGGTGGCTCATTTATTTTCCATTTTCTTTACAGTTAGAAATTATAAATCCAATAAAGCCATTGCCACTTTTATTCTTCCCTTTTTCATCTAAACTAATCATTCAGATAGATGCTGTTATTACCACTTTTTCAGACCTAATAACATCTCAAAAATTCTGTATTTCCTCCTTGAATTGCTGTCATTTAGAACACTACCAAAATGTATAAATTAATCTATTAACTCAGAATTACATGTCCAGCAAACGGATGCAACACTCAGTTACATTCTGGAGAGCCTTGTGGGAATGCCAAAATACTTAAAGATGCATTTCCAACCAAATAATCTAAATGCTCATCTTTCTATAGCATGTCTGAAGGTTAGGATAACTCCTTTTCAATACACTTATGTAATTGTAGTACTTGACTCTTCCTCCTAAATAATTCTAAATTTATTTGACTTTTTGCCTGCTTCTCCTTTTAACATTTTATATAGTTTACATATACATTCCATGATACCTGGATGTTCTTGCCTATTATCCACCAAAGAACACATTTCAGACATTCATCCCTTTAGATTTAGATTATGTACAATTCCAAAGCCTTCAGTGTAAGTATTAATTTATCATGCAATGTTGTTTATAATATTGTCTAAGCCCTTAACCATATATTGTTCCCACATCATTCATTTTTCTTCATATCATTAAATAATCCCAACACATTAGTCACCTGCAAACCTTCAGACATCTGGAAATTTTTGTTGGTTTCAATCCCAAGTCCTGTAATACTTCTGGAGACAACACGTTCAACAAATATAGTGTGTTTGTCTCATTCAACAAATTTGTTATTAGCATTATTGGCTCCACAACCAATGTCCCCTGCCCTTTTTCATGTCCCTTAATAACTTATGCATCCCTCGTTTTCCTCACAAATGTTGCAATAGGATGGTTTGTATCTTGAGTGGTGATTTGGATCCAATAGACCCTGTGACATTTTAAGCCTTGCAGCCTAGAAATATGTCTTAAAATCAAGTGATTCCTAACTATCCTGCTTCTGCTGACAAAGTTATAATTTTCCATACTAGATGATTTTTTTTTGTTTCATCCATATAAATGTTAAATGACTTTTTCCCAGTTTACTAAAATATTCACCTAAGAAAAGGAGTGGCAAACCTTGAGATGTATATAATACTGGTGGCAGAACAAACTCCTTGACTGCCTGGATTTTCTATGTCATATCAAGATAAATATTCTTCCATTTCCCATATAGATCTTTTACTTTACTTAAAATACTCTATAGGGCTGGCAACAATATTTCAGATGAGTCTGCTACCTTCAGTCCTAAGGGAAATAAGTGATTATAGTCACTCAAAAAAGGAGTACTATTCACATAAACTAACACTAGGCAAATAATTAATCTTTATGGCTTTAGTGTTTTGTGAGTTTATCTTGTATCTAACAGTTCTACCATATTGACAATGTTCTTGAACTATTACTTCCAAATCATTTCCAAGATCCTTCAGGTAAGGTAGCATGTGATCTGCATATAGCACCTATTTGTCAGTAAATGCATGCAGCTTATAACCCCTTACTTGCATCTGCTTCAACCTACTTGCCAATGGTTACCCTGTGTAGTGTTTCTACTTAACTGAAAACGTTTGAAAAGTCTTTTTCATATCTTTACTTGTGCTGAGGCATTATAACACAAATATTTTATTAAAAGCACACTCCTCTGAGGAAAGCCCATAACTCTTCATATTTCAAATAAATGCTGCCAAAAACCCTATCAAATAGTTTTTTTTTGCATCCAGACTTGCAGTCATCCATGTTTATTTGGTTTTGTTGGCATCTTTTATCACTATACTTCCTTTCAATAAATGATCACAGGTGGTTCTATCACTACAAAACCTGTTTGATCCAGATCAATCAAAGAAGGAAATATACAAGCTAATCTTAAGGTATCCAGTGTAATAAATAAGTTATAATCATGCTTAAGTATTGATATTGATATATATGACCCAATTATGAAAGGTCTTTTCCTGGTTTGTGAATAACTGTTATGATAGCTTGGGCCAGCACTGTGGCACACAGGGATAAAGCCCTAACTATGACAGAGGTGACCTGTATTTGATTAGTGGCTTAGGTGTTTTAGGCACTATCAAGAAGGGCTAAGCATGTCCATTCGGGGGGAGGGCATTAATTTAGACATTTAATGCAAGTAGACTTGGCTTATAGCAGGGTGTAGTCCCTCAGATGAAATAGGAGAATGCTGGGGATGGGGAATACCAAGAGGTAGGTCATATGTGAAAAAGTCTACCTTTGGATGCAGTTCACAGCACAAACTCCCAGGATGCTCTTATGTTCTGTGCCAGCCCAAGACTTAGAATGGAGGTACTCTGGGAACATTAGGAGAGGCTGACTGATCCAGTGATGGAAAGGGGGGCACTGGTGTAGCTGAAAGGATTGAAGCAGAAATGGAACAAAAAAAAATATGATAGTTTGTTTCCACATATTTGGGGCTCTCCAGTTACCAACAAATAGTAAAATAGTTGGTAAAGCCCTTATTAAATTTGTCATCCAGCCCAGGTGTTTTACCTCTGTTTTGATTCTGAATCCTTAATATTGTTTCTACCTTATCCTCTGTAACATCTTACATCAAGTAGTTCCCTTGATCCTATTCCAAACATGTTAATGGGGGCTTGCTTACGAAGTCCCTTAAATTATTTGTCTTTCCCTGCCAGTCCACATGAACTTCATATAATTTTTTTTCTTAAAAATGAGCATGCTTTTATTTATTTCATTTATTAACCAGTAAATTAACTGGTTTTAAACACTGAACCATTTTCAGTCATGACGCAGGCTAAATGGCAGCAATTTCCATAAAGCAATATATACATGAAGAAGAACAAATGATTTAAATACAGTAGTGAACTAGACGTGTGTGTGTGTGTGTGTGTGTGTGTGTGTGTGTGTGTGTGTGTGTGTGTGTGTGTGTGTGTGTGTGTGTGTGTATTAACTCAACATTTTGTTTACCCATAAACAAATATAAATTCTCTAATAAATTTGATCAATAAAAACATTCATTGATGAACAGAGCAAAAAGAAAATAATTATGATGATGGTGAAGAACATAATGATGTTATCTCCTAATATATGCTCTTATGAAATAAATGTTTACAAGTTTTCCAGCTTATATCAACAATTATTGACTAAGTTCCTGAGTCTCAAATAAATATCAAAGCCAGCTACTAGTTCTGTAAAAGTATATGTATTTAGAGTAGAAAAATTGCAGCGTGGCTTAACCAGGAACACAAGGACAGCTGCACTTGTATCTGTCTGCAACTTGAGACTTTTTTTGTGAAATACTAGAAGGCTATCACTTTATGACAAAGGATTCCTGGTGCTAGGAGCAACTTTATTAAATGCTTTACATGTAGCAGCTAAAGAATAGAGGTCTTTGTAATCAGAGGTTCTCCTATAAGTAGAAATATGAATAAAGAGCTTATTTATAAGTAGAAGGCAATATATGTAATTCATTAGTTTGAAGATGAGGTTACTGAGAAAAAATTAGCCCTAGCCCCTACTGGCATTTGTTTAGTTTTCTGTAAAATAACACATTGATGCTAAAAATTATGGACCACATGTATAAATCTTAGTATCGTATTCTCTGTGGTCTGTAGGATAGCTGTATTGTGTGGAGAATGGAGTACTATACTAGGCAAAGCATACTCAAGTTTTTGGTGTAATGTGTTCATTGCAATTGCCTGTCTAGCATCTAAGTATAAAACATGAGATATTCTATGTGACACTTTCAGCTGAGTAAGGACTTTAATAATTTGCTGTTCTGTGTGTCCAGTGAAGGTCAGTGTTTGGTCCAGGGTAATGCCCTGAAATGATTGAGTGGTGGCACAAAGTATAGAAGTGTTACATGGATCCTTAATTAGCAATGATGTGGAATTAGGTAGCTTTTGTCATGTGCCCCAAACATCCTAACTGTTGATTTATTAATATTAGTAATTAGTCTGTTTCTATATACTCATTTCCAAACAGTAGAGTAGGGGTCCGGATGGAGAGATCAGCAAGCAAAGGAGAGTAGCATTGTTGGAAATGAATTCATCCTCATGTCTTGGCAAATACCTTCTGGACCCTCTTTTTACAAAATCTCACCAAGACATCACTGATATATATAGTGTATTTTATATAGCATATACCATGGACAGAAGTAGGTTAAAAATAAAAAAAAACAGGTGGGTGCACAAGTCCCAGAATAAAAAAGTGTCAAATCCTGGTATGTTCAATGGTGCCAGGACAGAAGAAATAACAGTGTAGAATCCTCAAGCCATGCAAACATTCTAGGCCAGGGTCAGGGGGAGGATGTCCCTTTTGTTGTAGAAGGAAATAGCAGTTCACAAAACCCACACAAACTTACAGGCCAAAAAAGAGCCTTAAAGATAATACAGTGGACTATTTAGGATAAGAAAGAAATCATGCATTGTTACTATTATACAAGAAGCCCATAATTTCCAGATAAGATAGTCGAAAATATTAACAGAGAAGTTAGAGGAAAGAAAATACATCCACAACAAAAACTGTCAAAAGCTTCAAATGCAAATTTGTGTTCATTAACATAACAGATTCCTGAGGAACATTATACAGACCAAGAAACCTTGGGCCTTTTGGAAAAAGAAGCGACTGAGGAAATGCAAAAATATAAACAAATCCAAGAGATTTTTGAAAGGTATAAAACAGAAACATGGATGTGGGAAAGAAAGAAAGATCTAATATTGTATAATATTGTATAATATTTATGCAAAGGAAAATGTCAAACTAATCAATACAAAAAAGCAGCTTTAAAGATACTTGAAGAGAAGTACAAACAAAGGTACCCAGATATGAAAATTTTCACAATATGAGAAATAAGATCACAAGGAGAAAGCAGAAATAATTTATGCAAAAAAGCAGTACCAAAGATATTTGAAGAGAAATACAGACAAAGGCATCCTGATATGGAAACATTTCACAATTCAGAAAATATGAAAACAAAGGGGGAAGTTGAAAAGAGGATTAGTAATGGAGAAATCAAAGAAATAGAAAATGAAGTTATGGATTACCTGAAAAGTGAAGGATTTAGTTTTGAAAATCCAACTCAGGTAATGTCAGAGCAAAATGGAACAATTGGTTCCCAAATTAAGGAGAAACAGGTGGAACAGGAAGCATCTGATCATTTACCACATGAAGATGCTCTGGAGCCTTTGGTAGGAAAACAGAATAAAAGCTCAGTTGGAGTTGCACAGCAAGGGGAGGAGCAGGAAACAGTGGCAGTTCTGATGCAACTGATGTTGTGGAGTGATAGTCCAGTGAGTTCTCATATGAAAGAGCAATAGATGATACAGGATGCAGCTGAAGAGAATATGTCACAGGAAGATGTTCTGGAACTTTCTGTAGAATGCCCACAGAAAACAGAAAGCAAAGACTGTGCCTTCAGTTTAGAAGTAAATGAACTAAGGAAGTAGTTGCTTGATTTAATAATGATGGATAGACATATTAAGATCAATGAAAGAAATACATTACAGAAAGTCAATAAGACCCAAACTGTTAGAAGTCTGATAAATCAGATGAATACAGTAATCAAGACTATTAACAGAAATACATGTGATATAACAGCAGTAAATAGGATATATAACTGTGCAGCTAAATTAATAATGGATAAAGTCTTACCACAAAAATGCAGAGCAATAAGGGAAAGGAAAGGAAGAAATAAAATGCCATCATAGAAGCACTGAATAGAGAAAACTATAAAGCAATTAAGACAAGAAGTGCTACTGATAGAAGAGTATAGAAGAGGGAACTGATCAACAAAAATACTTAGAAAGATAGATGTGATAAAAGTAATATGCAGTATTAGAACAGACCAGGATTTCCTCTACACTGTTGCAAATAATAAACTAAAGATATCAGCACAGGTAGGAAAAACTGAAAATATATACAGATAAATATAAAGGAAAAGTACAAAATAAGCCATTCATTAATGACCCAAAAAGTTTTATTGAGAAGTGGAAAATAAATCAAAAGGAACAGAAACATTATTAAAAACACATTTTGGATAAATAGTTATGAAGACCCTGTAGAACATATTAAAGGTACTGAATGGATAGAAGAAGTTACAGAAACAGTAAGAAGTTCAGATGTACAGGATATGAAATGGGATGAAGTAATGGCCAGAGAAACTGAAACAAAATTAAGAAAAACTCCTAAATGGAAAACCCTTGGCCCAGATGCAGTACCTAACTTCTGGCTAAAAGTATTAACTTCTTTACATGAAGATTTATTGTTGAGTAAGAACTACTTATATCTGCTTGCCAAACAGGCAGCAACCTGGTTAACAAGAGGAAAAATTATACTCCTCTTTAAGAGTGAACCTGTAAGCCATCCTAAAAGCTATAAACTAATAACTTGCCTTTCCATGATGTACAAACTATATACTCACATTGATGCTGACAAAGTTTATAGCTATTTAGAAGAAAACTCAATTATGGCAACAGAACAAAAGGGTAACAAAAAAGTCATATGAAAAAAAGAATCATTTGTTACTAAATAAAGTCATACTGGGGAATTGTAAAAATGATAAGAATCTAAGCAAGGCATGAATAGATTAAAAAAAACATGTTACAGCATCTCACATTCATGTATAAAGGAGTGCTTTCAGATGTATAAGATACAGCCTACACTGATCAATTACATTACAGTGACTATGAAACAGTGGCAAACCACTTTGCAATTCCCGAATAATTCTTTGTTACCACCATTGTTTTGTCTTGTCCTTAACCCATTAAGCTGTTTGCTTAACAGATTACATCTTGATTATAATTGGGCTCTCAGAAAAGAAACCTATTTAAAGATGTCTTGTCTACTTTTTGGTGGATGACCTAAAACTTTAGGGTTTATCAGATGGATAGTTGAAAACACAACTGCATGTGCTTAAAATTTTCTCGGATGATATAAGAGTGGCATTTGGTGTTGATAAATGTACAAAAGCAACATTTACAGCAGGAAAGTTGCAATATCAAGAAAATATTATGCTAGGACAAGAGTTATATAGTGGTACTTGAGCTGGAAAGTGTGTGTTAATATTTAAGAACTGATGAAGGATCAGTAATAAAACATGAAAATGTGTGAATAAAACTTAGTAAAGAATACTGAAGAAGACTAAAACTAATATTGAAAACAGCCCTGACACCTATGAATGAAGTCCAAGCTATAAATCAGTTTGCTCTTCCTCTTTTAAGTTACAGTTTTGGCATCATTGACTGGCCCCAAAACGTATTGGATTAGTTGGACAGAAAAACATTTCAGGCTTATCAAATAATATATAAAAATCAGTGTATACCACTCACTCTGAAGAAAGTATGACCCTCCTTAAAACTGATTTTATATATGTTGTGACAATGTGAGGTATTGCCAGCTATGCCAGAAGTAGGGCAGTGGATGTGTAACATGTGCCAGCAGAGCTAGCTGGAATCAAGCAAAAAATTATATGTTTTTAAATATCAAACTGATTTGGATAGATGCTTATGTTGAAAATGTATTTGTAAAGTTGCTTGTGTTAAAATGTGTCAACGGTGTGCTGAACAGAAAAAGAAATATGCATGTATTATTGTAACTGTTTAAATGTATATGTTTTAACAGAGGATACTGGAAGAGAAGAGGCTAATTTCAAACTTTAAAAATAGTAAGAAATTAAATTACTGGATCTAAGCCATGAAGATGTTATCTCCCAGTTTTTTAATGAAGCCAGAGACACAATGTCTGTAAAAAGTATGGTTTATTAGCTCCTGTAGGAAGAGTGGAAGTGTTTTATGGTTTTATGACTTCCAGGAGCTGCAGCAGATCTTAGCAAGGCTCAGTGTGTGTGTATTATTGACACATAGGTGCTAAATCCTGGCAGTTTCTAGCAATGGGGGGGGGTTCATGGGAACCAGTTGTCAAATGACCAGATGTATATGATGTCATTCTGGAATCCATCACTAAAATAATGTTTAATATTAGTTGAGACTGAATTCTCATGGCACTCTGTTTTGCAAAGCCTGACATAAACAAATCACTCACCTACTTCATCTTGTCTTGCTCTAGTAAGTGATCAGGGAATAGTAACTCTTTAGATCAGTGAGAAAAATATAATGAGATTAGTTAAGTACTGTTTTTCTGTATCTGTGTGAATCCTATTCCTTTGATTGGAACTACAGTGTTTATTGTAAATAGATATTTAGTATTTTCACATTTTTTTATTATTTATTATTAAATATATTTAAAGTTTTCATGGTGGTTGATCCTTTAGAGAATATTTTAACATTTGAGAGTACTCAAACCTTTTTGGTGACTCTGTGGCCACTCCTGAAAGCCTTACAAACTACCATGTGTATTAATATTAATTTCACTCAGTATAATTGGGTACTCTTGTAAGAGCCTTAGAGTAGCTGGCTTGGGAGTGTCCTGTGGCAGTAACTACCTTATAGTGTGGGCAGAAGGGAGCATAGCTAATAAACCTGTGCCAGCCTTTCCCCGGTGTGTGTGTGTGTGTGTGTGTGTGTGTGTGTGTGTGTGTGTGTGTGTGTGTGTGTGTGTGTGTGTGTGTGTGTGTGTGTGTGTGTGTGTGTGTGTATCAATTACTTGGTGCAGGGACATGAAGCACTGGTTTCACAGAGATAATGGTGGAGGACTTTGCTTAGACATTCAGCTGAGGACTTAGATCTGCAGCTGTGCCAGTGGGGAGCCTTACTGTTGACCTGGGGAGAGACAGAGAGAGAAACCAAGACCCCAGGCTGAGTATGTTCTGTGTGTGCTCTTAAGAGAAATTGTGCTTGATGCAGAGCACTGCATCTGAAAATACTGGGTGTATCCATTTTTGTTCCAAGTGAATGTCCATCTCTAGTGTCAATGGTAAGGATTCAGGCTCCTTGATTACTGGACCAGAGTGGGCATGTCACATATAAGTACAGAGAGAGAGAAAGAGATCTGCAATTGTGGGACTGCATACATATCTGCTGATCTCATCAGATCCAAACATAGTGAAAGCTTTACAACATGCAGAGAGAAAGTCTAAGATGACTTCTCTGCTTAGTTTAGCAGAAGCATTCAGTAACAAGCAGAAATGAAAATCAAACCAGAAGTAGATAAAAAGCAGACAGCAACTGAATGTGCCCCCCCCCAAAAAAAAAAAAAAAAAGAAAAAGAAAGAATATAAGGAGAAGGAGGCTGTGGAAAAATCCATAAACATACTGCCAAGTATAGAAATCTCCTGAGACAACCTCATGTTGATCAGCATTTGATGCAAGTATGGTTGAGGACAAGTGAGTCGGACCCAAAGGATGAAAAGTTTATAATGGCAGCATAAATTAGTGAACTACATACACATTGGTTTACAAAGTCCATTGAACATGTGAGAGAAACAGACAAATGTTGGTTCTGTAAAAAACTGAATTGGAAACAGTCACACACATTATTGCTGGGTGCAAATTTCTAATGGCAGAGGGCCTGTACATTGAAAGGCACAATAATGTGGCAAGAATGGTGCAATAGGGATTGTGCAAACACTACAATATATATGTAGCAGAGAAGTATTGGAAACATGAACCACAAAGCATCATAGAGAATGATGAGGTGTACACCACACAGGATCACCCATTCCCAAAAATTAAATAGATGCGAGAAAAACAGATATGGTAGTCCATTGAAAAAAAGACAGAAGTAGCACTGATCATTGAAATTGCTACATCTAGTGATTACAGTGTGTCATGTACAGTGACACACAAAGTCATAAAATGTCCAAATTTACAGGCAGAAACAAGAGCAGTGTGGAAGAAAGATACCTGGACAGTTCCAGTTATAGTAGTAGGAGCAATGGGTCTCATAAAAAAGAATTTACAGTCACATTTATATATGCTACTGATACATGTAACTCTGTATGAATTGCAGGAGTCAGTTCTGGGCACATTGTGGGTGCTACAAAGTCCATTTTTGTCCAACATCAAAGACTGAAATAATACTAATTTCATGAATGTTAATCATACCCTGACTTAGGAATGCCATTCTTGTCATGGTATTAGAAACCCAAAAGACATGGGGAAATTAAACCTGAAGAAATAATGTTGTAGATCTGAATTAAGCTGATGAAGATTTTTGATGGCTTTCAGTATTAATAATTCATTAGGGTACAATATACAATTTGTGTTAGCTAGGCATGATTGTAAATTGCTAATAAAAAGGTGACACCTAAATTCAGTACATTCTAGGATTTTATCATATACCAGTCTCTCAAGGATTTTTGCCAGCGAGCAAATATTTGCTATGGGCCTATAATCATTAACTGAGATGGGGCAACATAGTTTAGAGTAGGGGTATTATAAGAGAATGCATAAAGCCTGATAAGATAATTTTAGTTCTTAAGATGAGGATGAAAATATGAGTGAGTGACCCTGCTAGAATCAATTGTCCAATTTCCAGCTGTTTAAAATAAAGGTAGTAAAAGTGTGGATTGTAGCTATACTGGGAATTGCCTACCAAGTTTTTAACTGATTTTCTGGTTGTGGTTATAGATAGAAAGGGTAGATGGTCTGGATACTGGTTCAAGGGGATTGATGGTGGGGGAGAATGTATATTAAATATAATACTTGATATTGTAGGTAGGGGATGAAATGAGATCCCTAATTTTTTTTTAATTTGTTAAGTATGCATATTTTTTATTGTGCCTTTCGGGAAATAGTTTGTCTCTGTTTATTTGTTTAATAGTTTTCCTGAATAGCCTGAGATTTTCAAGTTGCCCAGAAAAAGTAGCAATTCTTCTCTCTCTTTTTCTCTCTCCCTTTAGTTTAAGAAATAAGTTATGTCTTACCATAATTTTCCATCTGTGTTGTCGATCTTCACATATCTTGACAGTGGGTTAGATTCTTAACCTCGGAACCGACTCGGCCATTATTCCAGTTCACGCCTTCCAAAAACTCTCAAGCTCAGTTCTATCCATAATGCTCCTCACCAAATTACCTGAGATCGAGTTTGCATAAAACAGTGGCAGACAACAACCATATGTAAAGAGAGAAATGAGAGACCTTATCTGAATTGATTGAAGAGGACCTATATCACAGAAGAAGTACAATCCACTATAAAAATTAGGGGACGGGGGGAGGAGAGTGGGTATGTCAATGATATGTGAAGATTGACAGAGATGGAACGTTATGGTAAGACATAACTTCTTTATCTGATGTTGTCAATCTTCACATAGTCCTTGACAGTGGGATAGAATCTCCAGCTACCTGAATCTTGGGAGGCCTCACGGAAGAGTATTCCTGAGGACCATCGAGCCAAAGGAACCCCTTCCCCTAGAGATCAGATCCAATTTGTAATGAGTAATAAAGGTATGTGGAGAAGCTCATGTATCCACTGTGCAAATATCATCTAAAGAAACCCTGAAATAAAAAATGGCAGATGCGGCTACTGCTCTAGTGGAGTGTGCCTTAACAGGCTTTTGTAGCGGCACATTCAAAGTCAAAGAAAACTTTATTGTCATTCAGAACTACACAGCAGTTTAGCTGAACAAAATTACAATGTTTCGTTCTCAATACAGGAAACAGTTGCACATATAGACAGAGAAAAATTAATAAAATTTAAATAAAATAAATAAAATAAAAAAATAATAAAATAAAAATAAATTCCTCTTGCTATAGACAAAAGTAATACAGTCCTTTAGCCACTTAGCCATAGTAACTTTGGAAACTGGTTTCCCACTTGCCAATGAAGAAAAGGAAACAAACAACTGATTTGATTTTTCTGAATTCTTTTGTCCTGTGCAGATAGAAATGGAGTTGTCTATGAACACCCAATAAATGAAGGTAATATTCGCCTTTGTTAGAAAAATTTGGGAAGAAGACTGGAAGTTGGATAGTCTGCTTCAGATGGGTTTCGGAAACTACTTTAGATAGAAAGGAAGGGTTAGTTCTCAAAGAAACCCTGTCTTTATGAAAGATAATATAAGGAGGTTATTCCATGATAAAGCTTGAATCTCTGAAATTCTCCTAGCTGAGATGATGGCCACCATAAATAAGGTTTTCCAAGGCAAGAATTTTAGATTACATTTGACCAAAGGTTCAAAAGAGAGATAAACTAGGGAGTGGATAAATAAATTTAGGTCCCAAGTGTAGATCGTTCCTCATATGAAAGTCTGAACATCATAGATCCCTTCAAAAAGGCTTTGCAAAGCTTGTGGGACGTTAACTCATTAGATCAGAGTGACGCCACCAGCTATATCTGCAGTTAACACTTACAGATCCCACTAGGTGGCAAATTTTGCTTGTTCATATTTCCATCAATAATTCCAAACCATGGAAGGTTTTCAATTATTTCATCTTAAAGCTTACACAATGGCAAACTCAACTACATTAATATTTGACCTCTGTCTAATGCAGGTAAATAGATAACAATTGTTTTTAGAATTTTAATTAATATAGATATAATTTTCCCATTTTTCTAAATTTTTCAGCAACCAGATAACACAAACAGAACTCCTTATCCTCATATGAAAGCTCTCATGTAGATGAATAAAATGCTGCTGACAGTGTGTGTGTAACTTGAGTGGCTGCTGAGATATTGTAAGTTGTTTACAAAATATTACAAATAGCTACTGTGTTTACTGTGAGTTATAAAATTCAGTTTAACACCTACAACCTAAAGAATAGTACTACAATGAATACAGTTTGTACTAAAGAGTTTGCCATTTATACTTATTTCATAACCCTATGGTTCCAGAGATATGAACATTTGTTTGAAATCTGAGGAAAAAGGCTTAGGCTCCGCCCATTGGAAAGTTACAGTGCAAACTTCCTGAGCTCCATTGGAGTGAATGAGCTAAGGACGAGCCATTCAGACCCAAGTGAAAATTGGAGATTGCAGCCAGATGCACCCGAATGGTAGACAATGAGGCTCCTGCTTCAAAAATTGATGTCAAGAACTCAAGAACCTTATTGACTGGAGCTGAATACGGGTCAGAATTATACTTAGACATCCACATAGAAAATTTGTGCCATTTGCTGAGGTATAACTTTCTTGTTGAGAGTTTGTGACTAGCCAGCACAATTCTTTGAGCTGGTGAGCTAAGAGAGGACTGCCTGGCAATCATGGTAATTGGAGAAGCCACACAGTGAGCTTGAGGTTTTGTAGATTCAAGTGAACCAATCTGTCTGGATGGGACAGTAGGTCTGGTTGGATCCAGACTCCAAGGTTTCCAAATTAAGTGAGGCCAGAGAAAGGGAAACCAGATCTGTCGAGGCCAGAATGGGGCAATGAAGATTATAATGTACTTTGACCTGTTGGCTTTCTTTAGAAACTGGGATACAAGAGGAATCGGGGGAAATGCACAGAGTAGACCAGAGCCAGTCGTGTAGAAGAGCATCTCTTGGTGACTCCCTCAGAGGGGGGATCAGGGCAAAGTAGCTGCTGCACTTGTTGTTCAGAAAGGATGCAAATAGTCCGCAGCAAGGCTGGTCCCATTGGCAAAATATCTTTTCTGCCACTGATGGGTTGAGTGACCACTTGCAAGGCATCAGAATACATCTGCTCAATCTATCCGCAATCACGCTGGGTGCTCCCCGGGATGTGTGTTGCAATGAGAAAGAGATTGGATAAAATTGCCCATTGCCAAACTCTGAGGGCTCCACAACAAAGGGGTGGGACCTTGTTCCTTCTTGTCTGTTGATATACCAGAGTACAGCCATGTTGTCTGTTTGAATTGCAGTCACTCCAAAGGGAAGGTTTGGGTGGAATGCTTGCAAAGCTAACAACACTGGCCTCATCTCTAGAACACTGATATGGAAACTGGCCTCCAAATTGGACCAAGTGCCTTGGATTGTTTTCCCCAGATAATGCCCCCCCTATCTGGGATTTGTCCATGGCCACTATGGCTTGGGGTTGAGAGGGAAGGAAGGGGCGACCCATCAAGATCTCATTGGAATGAAGCCACCATTGTACGTCCTGCTTGTATTGGTTGGTAATGATGATCAAGTGAGACATTGGCTGGTCTAACATGGACCATTGTGACACTAGATGCCAGTGAAGGATTCGCATGTGATATCTCACTAATGGGACTAGAGTGATAGAAGCTACCATTGACCCTAGAGCTTGAAGGAGAAGCCTTGCTGGTACTTTATTAGTGCGAACAACCTGGCCAACTTGTGATTTTATCCTTTATAGCCTTTCTATGGGCAGGGATGTGACACTTGTGATCATGCTGAGACTCGCTCCAATGAACTCTAATTGTTGACATGGCTCCAACGTGGACTTGGTTGGAAGTGTGTTCCAACGTGGACTTTTCATAGTTTACGGTAATGCCTAAACCAGAGCAGAGCTGGAGAGCATAGTCTTGAGCCTCCTCTAGAAGACATCTGGTGGGAGCAGTAAAGAGTCAGTTGTCTAGATATGGAAACACCTGGTATTCTTTCAGTCTGAGATGAGCTGCCATGCATTTGGTTAACACCCTGGGGGCTGCAGTGAGACTAAAGGGCAGTGCCCTGAATGGGTCTATATTACATGACTATTGACACATATGTGTCGAAGCTGCACATCATCGAATGCCCAAATCATTGATTTCTTTCCAAAGGAAAGAAATCAATAGGCCAACCAAGCACACCACATAAAAAACACTATCAAGTGGATGGCTTTGCCCCCCAAACCCCCCAATTTTGGGGGTTGTGCCCCCACACCCCCTAACTAAATATACTAACTCTATGATCGCACTACAGTTGGGAATAGGGCAGATTTAAAAGAACGGCCAACTAATTAAATTGATGATTTGGCCGTTCGCTGAAATGCAGCTTTGACACATGTGTGGATTAAAGGTTAGTCGAAATTCTGCTTGTTCAACTATGTAATATAGACCCCGCCCTGAACTGATAGTGACTGGCTCCCAGCCAGAAGCGCAGAAATCTTCTGGACTGTTTGTCCATCTTTATATGGTAATACACGTCCTGAAGATCTATAGAGCACATCCAATTATCTTTCCCCAAAAATGGAAGAATAGACTGAACCATGACCATCTGAAATTTGGTCTGCTGAACTGATTTGTTCAGCCTGCTGAGATCCAAGATTGGTCTCCGGTCTCCTGTCTTCTTTGGCACTAAAAAGAACCTTGAGTAAATTCTGGATCCTATCTTGTCTGGTGGGACTGCTTGCATGACTTTTTTGTCTAAGACTGCTGCTTCCCTGTGACTGTGTGGAATGTCTGGGATTTTGGTTATAGCCTTTGGTTGCACTAAAAAGGGGACATTGTATCCTCTGGTTATAATCCTCTGCACCCAAAGTGTAGATCAATGAGTGTGTATATACCTTTAGGAAGCTATCCAAGGGCTTGCACTAGAGTATAAATATTAAACACATGCAAGTCTGACTGCCATTTTGTAGATAGCTGTTGAGATGTGAACATGTATGCATGCACGCTCTGTCTGATAGTTTGTTCATATATAATGATACTGCTAGCCATTCTGATGTGTTTCTATGTATTAAAGCATCTAAATGAAACCCCAAGCCTTCTTATTATCTAAGATAGAGACAAATGAGTAACACAAAGGTCCTTTGTTATCCTTAGCCAGGCATGTTGGTGCAGGGATAATCACCCCCACCGACTACCTCCACAGGACAGCAATTGGGCCTCCTTTCAGGAATGCTGATAGGAGTTCCCAGAGAAAGAATCCCTGGAACCCTGATTCTGCGGGCCACCTCTGCCTCTTCCTTGGTGTTCTCTGGGAGAAGTCATTGCTACATGAGACTTGGAAAGGCCCTTTGGACGTTTTGAACCATAGCCCCCCACTTCACTGATTCCTGGAATAAGGCCGCTGGGGAGTGGAAAAGCATATGCCTATGGCAGAAAGAGTCTTTCCTTCTTTCTCACATATGTCTAGAGTCTCTTTAAACTTAGGACCAAATATGGATGTTCCGTCAAACAGAGCGTTGGTGAAAGAAGATTTAAATGGCTCCATGAACTCACATATGTGCATCCAGGTGTGTCTCCAGATGGCTACGCCTGAACCCACCACTCTCATCATCCCTTCAGCAGCATGTGCAATTAGCCTCATGGACAATTTAGAGATTGATTCTAGTGTGGCAAGCTGAGAAATCACTTTGTCTCGAATTCCTTCAGCTACTGCTCCTGATAGAGTGTCTGACAATTCTTTAATTAGATCCCTCTGCAATCTGGTGAAATGTGCCTTGTAATTCAAGGACCTAAATGTGAAGGTCGATGAATTGTATACACGCTTCCCAAAGTGGGTTCCTATTAAAACAACGAAAACCCATTTTGTCTAATGTGTTTTCATGGACATATAAAGAGCGAACAGGCAAAACAGTGAAGCGGCTGTTCAGCGAATTCTTTCCCTGGGAAAGAAGTCACTTGACCGCTTTGTTGCTTTGCCGTGTTCTGCACTGTAGTGTGGTCCCTTGTCCAGTATAGCTGCCGAACGTGAATGTGCAACAGTTACTGACCTTAGGGTTAGGGTGCGGGTTAAGGTAAGTACATATGTATGAAAGTGTTTACTGTTTTTTTTTTTTGCGTTAGATGTAGGGTTGAGTTACGTGTGTATGTGTTTTCAGCTGTTTACTTTGTTTTGGGGAGGTAGAATTAGGGTTAAGGTAAGTATGTATGTGTTTGGAACTGTTTACGTAAATGTGCAAGAGTTACTGACCTTAGGGTTAAGGTAAGTGCATATGTTTTAAAATAGAGCATAATGCCCAACAAACACCAAATACCTTTGCAAAAAAGAGATATAAATCCAAGAAACAATGAGGTGTGGCAAAGGTATATAACAAAGTAAAAACACACACCATGTGACTGGAATGAATGATATAAAAAGGTGTGTGTTTTTACTTTGTTATATACACCTGATGAAGCTATTATGTGAAAGCACTTGTGTTCTAATAAAGTCAGTGCTGCTGGAAGGATTTATTGGTGTATTTCTCTACATTTATCTGGAATCTGGAGCCTTACCTTTGCTACACCTCATTGTTTCTTGGATATGTTTTAAAATGTTTACTTTTTTTCCCCCGTTAGATGTATGGCTGGGTTACGTGCATATGTGTATTCAGTTGTTTACTGTTTTTTTGGGGGGGGTATAATTAGGGTTAGAGATGTATATGTTTGGAAGTGTTTAATGTTTTTTTTTTGGGTTGGAACAGCGATTTCTTTCCCTAGGAAAGAAATCATTGTTCTGTGGTTTTGACATTTTCAGCTTTCACTGAAAATGTGTCGATGAAACATCGTTTGCTGTTTTCAACGTTCAATGTTTCAATATAGACCCCCCAAATCTATCCATAGTCTTAGATTCCTTATTAGGAGGACAGATAGTATGACTTTCGTCAGCAAGTTCCTTCTTGGTGGCTGCCACTACCACCATGGCATCTACTGAAATTCCCCTAGCCCAATGTTGTTGATCTTTAGGGGCTGACAGTATGTGGTCTGGTCTCTTAGGGATTGGCTCGATAGAATCAGGCAAATTCCATGCCGGCTGAGCAATCAGTTTGATGAGATCATCAGCAAGCAGAAAAATCCAAGAGGTGGAGGGTTGAGTATGAAAAGCCTCAAGGTATACTGATTCCTCTGAGGAAGGTTAGAGGGAAGTCCAGCCACTCCTCTGTTTCAAGATGTCTAGGATGTCCCCGAAGAAAAGATCATCGGGGAAGACTTGGGGAAACCTTCCCCTTCTTCAAAATCAGTATCTTCCATGAATGACTCTTCAGGGGAGTCCAAGTGTTTCCCCTTGCACTTTCTCTTCCCAAGAACCTCTTTGGTGGGATGTTCTGGAGAGGTATCTAAGGATGACATAACCATAGTGGTTAGATCTTGAGACTTATGCGCCCTCTGTCCCAGGGAAGAGGCTGGAGGAAACTCCATTTGAGGGGAAAGGACAGATGTCCTGTTGAAAGGGGTAGGCAACAACTGACTGCCCACAATTGACAATGCACTCTCCATGACATGGAAGGCAGGCGCCCTTGTAGAGGAAGGGGCCTAGAACTGAAACTGACTCCTTTGGAACCATGGTCCCATACTGATACTCCAAACAGCAAACCACAAAATTCAAAGATACACCAAAATAAAGGAGTCAGAAGGTGAAGCAGGAAAAACAGCTTTAATCCATCAGTTCTGTCCTGGTACCTCGGCAATTCGCCTTCAATGGGACACAATTACACAACTGAGCATTCTCTTTTTATATATTCATAAATAGAACAATTAATCAATTAATTAACTCATTAAACATTTTTAACCATTTTTAACCATGTCAACCCTGTGACAAAAACAAGCTTTACTAGACATAAAAATACAACTTCTGATATACTAACTTAAGCAAATTCAAGTAATACAACTCATCACACGTTTTTACCCTGTCAACCTTGTGACAATAGCTTAAATAGACATAAAAATACATTTTCTGATATTATACAAACTTAGACAGATTCAAGTTATACTAAATTTCAAATAACATATATTGGTACATATTAATAATACACAATTAGAAAATCCACAATAAATATACCATAAATACAAATATTGCTACATTTAATGAATTTCATCCATATTCTAAATTCATTCCAACTGGAAATAGTGTGTGATACCCTATAATCATCCTTTGTTCAAGCTTGTTCAAAGCTGCTTTAAAATTACCTGTGCAAAGATGAGGTCTAGCAAGTACACTGAATCTAAAACTAACAGTATTACCACTATGTATATTGCAAAAATGAGTGGCTACTGGACTCTCCATATTACCCCTCCTAATGTCGCTCAAATGTTCTATAATGCGAATCTTAACCCCCCCTGGTCTGACCTATGTACCACATGGGTGGGGAACAGTCACATCCTAAAATATACACTACACCAGAAGACATACAATCAAATCTCTCAAAAGCCAAGTACTTCTTTCAATTTATTTTAACCCCATGCAAGTTACTGATTTTATCACAAACAGAACATCGACCACAACTATACATCCCAACATTACTGTCAACCAGAAATTCCAATTTTCTGTTTAATATTTCCCTTAGATTAGGGTACCTTTTGTAGGAGAAAGTAATATGCTTAGGAAAAAGATGACCAACTATTGAATCATCACATACAACATGCCACAATCCTCTTATTATTTCCTCCATTGTATCAGAAAAAGTTGAATATCTAGACACAAAAAATATCTTATCTGATTCAGATTTAGTATCAAAATTATGGCTATACCCATATCTATTCCTCCTTGGTGTTTGAATTCTACACAATTTCCTTTTTATATCTAAAAGCTGGTTGTGGTCATAACCTCGAGCTAACAATCTATCCATAGTTGCATCACAAACATTTTCCCAAAGTAAATGGTCTGAGGTGTTTCTCATAACCCTTTTCATCTCTCCTTCTGGTAAAGCCTTGATAAGATGTGGAGGATGCATGCTACTGGCATGCAAAAAATTGACATGGTTAAAAATGGTTAAAAATGTTTAATGAGTTAATTAATTGATTAATTGTTCTATTTATGAATATATAAAAAGAGAATGCTCACTTGTGTAATTGTGTCCCATTGAAGGCGAATTGCCAAGGTACCAGGACAGAACTGATGGATTAAAGCTGTTTTTCCTGCTTCACCTTCTGACTCCTTTATTTTGGTGTATCTTTGAACCATAGTCCCACCTTGCACCAAGGAAGCCTCATCCAAGGTCAAAGCTGGGGCTGAGCTTACATATGCAGAAGCACTGAGGGGCATGGAGGGCTCTGAAAAGGCTGAAGATGAAACCATTCCCTCGGAGCCAGCAACAAAACTATGGCTCTGAGAGGTCTCCGGGTTCAACAAAGCTGAAGCACTCAGGGTAGTAATCGGTGCCAGAGAAGGAGCTCTAACTGGCACCAAAACAGTCGAGGTTGGGCAGTCAACACCAGGAGCTCCGAGGTCTCAGAGGGAGTAAAAGGAGAAAGAAAGACCGGGGTGGAAGTGGGTACACTTCCGGCAACAAAGGTGCTAGGAACCATAGCCAATGACAATCTCCTTGCCATCAGGAGCTGGTCTACCATCCTCATAATGTCCTATTCTGTTAAACTCCTGGTGAATCAGTTAGAGGCGATGAAAGAAGATCTGGGTGGATGCCTCTCTAGAAAAGGGCTTGGAGGGTGGTTCAGTGATGGAGAATATCTAGTCCGTGGCAACTGTTTGACAGAAAATTCCATCAGTTCCTGTGATTTTGGTGTGGAGGAGTCCAGAGTCATGGTCGGTGTCAAGGAAGTCGGGCAGAAACAGGCACTGATGGCACTGAAGATTAGGATGACTGACCTAATGGTTCTGAGGAAACTTTTGGAACCATAGGAGATTTAGGAACTTTAGTTGGTGATTCCATTGTAGCAGTTGGAACCGAATGCGCTCTCTTCTTTGGCTTCTCCAGTCTGCTGGAAGAAGAAGAAGAACAAAAAGGTGAGCTGGCCTCTGTCCTGAATCCCAGTAAGGACTCTTCAAATTCTGACTTCAAAAGGCCTTTTAAAATGAGCTTATTTTTGCGGTCAACTAGTTTCCTATGACTGAAACTATGGGATATGGCACAGTCTTCCTGCAAATGAACAGCCTCAAGACAATAAACACACAGGTTGTGCCCATCAGAATTGGGCATTTTCCTGTCACATTTAAGACACCTCTTAAAGCCTGAGGTACCTTTAACTGGCTTGTCCACCATAGAAACACACAGACACACCTTAAAAGAGGGAAATTACTACTACTACTTATTTTACTTTTTTTTTTTTTTTAAGTAAAGAAAAAAGATAACTCAAGGAAGTACCAACAATGGTATGCAAGAAATACCAATTAAGGCAAGAAAGGAGAGTACCAACGATGGTACATCAAGACTACCAAAAAGATAAAGGAAACACTCACATATTTAGCAGGTAGAAAGGAGAAACAGTAACAAGAACAAGAAATTATAAACTTACAATTATTGAAATGCTGTCGCTCGAGTGCTAAGGAGAGAGCATGTCTGGCACTTTGAAGTGGCAAACACGATCTGAGGTAATTTGGTGAGGAGCAATATGGGTAGAGCTGAGCTCGAGAGTCTTTGGAAGGCACCAGCTGGAATAACAGACAAGTCAGTTCTGAGGTTTGGAACAGAAGCTATTGTCAAGGACTATGTGAAGACTGACAACATCAGATATATACTTTGCTTGATCAGAAGGGTTGGCTTTCCAAGTGGACAAGGCTTGATCTCTAGCCTTGATTTCTTGCTTAAGTTCACATGTAAGCCACAATAACCCTTTATCAGATATTCATCTCTGCCTAAGATGGAACAGTCTACCTTGAACTGGCTTTCGGAGATTATAAAATGCTATCAGAGCTACTGTGGGATTATCTGCAGTATAGGCTGAGGACAACTCTATCTGCTGTAATTCACTGAATAATGTATCACAAGTACTATTAAGAATATTCCTTGTGATACTAGTTTGAAAGACAGGTTTTGTCATTTTAGTGTCTAAGTAGTAAGAACTGGACAATATTCACTTAGTGCATAGGGTAGTATAAGCATTGATTAAAGTTTTTCAGGAATGTTTGCCAATAGTTTCCCAATAATTAAACTTTTCCTTATGTTTTTGGTAGGTATGGTTTCAGTATTTGTCAGCTGGGTCAGATTGTTTAGCTGGTGGAATATTGATAGTGGACATATTTGGGACATCCCAGTTTGTATTTAGGTCACCAAATATAATCAACGTGTTATTCTTTGACTATGCTAGTGCTTTTGGTAATATGTCCTTGATGAGATTTCCCAGTATATTTCCAGGTTTCTCACAAACCCTCCCAGGCTTTTGATATATAATTTTGCATACTGAGCTCTCTACAATCTGTTGTCTAAGCCTTAGAGCTAAATGTTCTTGATCTTTAAGAGTTATTTCAAAATGTAACATTCTAAACTTTCTCTTAATTTGTTCTTCCTTGTAGGCTAGCATTTTATTTTTATTATGTTATAACTCCAGCACTTTGAGTTCAGTAGTCTAAACATAATGTCTACCTTAGAATACTGAATCATAAAGGAGAAGGTCTACTATGCACCATACCTCTCAACTGTCCAGATTTTTGCCTCTAATTTTTGGTTGACTCCACGTACAATTTGTGTTTTTTTTTCAGGCAAATTACAGAAAACTGAAATTATTAAAAGTCACTAAACAATAACAAGACTGTGATGGTCACGAATATGTCATCCCCATTCTGGGCCAGTAATCAAGCAGCCTGAATCCTCACCACTAAGACTGGAGAGGGACGTGCACTTGGAATACAAATGGATAGACTCAGTATTTCCAGATGCAGACCTCTCTGTGTCAAGTACAATTTTCTTTAAGAGAACACAGGGAACACATTCAGCCCAGGGTCTGGATGTCTCTACATTTGTCTCCCTCCAAATCCCCAATAAGACTCCCCACTGGTATTGCTGTAGGGTTAGGTCCTCAGCTGAGTGCCCAAGCCAAGTCCTCCAGCCCCCTCTCTGTAAACTCAGTGCTCCATGTCCCTGTCTCATGTACGTGACACACACACACACACACACACACACACACACACACACACACACACACACACAAACACTGAGAGATTAATTTTTCACACACACACACACACACACACACACACACACACACACACACACACACCTGGGAAAAGGTATAGATTTACCTGCTGTGTTCCCTTCTGCCCAGAGCATAAAGTAGTTATCACCTCCACCAGACACTCCACAATCAGCTACTCTAAGGCCCTTAACAAAGGGTGTCCAATTATACTGTGTAATATTAATACTAATACAATCGTAATAGTTCACCAAGATGGCTAGGCCTTCTGGAGTGACCCACACAGTGTCACCAAATCAATATAAGGACTCTAAAAGGTTACATACTTTCTACCAGGACCAGCCTCAATAAAAGTTTAAATATATTTAATAAGTAATAAAACAGGATGAAAATATTCAGTATATATTTACAGTAAACCACATAGTTCAAATCACAAAAATTATTGAAATTAACATTGATGGACAGACTCATAAAAATAAAGAAAAATGCTCTCTGAACTAAGCTTTGCTATATTCCTGATGGAATCTAAAAGAATTACTGTTCCCTAGTTAAGTTACTTACTATCACAAAGCAAGATGTTGTGGGTGAGGGTCTTTCTAGTCAGGTTTCCCAAACAGACTACTTAATACTCTGAGATTTCTCTTTATAATATCTAAAATATAATTTCCAAGAGGGCTGGCAGAATGACCTCATCTGGTCACCTGACTCTAGGTTCTCATAGTATTCCCCTTTGAAGCTGAGAGGAATTTAGCACAGACGGCCACAATACACATCCAAATGTTTATAGTAGTCCCTAGGGCCTTCCCTCTTTACACTGAGCAAATGAACAAAGGCTCTTTCCCAAACCCAGTGTCTCCAGTCCCATTCACCACTGTGGGGTGCTGTTTAAATGGTTTAACAGCTTATTTACATTTCCCTTATTTTCTCAAAGTTAACCTCTGCTGTGACAGTATTAAAACATATACATTTAATTCTGCTACAAAAATACATGTACATTTCTCTTCATTTCAGCAGGTTGCACTGTTGATACATTTCAACACAAACATAGCTCACAAATACATTTTCAGCACAAACATCTGCACAAAATCAGTTTGATATACAAATGATATACAGTTCTAATACATTGTAACACATGCATCTTGTACAGATCAGTTTGATATTCAAAGGACATATCATTCTTTACAAAACTCCAACTGGCTATGCTGGTACTTGCCCATATTATCACAAAGACAATGGAGTTTCAGACTTTATATCCTTCAGAAAATGCATGATAGCACAAAACTTGTTAGTCTAGCAACTTGTATTGTTTATGAGTAATATTTAAAATGTGTCCCTATTCTTGAGCCTTGTTCCCTCCATTATTTTTGTCTTTGTCCAGCTTTGTTGCACTAGGAGGTTGAGAGGTATGCTATGCATTGAAAGATTTATATCTGAAATGCTATACACCAAAATCAAGCACACTACTTTATATAGAGGACAAATTGCACTTATACTGAAATCAATCAAAATCAGTGAACCCTTAATACCTTATATATCATGTTACATCATCATTTAGTTGAAGTAAACAACAAGTCCCCAAGTGTCCAATCACCCAAAAACTGTTCAAATAATACAGTCAGCATCTTAGCTGAGCCTTCATTGACAGTTTCTTGCAGTCTCAACAAGACCATCTCTATATAAATTCCTTTCTGACTCACTAAAAAATGGTTGTTTTCTGCCTTTCTAACATCCTTCTCTTCAAGACCAGAAGCACTTTCGTTTTTTTCTTTCTATGTTGGCCTGCTGTGGTTGGGGAGTTTTTTTCCTGTAATACTTGCCATCTACAATCAACCCTTACTTCCCTCATGAAGTAGTAGATGAAGCTTAGCCTCTGCATCTTCATATGCTTAAAATGTGACCGCTGAACTAGAAAGGTTAACTCTGGCTGGATACAACAGTTTACACAGGAAAATGGCCTCCCCTGCACAACATAATTACATTATGAATAGATGCTTTGTTTTATCTTGCTTCCACTGAATAAACATGTTCACACTATACTCTCATTTCTGCAATATTTAATACTTTTCAAGGAGCCCACAATTTTGACAAAAGTTTTCTTTAAGGTTCTAGGTTACTTAATGTGAAGTGACTGTGGATGAAAAACTCTGATTTATTTATTTATTTATTTATTTTTAAATGGTAAAATAAATTAGTTTTATTCTAATGCAGTTCTGACATATTGATTTCAATCTTTCTTCCATGCTCTTCATCAGCTTTATACAGAGCAAATTCTGAGTGCTTCAAGACAGTCCTCCTAAGCCTAAGATTCAGTCTGAGCTCTTGGCAAATTCAAGCTACTGGAATTCCTTTTCACTTTTTTTTTGCTTTCTTTTCATCATATAATAATAAACCATGACACCACTAGAGCTTTAGAGCTACAGTCATATTGACGGATTCAGTCCTACAACATTACAATTACAGTTTTAATCTTGTAAGGAAATGGAGGTCTGCTTAAACACTCCTCACATTGTTCCCATCCCTAACAGGAAGTCCCAGATCTGTGGTGATTTTATAAATGCATTTTTAAAGGTGTCAAGTTTCATTTTTTTTTTGTATATTGGCATCATTTTAATAGTGCTATGAGGGCACTGTATGTTGTTTAACCATTTATTTTGTCTTATAAGATAAGATTCAGTTTTGCTGATAATGCATTTTACAATTAGCTGGTCATGCTTTTAGGTTCATAGGTTTTTACTAGGCTATCTGCCCTAGGGCATTTATAAGTCTAGCGAGAGTGTGTGTGGCTTTCACCACCCCTTAGGATGAGAATACTGTGCCCATTTAGGGTTTAGTTTACTGTGCCTCTGTCTAGTAGTGACACAGAGATGACCCCCGGGGTAAACCTACGAACTCCCATCCACTTGTCAAGATTTCTCTTGAATAGAGTTAGTGAAAGGCTCTGCCTAACATGGACTGGGATTCTGTTCCAGAGTGTAGGGAGCCTCTGGGTTATGAATCTGTCCCTCCAGCACGTCCTATTTATTTCTGTGTTGAGGTTCAAGTCTCTTGCTCTTGTGGCTCTGCTGGATTTGGATTTTATGAGGTGTAGCATGTCCATTAATTCCGGATTGGACATGGCCTTGTACATCAGGCACAGATCACCTCTGAGTAGGCGGTATGCGACTGAATAGAGCTGGAGTTTCTTCAGCCGGGCAGCATATGACATATGTTTGAGACCCTTTATACTCTTGGTGAGGAACTTTTGGGGTCTTTCCAACTGCTGCAGGTGTCGGGTAAGATACATCCCAAATGGGGCATTGTACTCAATCATTGGCCTGATAAGAGAAGAGTACAGGGGCACAATGACCTCTCTTGATCTAGATGTGAATCCCTTCATGATAAGGTGGGCAATATAGAAGGTATTCCTAACCACTTTGGCAATGTGAGTGTCAAATGAGAGATTACTGTCAACCTGGTCCCTAGGTCCCTGATTACCTCTTCCATACTTAATGGATTACCACCTATGTGGTAATTTGTGGGTACCTTGTTTTTCCCAAAGGGTATGACTATACATTTTTTGGCATTCAGCTTAAGGCCATGGCTCTGGCACCAATTATCCGTTTCTATGAGGCCTCTCTGAAGGATGCTTGTGTCCGCTGGAGTATCAATTATGGCGCCCAGTTTGCAGTCATCTGTGAACTTTGTCAGCCACAATCCTCCTATGTTTGCCTGCACCTCAGAAAAATAAATGCTGAACAAGAGGGGTCCCAGGACTGAGCCCTGTGGGACACCGCTTGCGACCGGCTTAGAGTCTGACATGGCTCCAGCAACTCTGACCCTCTGGGTTCTGTCCTTGAGCCAGTTTGCAACCCATCTTGTGACATATGGGTTTACCTTTAAGCTGGTGAGTTTGTCTATGATGCCCGAGTGGGGTATTGTGTCGAAGGCTTTTGCAAGGTCAAGGTAGGCTGTGTGAACTGCCTTACCCTCATCAATGGCCTTAGTGACTGTTTCAAAAAAGTCGACCAAGTTCAAAAGGCAGGATCTGCCCTTGACAAAGCCAAATTGGGTAGGATCCAATGTCTGTAGGTCCCCAATGTCTTTGTTTATGAGTTCCATAATGATCCTCTCCATAGCTTTGCAGACCAGGCTCGTCAAGCTTATGGGGCGGTAATTTCCAGGGTCCGTAGAAGCACCGCCTTTGTGGAGTGGGACCACTGTTGCCGTATGCCATTCTTTGGGTACGTATCCTGTAGTAAGGCTAAGATTAAACAGCAGCCTTATGTGTGGGTTTAGTTCCTCTTGGAGTTCATGTAGCACACAGCCTGGGACACAATCCAGTCCCATTGATGCTGTGTTTTAGGGAGGCTACACTCTGCTGGGATAGATATTTCTCCTTTTGGGGGGGAGGGGGAGGAGAAATTTGCACTGAACCTGTCTGCCAGAATGTTGGCAATGTCTGTGGGTTCAGTGTATTTTGTGTCATTTTGGACTAACTCTGAGCATATCTGGGAGTTTCCACCCAGGTTTCTAACATAGCTAAAGAAGGCCTTGTGATTGTCTTTTGTGTCTTTTGCGATTTTTCTCTCAAAGTTGGCCT
>NC_056748.1:899711985-899974485 GCF_019279795.1 Protopterus annectens
AATGCTTGTCAATCAAATGAACTGTCGACCAAATAAACAGTCGATCATATGACCTGTCAACCAAGTCATATAGACCCATATATATATATATATATATATATGTACCTTCAGAAGGTCGAATGGCTGAAATCTCGAAATGCATATGGCCGAAGCCATTGCTCAAATTTCAGAAGGTTTTTTTATATATATATATATATATATATATATATACATGCACACATATGCAAACAAGTTTTCACACAATAAATGCATATAATGATGAAATCTATGCCACCCACATATGAATATATATATATATATATATATATATATATATATATATATGTAGAGAGAGAGAGGGAGAAACTTAGAGGGTAAGTGAGCAAGTGCACATGGACAGAGACAAATACATTAGCTCTTATTGGGATGTGCCTTCGTTGAAGGTTGTGCGTCAGGGCTGGTAACCGGGTACGTAAAAATCCACTACCAATCATTAGCGGACCGGAGTTCCGCTGTGGCGACCCCTAACCGGGAAAAGCCGAAAGACACAAACAAACAATTCTGAACCCCTCTAAGTTCAGTGTTAATGCTTTCCAGGCATTAGCAGAATAAGAAGCTACTTTTAAAATCAAATACTCTAAATGATAATATGCTCATACATCAGAAATTATTGATTCAGCAAATTAAGTATACATTGAAGCCCCACACAAAAAAGATCTTGAGACTGCACAGGTTTACAATCCAGATTAAAAGTCTTGACTATGACCCAGGTGGCCAAGCATTAGTTAATGTTCCAGCAGTATTTGTGGGTCTAAGACTGAGCATCTAACGCCATCTCACCAACCCAGTACTGAGGAATGGGTATGTGTAAAGTAAAGCCTTTTTACGTCAAGAGTGCGTACCTACTTCAAAAAAAGTAAATGTAATACTAATAATAGCAAGGGATTATACAACATTTATATAATCGCCTTTTATGTTTTGGAGCAAGTGCACATGGACAGAGACAGAGATTGAGCATTTAATGCCATCTCACCAACCCAGTACTGGGGAATGGGTATGTGTAAAGTAAAGCCTTTTTACGTCAAGAGTGCGTACCTACTGCAAAAAAAGTAAATGCAATACTGATAATAGCAAGGAATTATACAACATTTATATAATCGCCTTTTATGTTTTGGAGAACATTTCTAATTGAAAAAAAGATTTTACGAAACAGTCCGCACCTTTAACCAATGCAAATAATGAATTCGATTTAATGTCGAAAGTAGTACTACCAAAAGTTTAGACGTATTGATTCATCAGATACTAACGTGATTGAGTTAAGCTATAGTTTATTACAAAAGGTTAGAAGAAATAAAGAGAATACGTTAGTATCAAATATGTGGGCCTTTGTTGTTTGTAAAGTCGTTGTGCCCCATATAATAGTAGTACAGTTTTGTGTGTGTGTGTGGGGGGGGGGGGGAGGTGTGTGCGTCGTTGGGGACAAGGTGCAACACTGGCAAAGTAAGATGAGAATGTCTGGTACTTGGCATTATTATAATTTATTGCTTCTCGTCGGTTTCCTGATGGGGCTGTCAGCCCTCCAGTTATTCTTTGCACCCTGGCCCTTAGTTATCTGAGGGATGGCCGTCTCGTCAATACTGCTGACATTGTGGTAGAAATACGCTCTTAACAACCTCCTAGGAACAGTCTTGAGCCCACTCTAATAAAAGCGCATCAAGGAGACTTGAAATAAAGACCCCCAAATGAAGATGGCTTATGTTTCTCAACTCGAACATTTTTTGGTAGTAGTGCACAGTAATCCTAACTCTTTCTACCTCTGAGGTATACTTCGTTATGAAGTACGTTCCTCATTTGGGGTCTTAAAAATTCTGTGTTCCACGCTGAAAGGGTTTGACACAGATTCTTTAGCAAGATCTTTTCTCAACAATTATCAGTGTCAAACAATGCTAAAGAATTCTTTATATTATTAATATGCAGAAGAGCTCTTTCCAAGTGTGAAGGAAGAGTTAATAAATATGCTGGGAGACCTCTAAACCGTCTATATTTTCGCAGAACTTCCAGCTTTTTGCCTCATATTTTTGGTCTGTTCCTTCTAAAATGTGTGGTTGGCAAATCACTGAAGATTTGAATCTCTAAATAATGACGTAGATTTGAGTTTTGGAGTTCTTATCCTTCAGAAAATAAATGGTAACAGAAATCCTGTTATTATAACAACTTTATACGTTTATACGAGTAATAATTAAATCCGCCCCAATTGTTGGGGCCTTTGCCCCCTGCCCCCCCCCCCCAAAAAAAAATATTTTAAGCTTTGGCCAAATTTCTTGTGGTAAGAGGTTGAGACGTATGTTGGGAACTTCTCAGGTGAAGGTGACAGCAAGTGTCCCACGTTCTGTCCGTTTATTCCACATTGTGAGAGGTAGTCTTCCACCCGTGGGAGCTGGAGAGTTGAAAGTTGTGTAACTCTTTCACTCTCTTTCCCCGATGACAATGGAAAACGCTCAGAATTATTAATGTTTCCGTTTGTATATTGATACAAGGCCAGCTGGGAAATCCCTAAAGTAAGAACAGGTATGCAAATTTGCATATATTTTCTAAAGAATAAGACTGTTGCACTAATGTCTGACATTCATAATTGTCCGTATCATAGCTCCTCCTGTGTCCTTGATCACTGCCGGATTTTATTTCTGAAATGTTCACTAGCCCTCGAAAAACGTATGCTTTAAAATAATCCCTACAGACACTAAATAATAATAATAATAATTAACTTACTCTGCAGAAAATGCATACTAGTGCTAACCATCGTGAATGTTAATATTCCAAGTGAGTAACCTCAGTATTAAAAAAATACCGAGTCCCATCCTCTGGAAGTTATCCGTGGTTATTTTTCTCTGTCCTGAATTTTCTCTATAGATATATGAGAGTCGCCATAGTCACAGGTCTTCATTACAATCATTTATTTTACAATTATTTTATTAAAATTGTTATTGCTGTTTGAATGAAAATCACATTTTAAGAGGAGCACAGTTCAAGTCTGAGGCAAAACTGAGACACATGGTTGAGAGATATGGACAGCATTCTTAAAAGGGACACAGAAAGAATTCTAAACCCAGCATTAGACCGTTTTTTCCTGCTTCTTACTTGTAAGGCAGGGTTATCAGCTGCACGTCCTTATGAAGGGCAAGTGTAATTTAAGCAGATGTGGGCGGCATGAAAAACAGTTTTGAGGCTTTGCAACATTTCAATTCCATTTGACACATCTTAATATTGTACAAACAACATAAACAATTTAAATTCTGCAACAGTGAGCGTTTAGTTTGACAAAATAAAGTCTAGTCTAGTACTTCACATTATTTATTTGGATCTTTCGCCCAGCAAAAATCTCATGTTTCCATAAAATAGTCCCACTTTGGGCATTTGAGAAGGTGGCAAACCCTAGTCTTCTATTTCACTGCTTTGCAATTGCAAAGTAATGCACTCTCAAGGAAGATGATGAAAGCTCAGCACTGTACTTCAGCTCTTCAATAGTAGTAAAATAGTATGACTTCCTTAAAGGGTTTTCAGACAACTGTATTGCCTGACTCTTGGAAATGCATTTCATTTATTTTCTTCCCGGAAAGGTAGTAAATATTTTGGCACAATTGTGTTATTGAAATAACGTAAGTATGATTAAGAGTCTTTAAACGGTGTAAAATTTCGCATCCTGTAAAAGGTCTGCTGCGGTCTCTTTTGGCAATAATAAATAACGTGCAACTTAACTTTCCCTAACTAAAAGAATGAAGTTTAATGTAAACAAGTCATTAAATCATGACTGCTGAATAACAATCAAAGGAAGCCATCAGCGGTTTATCAGTAGCTGTTCCTTGGCAGATAATCTCGGGATGCAATATTTACAACTATAGCAAATGATTAGAATGAATCGATTTTGAACTCCAAGCTGGCGTCCCAATTTCTGGCTAAAAGCTCAGGTTAAATATGAATGAAACGGGGTGGTTATCAGCCTGTCTCTACTATTATCAGGCAGCTGTGTGATAAGGAAGGAGGAAAAACATATAGCGAGTACCGTTTCAAATACATATACAGACACAGCTCAGTGCAATTGGCAGGATGGCTCCCCTGCAGCTTGTCTGCTGAGCTAAATATTTAGAAAGCCAGTGCCATGGACACCGCCGCATTGATTCATGGGTCTGTCAAGATCTAAAGTTTGTTCTCATGACACTTTTAAGTTTTGAGTACTACCTATGAACTGAAGTTGAGCTTTAGTACTACTGTTAGGCATTTAAAGGTAGGTGACAATGGCAGATGACTGGACCTCTGTAGCTCGTGACAGCCGCATACCTCCCGAGTGTACCTCCTTACGGCTAACGTAACTTATTTGTGGTCTTAAAAAGTTAATGTTCCTCGGAGTTCCACATTGAAAGGGTCTGTGTCACACATTCAATGTTAGCAATTTTTTCAACTGATATCCATGGTAAATAGAAGTTAATCAATATTAATTAATTTAAAGATCTTGTTATAAGTAAAACCAGAATATTTTAATCATCATTTGATCTAGTTGTTTAGTATGTGTTCCACATTTTGTCCATTTGTTCCACATTACGAGGGCTAACAAGCATACTTCACCCAAACCGCAATGTACAAATTAGTTGTGTGTGTGTGTGTGGGGGGGGGGGGGGGTGCATTTTGTCACAAATGGTACAGTATTGTTCTTTTGTCAAACTATACAAATGGTTATCAAATTATCCCATTGAGATAAACTGATTTTTATCCATTAAGACAAAAGAAACACTGACGTAATTTTGATCAAAATGTTGCGCTTTATTAAAAAAGGCAATGAAACCAGATGTACCAAAAACAAAAGCGCTTACTAGTGGTGTACTTCGCTTACAAGTTATTATAATGAAATTCTCAGGAATAATTTGCCAGTTTTGTTTCTTTATTTGGTTTTGATTTTTTATCATTTCCTTAGCTTAAACTCTCAACATAATATTCCATCAATGTTTCTATAGCTTAAGTTCATTTCAAGCATGGCTTCTGTCTGTACAGCCAAGCTCTACATTTAAAACTAAAGCAGATAATAACTTTAATAAAATATTGGGTACTTTTCCGTTAACGGAGGATAAGCGCTAGAAACGCAATGTTGTTAAGGCAGAACGACATAGCAGGATTAAAGCACTTGGAAATTCCAGTTAGCAGAAAGTGAAAACTAACAAGAAAAATGGAACAAAATTATATATATATTTGAAAAAAGAAAGTGGATCACAATGTTTCTTGAACGTTTTATTAAGGCTTCAAACATTGTTACACCATGCAAAAACTTGGACTCTTAGAGTTTACCATGTTTTTTCTGGTGTTGTGAAGCGTTTTACAGAAAGAAAAATCAGAAGGAATAGCCTACCTAGTAGCAATACTCATAAACAGATCAATGACTGAGTGCATAGTACCTGCTATTTGGAAGACATCCCCTATAATACCACAACACAAAGGAGGCAACTCCACCAAACTTAGTAACTATCGTCCAATTGCCATCCTGTCACCCCTATATAAAATCCTAGAGACAGTGATCCATACTCAACTGATGGACTACCTGAACACCCACAAACTACTATCAACTACACTACATGGATTTTGCCCCTATCACAGTACCACTATAGCCATTATGTCCTTTACTAATACAGTTAACCACCATAGAAATCTAGGACAATTTGTATCTGCCATATTTTTAGACTTTTCCAAAGCCTTTGATATGGTAAATCATGACAAATTGATTAAAGTCCTCTCTTCCTTAAACTTTAGCAACTCCTCGATCACCTGGTTCCAAAACTACCTATCAGGGTGTCAGCAGGCCGTACTGTGGCAACGCCACCTCTCCTCCCTCCTCCCAGTTCCCTTAGAAGTCCCACAAGGCTCAATCCTAGGACCTCTACTATTCTCTCTCTTTACCAACCAACTCCACACCTTCACTCATCATGCCTCTGTGATACAATATGCAGACAACTCTACTCTCATATGCTCTGCCCCCTCCTTACAAGACCTCCACACCATAACCCAAGATTCATTTCTATCAGTTGAAACATGGTTCACCAATTCTCATCTCATTCTAAACCCTAATAAAACCAAGCTTCTTCTCTTTTACCCCTCAATAACTCATTCTACTCACCTAAATTTCACCCTAGAATCCAGAAATTAAATCATTAGAAACCCAGTGACACATACTAAACTGCTAGGGGCTGAAATTGACAATAATCTGAAATTTTGACATCCATATAGCCCAAACTATCAAAAAAGTTCATAAACAATTAGGTCTTTTTTACAGAAACAATTTTTAACCAGATCCACAAAAGCTACTGTTGCCCATACACACCTCCTGTTATCTTTCTTATATGTCTCCCCAATACTAACCAACCTCCACAAAACAGATCTTACAAAACTAGAAACCTGTTACAATAAAATTGCCAGGTTCGCTACTCACTCCACACACAGGTCGCACCACTGCACTGTCCTTAAACAACTAAACTGTCTAGAACTCCCTCAACTGCTCCAATATAAACAATTAACCTTTGCCCACAAAATCCTGCATGAACCAGATAAAACCCCTGCTCTCAAAAATCTTATACAACCATACACCACCTCTAGAACCCTCCGTTCCAGTGACAAACTCCTTTTAGAAACCACCAAGGCTAACAACTCAGCTGGGAAAGCTCTATTCTCAAACATCATTCCTAAAATATGGAATAAACTACCCACCTCTATTTCCTCAAGCAGTTCCATAGTACAATAAAAAAAAAACTCCTATCTACTCACTTAAAAAACACCTGGCTTTGCTCTTGCTACCCTCCTGGTTAACTCTTATGTTCTCTATACCCATACATATCTTGCTGATTTAATGCTACTTCCGTATTTCACACACTAATCATATTTCCTGTCTATCTTGCCTTCCTCCTTCCCTATATGCATATATTAAAGTATCTCAAGTTTATGCTAATGTTAACTCTAAAATTCTGCATTACCCTATATGCTATTTTTGAATTTGTATATTACTGGAAAATCCTTCATGTTTGCATTTGTTAATATTGCTAATTTATGTCTCTTTTGGTTAATTATGGCTTGTTATTTGTTAATTTCTAAAACATGTGTCTCTTTTTTTGCTAGAGGTTTCTCTCCGGGCCTCTGCTGAAAAAGGACCTGTGTCCAGTCAGACTTTCCCGGTAAACAAATGTAAAATAAAATAATAAATAAAAAGCAAATTAGCAGTTGTAATGTAAATGGTGTACACAGTTACACAACACTGTGAACTTGGGTACAGTTAGCGTACATCTTTTCAACCAAAGAAAATGTTACAAGAATGGGGAGACAAAAATAAAAAAGAAGGATGGGTGGCTACACCTTTGTTCTGTGTACTTCTTGATATCAGGGGAACCACTGCCCAATTAATGCATGGATGATTATGAAAAACAATTATCTCAATGTATTTCTTCAACAGTATTCATAACTACTTTTAAGGTATTTAGGTATCAGAGTTAGTATAGTCAGGCAATGAAAAAAAGGGATACCTGTCATTTTGCCACATGTGAAAATCAAAATGATGAGGGACGGAATTATTAATAATATTCAACTTAGATGAAGATACAAAGGAATACTGGACATGGTCGCACCCATCACAAGTAATGCTTCAGGAAACAGTAACGTGGATAAATTAATACAGGCGAGAAAGAAGGTCCACTGTGCTGCACTGGCAGGAAACTCCACTATGTGCCATTTTATGGTAGTGCTGCACAAGGTGACTGATAGAGTCAATAGACTTGGAGGCAGACAAATACACAACATACTATTTCTGCCTAGGGGAAGTATCACATACATAGTGAGTGGGGGCACCAGAATAAATTATTAACTATACAAATCATGCATCCTTATACACCTCATTTTGATTATATATTTTTATATTTTGTCATTTTTTTTTTAATTTTCATTTATGGGAATGTAAGAAGGACCACAAGGGTTGTATTTTTAGTCACAATCTTGACACAGTAAAATAAAAAGAAAATGATCACATGTAAGAACAAGTTACAGTATTGGACTAGCATAAGAAAAACACAAGCATACATAATAATGTGGAACAATTATATCACTCCTGTGTGCATCAGTGAGAACTACATGTGCATAGAGTACATTGTAATTATTGTTCATCTGTGACATCAGACAGTGGCAGCAAAGAAATGTCTGTCAGTAGGTCCTTCATACATCAAATGACTATGGGTATCATTGCAACATGGAGGTGATGGAGGCAACATGGATTTCAACAGCTAGCAGGTAGCCAGTAGATGGATGAGAACCTCAGGTATGTGGAGGCAGCACCTCAGTAAGCAGATGAAAAAAGCTCCCCATTAAAATGTCAGCACTCAAAATGCCAAGTGCTGAACAGTTAAAAAAAAAAAGTCCAAAAACACAGGAGAAGAGTGAATCTCGAAAATCACTCCTCTTTAAAACTTCTTTGGAGAGGCAACCCACCTTGCACCCCACAACGTATATATACGAACTCCAAAATAAACATACCTTGGAGAAAAGGGAATATTCTGAGAAATGGCATCTTGGAATTTGTATATGTAAGTCGGATCTTTCAGACATTCAGTTTCCACATTTCGGGACTTGATTTAGCTGGTCCTAACATTTCAAATGGTTACCGATAAGAGTTCACAGGAACAGCAATGGAGAACACCATGTATAACTGTAATACATCTTGTTAGGTCATCCAAGTATTGTACTGTACAGGTAAGCAAATAATTCCAATAAATATGAATAGGATGTTAGAATGGTGCCTCAAGTGAGGCTAATATGGTTAGAAGCAGTGTGGAGATTTACATGAAGAGGAGTAAGGTCTAGTAAAGACATACAGAAATGCACCAATAGTATTGAATGGGCACAGAAAGAGAGTGGTATTAAAACACAGTGGTTATGAGAGAGGATGCCCAGGGCTGAGGTTTAGGTGGGTCGAAAATTGACACAGATGTAACACATTTATCATCAAAAGGCATAGAAATGTTTTTAGCAAATCAGTGGGAAGGAAAAATGACAGCCAACTCAAGACTCAGAAGGAAATGTGCTGGTGTAGGAGACATGATGTCAAGTCATAAAATGGAAGAAGGAAAAAAAATGGAGGCTAAAGAGGAATGAACTGAAAAATTATGACTTGATTCTACTCCTGAAACTAATTACCGCATGGACAAAAACATGACATAACTGTAGGCTTTTCCATGAAAGATTGTAAGAAGGCCTAAGCAGTGTTAACAAAAAGTTTCATGCCCCAAAAATAATCATTATCAGAAAAGGCTGATGAAAACTGATGGTAAACACCAGGATATGAGCACAAGAACCAGTGTACCTTGCATAGACAGCTTTAGGCACCAGTCAACCAGGGGCCCCCACCCCATATCACGGTAAGTTATTTTGTTTTGATATTTTTTTACAAGTTTGTCAAACCAATAAAAGCTACTACAATAATCTTGTGCACTTAATAAACTAGGTGGGTAATAGTATCTCTTATTTATGTCATGGTATAAAGGTTAAGGTGTTCACCTCACAGACAAGGGGTGCAGAGCTTGATTCTCACTAAGGGAAATTGGCTAGGTTAAAAATGTCCACAAGGGCAGTTAGCATAGTACTTACCTATGAACCTTTAAAATTTAAGGACATCTCTGGTTGTAGTAACATTGTTTTGTCACGCAGCAGGCTTCACAAATTCATTAAATGTTTTAGTACTGACATAGTGCCCTTGACTTAAAGCCTGCTCAAGGGCATTCCCTTCTCCAAAACTAAAATCATAGGCAGCTTTAGACACCCATAGTACGTCTGACTGCAGCCCCCCCCCAAATCACCCTTAAGTGTGAGGAGACCCTGCAAAATTGCTGCTTGCTAGGGAAAAATCATCATCAACCCCCTTTAATCTTATCTTTCAACATGGGGCTGGGGTGTTTTGTCAGCTGTTGCCATCTCTCTATTCAGTGCCACTCTCCCACCTTCTTTGACATTCATGCCTGATTGTCACAGGTCGTATCTCATACACAATCCAACACCACTTTGCTGGATATCTTTGTTTCCTCTTGCCTTCTTCATGTCTGTCCCAATTCTTCTTCACCAGATTGTCTTCTGGTTTTCTGAACACTTGTTTGAACTACCATAATCTCCTCTCTCTTTTTCTGCAATTAAAGCTACATTGTTTTCTGTTCTTATGTCCTTATTTCTTTGTTTGCAACACAGTGTGCATCCTACCACCTGTCTCAGGCACTTCATCTCCATCACCTCTAGCTTTCCCCCACTGCTCTGCCTTTACTGCCTAGGTTTCTGTACCATACAGTAGTACTGGTTGCATCGCTGTTTTGTAGACCTTACTTCTTTAGCATTTTTATGTCATACATTACACCTGGCCCTCTGTGCCATTTGGCTGCAGCCCCTCTGATTCCAGCTTTGACCTCCTCTTTCAGACTTTCCTTCTCGTCAACCACCATTCCCACATATCTGAAGCTGTTAACCTTTTCTACTATTTTCCTTTCTATCTCAACTCTCAACATCTTCTGATTTCCAGCATTTGCTGATATTACACCTGTCTTATCTGTACTCAATTTCATCTAATCTGCCTTCAGTTTTGCATTCCATTCTCTTATCCTTTGCTGAAGTTCTTGCTTAGAGTCTGCTTGCAATGCCATAGTGTTGTCTGCAGACAGAAACTTTGTTGACCTCTCCCCTCTGACCTGTTTGCTAATGTAGTCCATCACCAGTATGAACAACAATAGGCTCAGAGCCGAACCCAGATGCACACACACTCCCATTGGGAACCCCCTCTGTGAGACCTGAACACTGCTCATACTTGAGTCATTGGGTGCTTGTACTAATTCTAACAATGGTTTTGGGACTTGGAACCATGGGAAGACTGCCAAAATCAACTTTTGTGGGACCATATCATATGCTTTCTCCAAATCTAAGAATGCTCAATTGGACACTTACCTCATTTCTAGCTTCTTTTCAAGTATCTGTCTCAGTGCAAATATTGGGTCAGTTGTGCTGCATCCTGATCCGAACTGCTCATCCTCTATCTTACTTTCTACTACTCCATTTATTTGTTTATTAATCATCCTCTCCAGAACTTTCATGCAATATGACAGGAGTTTGATACTTCTGTACTGCCCACAGTTGTGAACGTCCCCTTTTTTCTTGAACATTAGCACTAGTATGGTTAATTTCCAGTCATCTGGGATATGCATTTCTCTCCATACTGCTATAAGTACTCTCAAGAGCCATTTCTCCCTTGTCTCACCCAACATCTTTATCATATCTGCTGGGACCTGATTTGTGCTGCTTTCCCTGACTTCATTTTTCTTAGTGCTCTTTTTACTTATTCTGTGGTGGGCTCTTCCTCTTCTCTTATTGTAGGCTAGGTCAGGGGCAGTACAGCTTCTGTGTTTTTTTTTTTCATTCAGAAGCTGCTGGAAGTATTCCTTCCAACTGCCTTTGATGTGTTGTGGACTGATGAAGAGGTTGCTGCTCACATCCCTTATGAAGAATGTCTGACTACCTTCTTTATCTTTCTGCTTTGCCTTGCAACCTGATATAATTTCTTTGTGCCATCTACTGAGTCACTTTCCAGAAGATTTTAGAGTGCCTCTCATGCCTTGTTCTTTCATAGGTTCATAGGTTCATAGGTTTATACTAGGCTATCTGCCCCAAGGCATTTATAAGCCTAGCCCGAATTTTTGTGGCTTATGCCACCCCTTATATGAAAAAATACTGTACCCATTAGTTTGTTGTGCCTCTGTCCAGCAGTGACACAGAGATGATTCCCGGGGTAAACCTACGATCTCCCATCCACAGGTCAAGATTTCTCTTGAACAGAGCCAGCGAGGTGCTCTGCCTCACATGGACCGGGACTCTATTCCACAGCATAGGGAGTCTCTGAGTGATAAATCTATCCCTCCAGCACGTCCTATTTATATCCGTGCTAAGGTTTAAGTCACTTGCTCTAGTGGTTTTGGTGGATTTGGATTTTTTGAGGTGGAGCATGTCCATTAACTCTGGGTTGGACATGGCCTTGTATGTCAGGCACATGTCACCTCTGAGCAGACAGTATGTGACTGAATAGAGCTGGAGTTTCTTCAATCTGGCAGCATATGACAGATTTTGGAGTCCCTTTATCCTTTTGGTGAGAAACTTTTGGGGTCTCTCCAATTGCTGCAGATGTCGGGTGAGATACATCCCAAATGGGGCATTGTACTCGATCATTGGTCTGATAAGTGAAGAGTACAGGGGAACAATGACCTCACTAGATCTGGATGTGAATCCCTTCATGACCAGGTGGGCAATGTAGAAGGTCTTTCTAACCACTTTAGCAACGTGAGTGTCAAAAGAAAGGCCACTGTCAATCTGGGTCCCCAGGTCCCTGATAACCTCTTCTGTGCTTAGTGGATTGCCACCTATATGGTAGCTTGGGGTTACCTTGTTTTTCCCAAAGGGTATGACTATACATTTTTTGGCATTTAACTTCAGGCCATGGCTCTGGCACCAGCTATCTGTTTCCGTGAGTCCCTTCTGAAGGATATCCGTGTCCGATGCACTTTCCACTATGGCCCAGTTTGCAGTCGCCTGCAAACTTTGTCAGCCAAAGTCCTCCCATGTTGGCCTGTACTTCTGAGAAGTAGATGCCGAACAATAGGGGCCAAGGACCAAGCCCTGTGGGACACCACTTGTGACCGGCTTGGAGTCTGACATAGCGCCAGCAACTCTAACCCTGTGGGTTCTGTCCTTAAGCCAGTTTGCAACCCATCTTGTGACATATGGGTTTACATTTAAGCTGGTAAGTTTTTCTACAATACCCGAGTGGGGTATTGTGTCGAAAGCCTTTGCAAGGTCAAGGTAGGCTGTATGGACTGCCTTTCCCTCATCAATGGCCTTGGTGACTGTTTCAAAGAAGTCGACCAAGTTCAAAAGGCATGATCTTCCCTTGACGAAGCCAAACTGGGTCGGGTCCAATGTCTGCAAGTCCCTTATATCTTTGTTTATGAGCTCCATTATGATCCTCTCCATAGCTTTGCAGACTAGACTTGTTAAGCTTATGGGGCGGTAATTACCAGGGTCCGTAGAGGCACTGCCTTTGTGGAGTGGGACCACAGTTGCCGTACACCACTCCTTGGGCACGTATCCTGTGGTAAGGCTGAGATTAAACAGCTGCCTTATGTGCGGGTTTAATTCCTCATTTAGCTCATGTAGCACACAGCCGGGGACACCATCCGGTCCCATTGATGCTGTGTTTTTAGCTTTAGAGAGAGCAGCTTTCACCTGCGCATTTGAGATGTCTGGGAGGCTACACTCCGCTGGAATAGTTATCTCTCCTTTAGGGGGGGAGGGGTGAAGTTTGCACTGAACCTGTCTGCCAGTATGTTGGCAATGTCTGTGGGTTCAGTGATTTTTGTATAATTTTGGACTAATTCTGAGCATATCTGGGAGTTTCCACCCAGGTTCCTAACATAGCTGAAAAAGGCCTTATGATTGTCCTTTGAATCCATGGCAATTTTTCTCTCAAAATTGGCCTTAGTTGATTTTATGAGTGCTCGTATTTTTTTACTAATAATGATCAGGGGTGACTTCCCTTTTATGGATTTTGTTCTGTCATGTAATAGCTTTCTCCTCTTATTGTAAAGTTTGTTAATGGCTGGGGTCCACCAGACTGGATGTTTGCTCTTTGTGGAAAGAGTCTTGGTTTTATTTGGGATTGCCTGATCCATGCAGTCCTGGAGGTGTTCATAGAAGGCATTTGTAAGGGCTTCCACAGCTTGGGTTGTGGTTTCCACTGTCTCAGGGGCCTTGAAGGATACCACACCAGTCTTGAGTAGTGTGAAGTTTGCTTTAGAGAAGTTCTTCACTGTGGTCTTTTTGGTTAGGGGGGGGGGCGGGATGTGGATTTCCAGTGAGATTAGTTTATGATCAGATCTCACCAATGAGGGATATACTTCCGTGTGGAGCATTTTGTCCCCATGTTTGTGATAATGAGATCTAGTATATTTTCTCCTCTCGTGGGAACAGTGACTAGCTGTTCCATGGCATTTGAATTTATGAACTCCAGGAACCATTGGGCTAGAATGTTAGGGCTTGAGTAATGTTCCCAGTCTATATTCGGTAGTTGAAGTCACCCAATATGATGGTGTTTGGAGATACATTTATACTCTCCAGTGTCTTCAGGAAGGCTGTGTGGGGTTCCTGAGTTTGAGAGGGTGGCCTGTAGCATGCTACAATTTGTAGAGCAGTTTTGCCTATGGTTAGTTGCACCTGGATGGTTTCCAAGCTTCATGCGTTGCCACCAACCTGGAGGTGTGGGTATCCTTTATGAATATGGATACACCCTCCTTTTGTGGTGTGGGCCGGGTTTTGGGGCTGGAACGCATGATATGAGGTAAAACCTAATAGTGCCGGGTGCTCTCAGGAGCCTTGAACCAGGTTTCAATTACAGCACAGACATCAATGTTCTCCATACTGAGAAGGGCCTCGAGTGCATGCATTTTGAGATTTAGACTTCTGGCATTGGGCAGCATTACCCTCAGTTTCTTTCCATTTTGTTTTCTAGGGTGGTAGGTTTAGAATTTGAGCCTTGCCTAAAAAGGCACTATGGAGGTGGCAAGAGCCTTAGCCAATATCCGGAAACCCATGGGAGACAGGTGCAAGCCGCCCCTTGCGAAGCAGCGTGGCTTGTCAAGCATGTCATCCCAGGCAGACAGACACTGGATCCCCTTTGAATGACACCAGACATTAAGCCAATTGTTAAAGCTGATCATCTTGTCTCTATATTGTGGCATCATTCTTGGTGAATGAAGGATACTGCTCAGGGTTAGGGTCATACCTGCCTGGGCTACATAATCAGAGAGCTCCTCTATGTCTCTTTTCATGTAGTCCAGGGAGGTACGTCTCAGGTCGTTCACACCAGCATGGACAATGACTGTGTCATATTTGTACTTGCCGTGGAGTGACCAGTGCTTGTGTTATGTGGCGGATTCTAGCGCCCGATAGGCAGCTTACTGTGACCCTCTCCTTGTTCAGCCTGGTGAGTGGGACGTCAGTGTGTCTGACTATGGAGTCACCTATGACAAGTATGTTTGGTGTTGTATTTGGCCTTAAGGGCTGTGACTGCTTTGCACACTGCTTTTGTGGTTTATGTGTTGCTTGTGGGGTGTCTTGAGGTAGCAGTTGTTTGGGTGTCTGCTTTGGAGGCCTCTGCTGTTTAGGTAAATTTTTACTCAGAGCCTCCGATTATGTCTTTGTGTGTTTATGTGTTTGATTCAGTGCTGTGGTAGCATTATGTGAGGCTGGTTTTGTGGTGTGTGTAGTTGCCTTCTCCTCCTGTCTGGTCTTGCCAGTCCTGAGTTGAGAGAGCTCAGCCTCCAGTTTGGCTAAATATCTGCATCTCGCAAGTATTTGTGTTATGTGGGAGGAGGAGAGGGTTGTCTGTGTACATGAGGCAGTTATAACATTGCCTCAAGATTCCCAGATTCACCAGCTGGACCGGAGAGGAGATTGACAACTGACCTTTGGACATGCTAGAATAATATTGGGAATTCCTTAATAATTGAAAACAAGGGCCAGTGGGGAGTGAGGGTGTAGTGCTTTTAATTTTTAGTGCTGACTTATATAATTGCTTTAGTGAGCAAGTGCCAGGTAACTTGAGTGCAATGTGTTACAAGTAACTAAATGCAAAACGACAAACAGTAACTTTCTTTCAAGTGAAACAAGGAAATAAGTACAGTAAGCAATGCAGATATCACTAGTGATCCACAGAAGCACTGAGAAGTTATATTAGGTGGAATTAGCTTCCAGGGAAATAACAAGCAAACAAACAACAAGCATATAAACAAAGCTAGATTCAGCAGGCCTGGATCTAGTCTATGCTAGAGCAAACAAGGTGTACCAATTTCAGTAAGATACAGTTCAAATATTCAGGCACTATAAACCTTTAACCAGAAATTCCCAGCTCAGAAGGGCAGAGTCCAGCCTCTTCTCCCACAAGAGTGCAGACCACGAACCTTCTTAATGTAAAATAACTGGCCTGAAGCCCAAGTGCCTAAACCAGAACTAATACACTTGGACACTGGGCTCTCAATCAGCAGTTCCCAACTTAGAAGGATGAAAGCTACCTGTCCTGCCACCACAGTGCTTGCCACAAACCTTCCTAATGTAAAATAACTGGTCTGAAGCCCAAGTGCTTAATCCAAAAGACTTAGAATGATAGCTACACTTTAATCAAGTTACAACCAAGCAGTAATAAATACAATTGAATACTTTAGAGAATGTCTGGATTAGTGCTCAAGTTACACAAACAACGCTAGATCCAGCAGGCCCGAATCCAGTCTATGCCACAGCAAACAAGGCGCACCAACTTCAGTAAGAAGCAGTTCAGATATGCATGCACTATAAGCCTTTAACCAGAAATTCCCAGCTCAGAAGGGCAGAGTCCAGCCTCTCCTCCCACAAGAGTGCGGACCATGAACCCTCTTAATGTAAAATAACTGGCCTGAAAGCCCAAGTGCTTAAACCAGAATTAATACACTTTTAGAATAACAGACACTGAGCCCTCAATCAGCAGTTCCCAACCTAGAAGGATGTAAGCTACCTGTTCTGCCACAACAGTGCATACCACAAACCCTCTCAGTGCAAAACAACTGGTCCGAAGCCCAAGTGTTTAAACCAAAAGGCTTAGAATGAGTTACACCAAGCAGTAATAAATACAATTGAGTATTTTTAAGATGATGCAAAAGTAAAATGAAGTAGGTAGAAACACAAGTACAGTAAAAGTAGATGAAAATTCTTTTTTTTTTTTTTTTTTTTTTAATCTGAACAAGTGCTGAGATCAAAGAAACAGATTTGAGAGCTGAAACTAGAAAACTGGCTAGTTATAAGAAAAAAAAAACAAGCTAGAAGGCTTCCCTCAAACACAGAAGGGCTTGGGGGCTCAGAAGCCTACAAATAGTCTATACCACTTAACAGGAAAGGCAGGAAATGAGCTTAATTTTTTTTGTCTGTTTCCCAGATGCTCTCTTAGTACACAGTAGGAGTGCCTGAAATCAGAATATGATCTCACTGCACTCAGTTGAGTGAGCAAATGAGATGGGCCCAGAAGGAGTATTCAAACACAAATTTACAAGAGGGGCGGGCAGTTTCAAGGCCACTAAGATTAACACCAAAACAAAACCAGGGAGGGTGGGTGGGAATAACTGAAGAGCAGAAAAACTGCCAGTTCAGTTAAAATTCCTTCAACACAGTTTAAATCAAATTAAATACCGTATATATATATATATATATATATATATATATATATATATATATATATATTTTTTTAAATGTGCAGATAAAGGTACTTAAATTATCTTATACGTCCAGTTGAATATAACCAAGTTGTTAGCCGGCCAAAGCTGAGGTTTTTAAGCAGAAAATACTTCACAATGCACCACTTAACTAGGCAAGGACAGGAAATCAAAGAATGTGGCTACCCCCACACCTGTAATTACTAGCAAATAACAACATTCAGCAAACACTAGCTTCTGTTCAAGTTACTAAAGAGCAGAAGAGCAGAAAAACTGCCAGTTCAGTTAAAATTCCTTCAACACAGTTTAAATCAAATTAAATACCGTATATATATATATATATATTTTTTTAAAAAGTGCAGATAAAGGTACTTAAATTCTCTTATACGTCCAGTTGAATATAACCAAGTTGTTAGCCGGCCAAAGCTGAGGTTTTTAAGCAGAAAATACTTCACAATGCACCACTTAACTAGGCAAGGACAGGAAATCAAAGAATGTGGCTACCCACACCTGTAATTACTAGCAAATAACAAAATTCAGCAAACACTAGCTTCTGTTCAAGTTACAAAAGAGCAGAAGAGCAGACAAACTGCCAGTTCAGTTAAAATTCCTTCAACACAGTTTAAATCAAATTAAATACCGTATATATATATATATATATATATATATTTTTTTTTTAAAAAGTGCAGATAAAGGTACTTAAATTCTCTTATACGTCCAGTTGAATATAACCAAGTTGTTAGCCGGCCAAAGCTGAGGTTTTGAAGCAGAAAATACTTCACAATGCACCACTTAACTAGGCAAGGACAGGAAATCAAAGAATGTGGCTACCCCCACACCTGTAATTACTAGCAAATAACAAAATTCAGCAAACACTAGCTTCTGTTCAAGTTACTAAAGAGCAGAAGAGCAGAAAACTGCCAGTTCAGTTAAAATTCCTTCAACACAGTTTAAATCAAATTAAATACCGTATTTTTTTTTTTTTTAAAAAGTGCAGATAAAGGTACTTAAATTCTCTTATACGTCCAGTTGAATATAACCAAGTTGTTAGCTGGCCAAAGCTGAGGTTTTAAGCAGAAAATACTTCACAATGCACCACTTAACTAGGCAAGGACAGGAAATCAAAGAATGTGGCTACCCCCACACCTGTAATTACTAGCAAATAACAAAATTCAACAAACACTAGCTTCTGTTCAAGTTACTAAAGAGCAGAAGAGCAGAAAAACTGCCAGTTCAGTTAAAATTCCTTCAACACAGTTTAAATCAAATTAAATACCGTATATTTTTTATTTTTTTTAAAAGTGCAGATAAAGGTACTTAAATTCTCTTATACGTCCAGTTGAATATAACCAAGTTGTTAGCCGGCCAAAGCTGAGGTTTGTAAGCAGAAAATACTTCACAATGCACCACTTAACTAGGCAAGGACAGGAAATCAAAGAATGTGGCTACCCCCACACCTGTAATTACTAGCAAATAACAAAATTCAGCAAACACTAGCTTCTGTTCAAGTTACTAAAGAGCAGAAGAGCAGAAAAACTGCCAGTTCAGTTAAAATTCCTACAACACAGTTTAAATCAAATTAAATACCAGATATATATATATATATATATATATATATATATATATATTTTAAAAGTGCAGATAAAGGTACTTAAATTCTCTTATACGTCCAGTTGAATATAACCAAGTTGTTAGCCGGCCAAAGCTGAGGTTTTTAAGCAGAAAATACTTCACAATGCACCACTTAACTAGGCAAGGACAGGAAATCAAAGAATGTGGCTACCCCCACACCTGTAATTACTAGCAAATAACAAAATTCAGCAAACACTAGCTTCTGTTCAAGTTACTAAAGAGCAGAAGAGCAGAAAAACTGCCAGTTCAGTTAAAATTCCTTCAACACAGTTTAAATCAAATTAAATACCGTATTTTTTTTTTTTTTTTTTAAAAAGTGCAGATAAAGGTACTTAAATTCTCTTATACGTCCAGTTGAATATAACCAAGTTGTTAGCCGGCCAAATCTGAGGTTTTTAAGCAGAAAATACTTCACAATGCACCACTTAACTAGGCAAGGACAGGAAATCAAAGAATGTGGCTACCCCCACACCTGTAATTACTAGCAAATAACAAAATTCAGCAAACACTAGCTTCTGTTCAAGTTACTAAAGAGCAGAAGAGCAGAAAAACTGCCAGTTCAGTTAAAATTCCTTCAACACAGTTTAAATCAAATTAAATACCGTATTTTTTTTTTTTTTAAAAAGTGCAGATAAAGGTACTTAAATTCTCTTATACGTCCAGTTGAATATAACCAAGTTGTTAGCCAGCCAAAGCTGAGGTTTTTAAGCAGAAAATACTTCACAATGCACCACTTAACTAGGCAAGGACAGGAAATCAAAGAATGTGGCTACCCCCACACCTGTAATTACTAGCAAATAACAAAATTCAGCAAACACTAGCTTCTGTTCAAGTTACTAAAGAGCAGAAGAGCAGAAAAACTGCCAGTTCAGTTAAAATTCCTTCAACACAGTTTAAATCAAATTAAATACAGTATATATATATATATATATATATATATATATATATATATATATATTTTTTTTTTTTTAAAAAGTGCAGATAAAGGTACTTAAATTCTCTTATACGTCCAGTTGAATATAACCAAGTTGTTAGCCGGCCAAAGCTGAGGTTTTTAAGCAGAAAATACTTCACAATGCACCACTTAACTAGGCAAGGACAGGAAATCAAAGAATGTGGCTACCCCCACACCTGTAATTACTAGCAAATAACAAAATTCAGCAAACACTAGCTTCTGTTCAAGTTACTAAAGAGCAGAAGAGCAGAAAAACTGCCAGTTCAGTTAGAATTCCTTCAACACGGTTTAAATAAAATTAAATACAGTATTTTTTTTTTTTTGAAAAAGTGCAGATAAAGGTACTTAAATTCTCTTATACTTCCAGTTGAATATAACCAAGTTGTTAGCCGGCCAAAGCTGAGGTTTTTGCTATTACAACTCCTCTCCTAGCTTCTTTGTTAGCCAACCAGAATTCATTCCTAGCCTGGTCTGTGTTTTCTATCTCCCACTTTTTCATGCACTCCTTCTTTCTTTTGATGACTTCCTAGACTCCTGCATTCCATCACCAGCTTTTCTTATGTACCTTATTTCTATACCTGCCTCAGCTGCCTATCTGTTCTGTAGTCCTCATCCATGCTGTTTTGAGGCACTGCCATTCTTCTTCAACTCCACCTATGTCTTCTTTTTTTTAACATCTAATATCTTTTATTGTGTCAGACAATACATCATACATCTCATTAAATGCAATCGTCATGCATGGTGCACAGATAAAACTCTGTTGATGGTGGGCAGCTTTTCTTTATTTATAGGTCACCTAAAGAAACTGACTTTTATTACATTATTGTACACCCAATATCAACAGTTAAAATTCTTTCCTCTATATTGATATTACACAGTATAGTTCCTTTACATTTTCCTCCCATTAACTTTCCTCCCATTTTCATTATATATTCTTAAATTACCAGTAATATGCAATTCAATCCTTAATTTACGGTGCTTTCTTTCTAACTAGAACCTAACTATATATAGGAACACAAAGTAAAACAGAAAAAAAATCAGAGTAAAGAAGCAAGATCTCCTTAAAAATCATACAGCGCTCATACCAGTAAATTACATTTGTGTAAAATCTTACCATAAGGTACAGTTGTGCACACTTACCATAAATGTAGATGTTCGAGTGTATTCACTGTTGCAGTCATTACATTTGGATAATCTGCTATCAGGTTGCCCTCAGTTGGCCTGATTAACAAAGTCTTGGGTCCTGCATCAGTTGTTGTCCCTTCTTCCATGACATCAGGTCATCAGGGGTATAAAACATGCAGCCGACGCCATTACATCAGTTTTTCTTGCCCCAGATGTCAGGTGCCTCCCAAATGGGGAAAAAATATATATAAGTAATTAACAACACAAAAATATACCTCCAAACAAAAGCAAATACACCAAAAAGGCTTTTAAGCATAGTAAAAGAAAGTAGAGGTATAGTAAGAGAAAAACAAGGGGCTGGAAGGAGGGTAACCAGGACTGCAACAGTGAATACACTCGAACATCTACATTTACGGTAAGTGTACACAACTGTACTATGTTCTTCGTGTTTCACTGTTGCAGTCATTACATTTGGGTAGATTCCCAAAGCTATGGTTGGGAGGATGGATTTATACAGCATTAGGACCAGCTATAAGGCCCTGCAAAACAGCAGTGGCAAAGCCAGCTCTGGATTTAGAGAAAATTGGTAAGTGATAATGTTTGGTGAAAGTATGAACTGAACTCCAGGTAGCAGCTTTTAGAATATCCCTGGTAGGAACACCTCTGAGAAAGCCTGTAGAAGTAGATGCAGCCCTGGTGGAATGAGATCTGATCCCCTGGGGGATAGGTTTTCCATGGTGCTTATAGCAGAAATAAATATAATGGTTTATCCATTTAGAAATGGTTTGATTTGAAATAGCCTACCCCTCTGCCCCTGCAGCAAATGCTACCAGTGGTTGTTCAGATTTTCTTCGAGATTTAGTCCTGGCCAAGTAGAATCTAAGTTGTCTGTGTACATCCAATGAATGCAGAATCCGCTCCCCCTTGTTCTGTGGAATGGGAAAAAAGTTGGCAAATGAATGGCCTGATTAAGAGCCACACTGGATACCACCTTGGGCATGAAGGATGGATTGGTCCTGAGTGACACCCTGTCCACATGAAAGATGATGAAAGGCTCCACTGCCATAAGGGCCAGTAATTCAGATATCCTTCTAGCTGAAGTGATTGCTAAAAGGAAGGCTGTTTTCCAGGAAATAAATTTTAAGTTTGCAGTAGCAGCTGGCTCGAAAGGAGATAGAGTGAGTTTCTCCAATACAATGTTATGGTCCCAGGCAGGGGTTGGAGCTCTCCTGGGTGGTCTCAAGTTTTTGGCCCCTCTGAGATACTGCTTTAGTAAAGGATGAGAGAAGAGGGGGAGGTTCTGTGTTGTAATGAGCTGAAATGGCTGAGGCATGGATTTTAATGGAGGAAAAAGACAGGCCCTTGTGAAGCATCTCAGTTAAGTATTGCAAAATCTGAGGTACATTGGGTGCTGCTGTGCTCATCCCTTGAGATTGATTCCAGGCACAGAATCTTTTCCATTTGTTAGCATAAGATTTTCTAGTACTAGGTCTTCTCGCCTCCAAAATGACATCCATCACCGGTTTGCTAAAGGATGCTAAGGGGGAATTTAAATGATTAGCCAAGCTGCAAGATTCAATGTTTGGAGCTGAGGGTGCAGAATTTGGTTCTCCTGCTGAGACAGTAAGGAAGGTGTCTGAGGCATGTGCCATGGAGAAATTTGTGACACACTATGCAGGAGTGGGTACCAGTGTTGGTGTGGCCAGTCTGAAGCAATCAAAATCATTTTTGGTTTGTCTTGTTTGACTTTTAGTAGAACTTTGGAGAGCAGAGGCAGAGGGGGAAAGGCATAGACTGATAGGTTTTTCCAGCTGAAGGACAGAGCATCCAATTTCCAGGCTTTTTTGTGATGAGTTCTTGTGCAATATTTGTCCAACTGATAGTTCTGGGGTGAGGCAAAAAGATCTATGTCTGGGCTCCCCCATTTGTGTGTCAACATGCTGATAATCCATGGTTCCAGTTTCCATTTATGTGGGTCCATGAGATTTCTGATTAGTTCGTCTGCCAGAATATTCTGCTTTCCTGGCAGGAATTGAGCTTGTAGTTGTACTTGGCAGCTCAAGGCCATGTTCCACAATGCCATGGCTAGTCTGCAGACAGGGTAGGAATGTGTACCCCCCTGCTTGTTTATGTACCACATAACCATGGTGTTGTCCATCTTTACCAGTAGTTGTCCTGGATGAAGGTAGTCCTTGAAGGCTGTCAGAGTATTCTGTACAGCTAGCATTTCATTTTGATTGATATGAATGTGCATTTGATTTGGGCTCCATTTGCCCTGAATGCACTTCCCTGCCAGATGAGCCCCCCATGCATAGTCTGATGTGTCTATAGTTAGGGTTTGGGTGGCAGGGGGTGGTGTGAATGGCAGTCCCTTGTTTTGGTGGCAGGCCTCTGCCCACCATAGGAACTCAAGGTGCAGGCAAGGTATGATAGGAATCATTGTTTCCAGGCTGTGACAATGTTGAGTCCATAAACTTTTTAAGTACCACTGAAGTTTCCTCATATGCAGTCTTGTATATGGAATTAGAAGAATGCAGGAGGCCATGAACCCCAAGGCTTGCAGTATTTGTCTTGCAGATAGCAGGGTTTTTGTGGCCACCTGTTTGAAGTAAGTCACCAAATGAATTTGCTTTTCTGGCGTAAGGAAAGCCATCTGGGCAGTTGTATTCAAGCTTGCACCCAGGAATGTAATTTTTTGAGAGGGTACCAGTTGTGATTTCTTTTCGTCTATGGTGTACCCTAGACAAGTTAGAATCCTTTTTACAAATGCCAGATGTTTTAGAAGAGTGGCCTGGTTTTCTGCCTGAATTAGACAATCGTCCAGGTATGGATATATTTGAATATTTCTTTGCCTGCAAAATGCAATTACTGGAGCCAGGCACTTTGTGAATACCCTGGGCGCTATAGACAAGCCAAAGGGCAGTGTAGAGAACTGATAATGCAAGTAGCCTGCTTTGAAGTGAAGGTATCTTCTGGAAGGTTCCCTGATTGGGATATGCAGGTAAGCCGCTTTTAAATCTAGAGTTGCCAACCAGGCATCCTTGCCTAGCATAGGAAGTAACTGGTGAAGAGTCAGCATCTTGAAATTTGGAATGTCCAGAAAGGTATTTAGAGTAGACAGGTCCAGAATTGGATGCCATGATTTGTCTTTTCTGGGTACCAGGAAAAGTCTGGAATAGAAACATTGTCCCTTTTCCTCTTCTGGTACTAGTTGAATAGCCCCCATGTTTAGGAGGGAAAGTACTTGTTTCTGAGCCTCTGCCCACTGATTTGGGGGCAGGTCTGGCCACCCATTTGGAATTGGCAATGTGTGGAAATTAAATCTGTATCCCTGGGACACTATATTTAAAACCCATTTGTCCTTGGTTATAAGTTGCCAGTTTTTTGCATGAAGAGCCAGTTTTCCCCCCAAAAGAGCGGCTGAGAGGTAAGTGCTTGGTAATTTTAAAGGAAAGTCATTGAGGCTGTTTACCATAGGGTTGTGTCTTGTTATTTCTAGATTTGGTAGTGGAAGCACCCCATTGCTTAGTTCTGAGAGTTCCTTGGTACTGAAATCTGATGCTTTTTGAGTGTCTGGGTTTGGCTTGAGTGGCTCTGGAAGGAGCTGGAAAGGACCAGTTCTTAGTAGGCTAGTGCCTACTAAATCTTGGAGGTTATAATTGTAATAAATCTATCACAGTTTGCATAGATTTAGCTTTATCTTCCATCTTTTTTAGAACTTCTTCAGCCTTATTGCCAAACAGGCGGTCCTGATGTAAAGGAGCAGCTAACAGTTTTGCTTTAACATGATCAGGTAAAGATTATTCCTTAAGCCAGGCATGCCTTCTAAGCACAGACCCAGTAACAGCAGTCCTACAAGAGGCCTCTAAAGAATCAAAACCACATTGCAAAGTATGTTTTCTAACTTGTTCAGCTGAATGCAATACATCCTGTAAATCTTTATTTTCCACACAGTGAGAAATCAACATCATTTTCTGTTTAAGCAGTCCCATGATATGCTGTTGATATTTTAGCATATGGAATTGACAGTTTAAAGCCCTGATTGCCAAGGTTGCAGAAGTATAAACCTTTTTACCCCATCCATCCAGCGTCCTGGAATCTCTATCAGAAGGGGTAGGATTTTTAGTAGTAGAAGCCTTAATGCACTTGGGACCCTGAGAAATGGTTTCTGGATCTGCAACAGGATTTTTGAAAATAAATTTGTTGAACTCAGGAACCCTGTAGTATCTGTCTGGTTTACTAGGGGCCAGAGGCAGGGAATCAGGGGCCATAATGGATTCCAAAAACACACCAACAATGTGTAGAACAGGAGGTATAGCCAAAGGCCTATGCTGAGGAAGAAGAAGGAAATCCCTAAGCCTCTTTTTGGATTCAGAAAATTCCTGACATTCCCAGTGGAAATGCTCCCTTAAGGTATGCAAAGTTTCTCCAAAAGAAAAATCCTCAGGGGGAGAAGCAGAGGGAATGGAATCCTCTGCATCAGAATCCTCATAAGTAGGTATGGACAAATCCAGGTCATTAGAAGAGTCAGAAGAAACAGAGTCCTGTTCAGAAGAGTCATAATGAAGTTCAGCCCTAGGCCTCTTAGAAGGGGGGTTGACTACCCCTGATTAGAGTAATTAAATCTTCAGCCATTTTGATCATTTGTTTTTTAGACATAGGAGCCTGAATATGTGGCCTGGGTGTCAGTTTTCTAGACATAGATCGAGATTTAGGCCTTAGTATTGAAGGTGGAGTTGGTTTAATATGCAAGTCTGTAGGCCTGAATACACCCTCAGAAGCCGGTGCCTGCACACGAGCTCCGGACCCATTCAAGGTAGAGACATCCATGGGTTCCATAGGTGAAGCATCTCGCGGCATACCGGACTCAGTAGAGGCCTGTGAATCAGAAGTAGCAGGTATCAGGGGCCGCAAAAGCACCTCACTGAGTACCGGCGAACTAGCGACTGGCTGTGGAGAAGCATTGTCGGCAGTTTTGGACCTCAACGGTCTGTCTCTGTCTTTTTCTTTGCATTTTTTCGGTATTCCGGTAGTCGGATGGCTAACCGATGTCATTTCTGGATAATTACACCAAGAACTGAAATATTTTGAAGCAAAAATGTACCGACAATGGATAGTGCGCTGATTAAATAAAGCACAAAACCGACAGGAAGGTACATCATGGTCAAGGCCTAGGCAAGGAATACAGTACAAATGAAAATCCTTATGAGGTATTTGCTTCCCACAAGTAATACAATTATTAACTTTTACTGACATTGGTAAGGAGCAAGAAAAAGTTTCCCCAACGGGGTACTTAGCTTTTAGTTGAAGACTTCAGTTCTGAAACTCGAAAACGAAAATTTCAGGAGTCGGCCGACCGTCACTTGGGAACTGCTTCTGCTTCGGGCACCGCACGGCAAGAAAGACTGATGTAATGGCATCGGCTGCATGTTTTATACCCCTGATGACCTGATGTCATGGAAGAAGGGACATCAACCGACTTAGGACTCAAGACTTTGTTAATCAGGCTGACTGAGGGCAACCTGCCAGCAGATTACCCAAATGTAATGACTGCAATAGTGAAACACGAAGAACATCAGTAGATGTCTTTTCCTTCACTGTTACAGTATTCCTTATATCTTGGGATTCCCTGCCTCGGATAGCCTGACGTCTGGCCAATATACAAAAGCCTACTGTTGCTTTAAGATATGCCATACGTCACACGTATGCTCCTCATGTAGCATAGGGCATAAATGTGATGCCTGGACGTACAATCCTCAGAAGTGATAGCCCCAGTAGAAACACCAGTCCAAGGAAAACCAAGAGGTAACCAGTACATCCAGGAGGAAAATGGACCAGGGGGAGGAGGGAGGGAGTGATTATGGCAACAGTGAATGGAAGGACATCCACTGTTATGGTAATAGTTTACAGAACTGTACTATGTCCTTCCATTCATGTACTGCAGTATTCCTTACATCATAAGGACCAGTAGAGCTCTCTAGGAAACCATGAAAGATGGCCCTAGCAAAACCAGCCCTAGCTCTGGAAATTCCATCCAGCTTGTAGTGCTTGGTAAAAGTGTGTACAGACGTCCAGGTAGCTGCTCCAAGAACAGAGTTAGTATCCAACCCCTTGAAAAAAGCACCAAAATCAGCCACAGCTGTAGTGGAATGAGGCTTTACAGAAGAAGGGAGGCTCTTATCATGAAAAGTATAACAAAAAGAAATAGCCTTAGAGATCCAATAAGAAATAGTTTGCTTGGATAGAGCTAAACCTAGGGACCTAGGATGAAAAGAAACAAACTGATCACATTTTTTAATAGACTGGAAAAACTCCCTTATCAGCCTCAACAAAAAGTTGAGATCCCTCATCAAATCCTCTAAAGCTAGCTTTGAAAACAGAATTGTAGCAGATAGTAAAGACAACCACAAGGCCTTCTATAGTTATTAAAGAATCTCCATGGCAGTACCCAGATTTGCTCTGAGCTACTGCACAATGGTACCTCCTATACCGAGCCAACAGATTCAGTGCTAACTTTACCCCCCCCCCAAAGGACCAATCACAATACCAGTAGATTGCCAGGCACCCAGTATTACTGCTGCACAGGTTAAAACAGCATTGTCCAAGGCCAAGAATACAGCTTCTATGGGATCTGACAATATCCCTGGCTGTGTTCTACATGAACTACAGAGTGAACTGGCACCTCACCTGTGCACCCTGTTCAATCACAGCCTCACCTCAGGCTTTGTCCCCACTGAATAGCGCACTGCTACAATCATCCCTTTCCACAAAGGAGGAGTGACTACAGACCCTGTGAACTATCGCCGCATTAGCCTGACGAGTCTGATATGCAAAGCTATGGAACGTATCATCATGGACCTAATAAACAAGGATATAGGGAATCTCCAAACTCTGAATCCCACACAGTTTGGTTTTGTGAAAGGTAGATCATCCCTGCTCAACTTGGTTGACTTCTTTGAGTCAGTCACCAGAGCTGTGGATGAAGGCAAAGTGGTTCATACAGCCTATCTTGATCTAGCCAAGGCCTTTGATACCATTCCCCACTCAGGAATCATAGAAAAACTCACTATGCTAGGCATCAACCCTTATATCACCAGGTGGGTTGCAAACTGGCTCACAGAACCCACAGTGTGAAAGTAGCTGACTCCAAGTCAGTCTGCAGACTAGTCACGAGTGGAGTCCCACAGGGTTCGGTCCTGGGTCCTCTCCTGTTTGGTATCTACTTCTCTGACCTCCAGGCCAACACAAAGGGACTCTGGCTGACAAAGCTCACAGACGATTGCAAGTTGTGAGCTATTATTAACTCCCCAAGTGATGTTGACATCCTACAGAATGGCTTCACTGAGACCAACAACTGCTGTCAGAACCATGGCCTTAAGCTCAATGCCAAAAAATGTGTCATCATCCCCTTTGGGAAAAATCCCGGTCCCCATGAATTACCACATTAATGGTAATCCACTGAACACAGAAGGCGTTATAAGAGATCTGGGAGCACAGGTTGACAGCAACCTCTCTTTTGATCACCGTATTGGCACTGTGGTCAGAAAGTCCTTCTATGTGGCACATCTCATTACTAAGGGTTTTGCATCTAGCAAGAAAGAGGTCATTGTCTCCCTCTACTCTTCCCTCATTAGGCCAGTCATCGAGTGCAATGCTCCATTTGGCATGTACCTCACTAGACACCTGCAACAACTGGGGAGGCCACAAAAGTACCTCACAAACAGGATCCTAGGCCTTAAACACTTGTCTTATATGGACAGACTCAAAAAACTACAACTATTCTCTGTCTCATATCGCCTACTTAGAGGCGATCTCTGCTTGACTTACAAAGCCATGTCTGACCCAGCTCTGTTAGAACTGCCTGCTCAACTCCAATCCCTGCACACCACACACTCCAGAGACCTCAACCTCATTACTACAATCAATAGAACGTACTGGAGGGACAGGTTCATAACCCAGAGACTGCCCATGCTATGGAATAGCTTTCCCATACATGTCAAGTAGAGCACCTCGCTGACCCTCTTCAAGAGAAATCTCGATGAGTGGATGGGAAATAGAAAATTCACCCCTTGGATAACTCCAGTGGCTTTACTTGACAGAGGCACTGGGAACTAATGTCGGGTGGCACGATGCCAGGATAATCCTATGGGTAGGCTTGTAAAGGCCTTAGGGCCATTAGCCTAGTACACACCTATGAACCTATGACTTAGTGTTATCCAAATAAAACCTGAGTTGTCTATGCATATCCAAAGTATGCAGCACCTTCTCACTGGCAGATTGCAGACAGGGGAAAAAAGCAGGCAAATGAATAGATTGATTAAGTGACAACTCATTAACCATGTTAAGCATAAAAGAAGGGTTAGTATGCAAGGACAACCTGTCCTTATGAAACACCAAAAAAGGAGGACAAGCCATAAGGGCTTGAAGTTCAGAAACCAGTCTGGCAGAAGTAAGGGCCAACAAAAGAACAGCCTTCCAAGAGCAATGTTGCAAGGAAGCTGAAGCAGCAGGCTCAAAAGGAGCCTGAGTTAACTTCTCAAAAACAAAATTAAGATCCCAGGGGGGAAGGAAGAAAAGGCTTCCTGGGAGGCCTAATATGAAGGATGACTTTAAGGAATTGTTTAGCATCAAATCTAGAAGCTATAGGACAGGGGTGGGCAAACTTTTTGATTAGTGGGCCACATTGAGTTCTAACATTTGACAAAGGGGCCGGAACAGGAGCAGATAGATGGCATGCTTTGAAAACATCACCTCATTGGGGGAAAAATACACATCTTGGGATATGGAGAAAACATGTGCTTTAATTTCCAATGAAAATGAAGAAAAGCATTACAATAAAATCTCTGACTTCGAAATGAGTCTTTAAACACTGAAAATCAAATAAATGACCATTTTATTTTAAAGCACTGAAAGTTCTGTTATCCTTCAGGATATCACCATCACTCTCCTCCTGACTGTCTTTTTTTTCAAAAACGGTAGGAGATGCGGATGTACTTGTCCTGTTCCTTTTATTCAATTTGTTTCCGTGCCAAAAGTCAACAACGACCAGTGCAAGGATGAAACAGTTACAGCAAGTCAGTCTGTGAAGCGTTATATTTGATCTGTGCGCACTGTTTATTTTAACAACGTATATCACGGAGACACACATTTTAATGAGAGCAGTGTTGTTGGTCTCCTTTTAGCCAGCATCAAAGTCTGGAGTTAGTTTTGTTGTGGCGATTCTCAGGATGGATCTGAGGTGTAGGTCTGTTAACTTGGATCTGTGGTTGGCTTTGTTGATGTTCATGACGCAGAAGGTCTGTTCACACACGAAGGTAGAGCCGAACAAAGCCAACATCATCTGCGCTTTTAGATTTGGAAACGCTGCATCATTGAGTGAAGCATAGAAGTCATTTAGTTTCAGAGAGCTGAACTTCTTTAAGGCAGGGTCGGACTGAATTTCATCGATCAATTCGAGCTGAAGCTCCTCTGGAGCTGTTTGGTCTTGTGACAGAGGAAAGGCCACCAATTGAAGTGACTTGTCAATTTTGTCGAATCCAAAACCGACGGCAGAATTCTCCTGCAGTGCATCCAGTGACTCACTGTATTTCTTTACTTTTCCGGCCTCTTTCAGCGTGGCTAGTCTAGGAAAATGAGTGAATGACTTGTTCAAAATCTGCCTGGAGAATAAAGCCAGCTTAGATTTGAAGGCTTTCACATTTGTGTACATGTCATGCACAAACTGCTCCTTCCCCTGCAGTTTCATGCTGAGCTCATTCAAGTGTGAAAATACGTCCATAGCAAACGAAGTCACACATCCAGCTCTTGTTGCTCAGCTCAGGAAATTCATCAGTCTTCCCTGCCGCCCAAAACACGCCAATCTCCTCTTTGAGCTCCCACACTCGTTGAAACACTTTGCCCAAACTCAACCAGCGGGCACGGGAGTGATAAAGCAGGTCCTGGTGATCCGCATCAGTTTCCTCCAGGAACACAATGAACTGACGGTGCTGAAGTCCCCGTATGAAGTTGACGAAGTTTCACCACAGGATTCAAAACATGATTCAGCTGTAACACCATTTACATAGAGGTGGATGATGCAGTGGAGGAAAATGACATCCTGGTCAGGGTTTTCATCTTTCACTTTATTCTGGATTCTCCTCAGCAGGCCAACGCTTTTTCCCTAAATTGGAGATTCATCTGTGGTGACGTTAACAAGCTTACTCCAGGAAGCTTCATGTTTTCGATGGCAGCAGACACCCGCTCAAACAAGTCCTCTCCCGTGTTTGTCCTTTCAGAGACTCCATTGTCAAAAACTCCTCCGTTATTTCAAAAGTTTCGCTGATTCCTCGGATAAAATGAGGAGCTGAGCAGTGTCTTTGACATCGTTGTTTCATCCAGTGCTAAAGAATAAAAGTGAATGACTTTGCCTTTTGTTTAATCTGCTGGTGATATCTTCATCTATTAGTTCCACACGGAGTCACTGTCTGCCGTGATAAACTGATTTTCTTAAATTTGTCTTTGGTCTCCGGCACAAAATACCTGCTGTCTCTACCATACATTCTTTTAAAACTCGCCCTCAGACAGTGGTTTGCTGGCCTTTGCTATTTTGAATGAAAGCATAAAACTGGCCTTGGTACTTGACTCTTGAATGGCAGTTTGACGTGAAAAACTTTGCTGAGCCTTTCAAATTAGCTGCCACCTTCTCAGCAGCAGCTTCCGCTCTTTGTTGAGAGCTTGCTAGCATAATTAGCGCTTTGTGGCAAAGTGATGGCTAATATTATACTCTTTAAAAACCGGCACAGTTTCTTGGCATATCAGGCAAACAGCAGATGATCGGTGTTCAGTGAAAAAATATTTAGTTGTCCACTCCTTATTGAACACTCAACATTCTCTGTCCACTTTCCTTTCTTGGGTCCGCCATCTTCATAGAGGGGCGATGGGTCAAAGGGTAAAGTGCAAATGTGGAGTAATAGGCCTACGCTTCACCTCAACAAAGCCAATATATCTAGAGTGTGCCATCTAGTGAGGAAACATCAGAATTGCAGGGGAAATAAAACATTAACAAGGTTAATTTATTAAATTTTGTCAAGTTTGGCGGGCCGAATCAAAACGTTTAACGGGCCGCATGTGGCCCCCGGGCCATAGTTTGCCCATGCCTGCTATAGGAGGAGATAAAGGCAGACAAGCACAGATAGCTGATAAGTGGGCCTTAACAGAATAATAGACCAAACCAGCATTGAGCAATTCACACAAATAAGAAAAAAACAAAACAAAGGAACATCCATGGTAAGAGGATTCAGGTTATGAGAGAGACACCAAACAGAAAACCTCTTCCGCTGGATAAGTAGGATTTCCTAGTATTGGATTTCCTGGCCTCCTGCAGGACCCTAAGCACATCCGCAGAAAAAAATGTGCTATGTGGAATCAAAATCCTCTCACCCAAAGTTGCAGTTGAAGAGTGGACAGGTGGGGATAGATGAGAGAGCCCTTGTCTTGTGTGAGTAGGTTCATCCTCTCAGGTAACTTGTGATGATTGCCCTTGGCTAAATGCAGAAGAAGAGAGAATCAATGTTGCCTCGTCCAAAAGGGAGTCTCCAACAAGGTTTTGAGAGCATCCTGTTGAATTCTGAATAGAACTTTTGGAATGACAGGAAGGGGAGAGAATGAATAAAGAAACATCCCCTTCCAAGAAAAAATGAGGGCATCCACCTTCAACACCAGAGGACCTGGGATGCTTGCACAAAATAGAGGAAGTTGTCTGTTCAGAGGGGAGGCAAACAAATCTACTTGAGGAGTACCTCACTGGTGGACAATGTTCAGAAACATATTCCTGTGAAGCATCCATTCGTAGCATTGAGTTAAGGACCTGCTTAGAGTGTCTGCCACAATGTTTTCACCTGAGGGAATGTAAACTGCCTAAAGAGTCACTTGATACTGGACAGCAAGATCACATACAAGGATTGCCAACCAGCAAATAAGGTAAGATCTTGTAACCCCCTGTTTGTTTACATACCACACCACTATGGTATTGTCTGTAAATATATTGTAAGGCCTTGGGGAGAAAACAGGATGAAAAGCCTGAAGACCCAGCAGAAGAGTTCTCATCTCTTTGACATTGATGTGCTCCTTCTGCTGAAGAGTCAACCACACCCCCTGTACCTTTAGGGAGCCAAAAGCTGCTCCCCATCCTATGACTAAATCATCTGCAAGTAGTTCCTGAGAGGGAATGGAGGGATGAAAAGGCAGCCCTGAAATTAGAGACAACTTCTGGACCCACCAGTGAAGTTCCCTTGTGAGAAAAGGAAGAACAGGAACTACAAGGTCTAGAGGATGTGTATGCTGAAGCCAAACTGACTTCAGGAACCACTGAAACTTTCTCATGAGGAACTTGGCCAGAGGGAGCATAGGGATAGCAGATGTCATGAAACCCAGAGCTCTCAGAAACTCCCTGGCTGTAATGGAGTCTAGAGGAAGAAGAGTTTGAAATAAGGAAATGAGAGTTAAGGTCTTGGGGGGAGGCAGGGATGCCACCATAGACACCGTCTGAGTCCTGCAACCCAGAAAAACATGATCCTGAGAAGGAGCCAGAGAAGACTTTTTGAAGTTTATTGTAAGTACTAGGTTCTGAAGAAGGGAAATGGCAAAATTAAGTTTTGCAACAGGATCTCTGAAGAGGAGGCCTGAATCAGCAGTTCATCCAAGTAAGGAAATACTTGGATCCCTTGAAGCCTGCAAAAAGCAATCACAGGAGCGAGGCATTTGGTGAATACTTTTGGGGTAGTAGAAAGGCCAAAGGGCAAAGCAGAGGACTTAAAATGCCAGGAAGCAACAGAGAGATGTGAAAAGGATGCATCAGAATATGGAGATAAGCATCCTTGAGATCTAGAGACACCATATAAGCCTGAGGAAGCAAAAGAGGAAACAGAGTGTGAAGGGACAACATTTGATAAGGCACCTTCAGAAAAGTGTTTACATGAGAGAGGTCTAGATTTGGTCTCTAAGTACCCTCTTTTCTGGGAACAAGAAACATTCTGAAGTAACTCCCCTTTGGTACCCTGAGTCAAAAGGTGTCGAAGTACTTCTGGGGATAAAAGGGAGTTATTCCTGATGAGGCTGAGGAATGCCCATAAAAGGGTGACAGTATTTCCACACCATGAAATACCCTGGCAAATAATGGACAGAATCCAAGAATAACAAGTAATCTGAAGCCAAACAGGGAGAGAGAGAAAGTTGAAGAGAGAGGAATGTGGCCGGGAAGAGACGGATAGTCGACAGCACCTGGATTATCTGGAAAGGAAGACTTCTGAGTCTTTGAAGTCTGAGTAGCCTTAGCAGGAGGAGCCTGTTTGCCACTCTTTTTGCCCTTAGTAGGAGGGCGAGATTGCCTGTGAACAAAGGCAGGCTTATTGGGATAGTTTTGAAATTTAGAAACAAGAGAGACAAACACATGTTTGAGTTCCTGTAAGGCCTTCCCTTATCCTGAAGGGACTTAAACAAACCAGCAGCAGTTTCCCCAAACAAGTGTTAATTATCAGGAGGGGCATCCATCAATTTAGCCTTGATACCATCAGGCAATGGTTGAAGTTGAAGCCAAGAATACCTCCTCATCACTGAACCAAAAGCAGTAGCCCTAAAAAAGGCATCTGCTGCATTGTAACTACACTTGATGGAATGACGAACCACCTGAGAGGAAGTCCCTAACAGGGAAAGAGCAGAAGTTTTACCCTGAGAGTCTAGGAGATCAGAAATAATCTAACAAGCTTGAGAAAGAGGAGCCAACACATACCTGGACATATGAGTCTGATAATTAATAGCCCTAAAAGCCAAGGTAGCAGAGGTGTAAACCATCTTACCTAGCCTTTCCATGGTTCTGCTGTCTTTAGCAGAAGGCAGTAGCTTGGGCAAAATAAAAAGTTTGGAGTGAGTTGGATGAAGTGGTGATGACTGTATCCAAGGGTGAGAGACTGGTGATTGGAGCAGATTTCAATGGGCATGTTGGTGAAGGGAACAGAGGGAATGAGGAAGTGATGGGTAGGTATGGTGTTAAGCAAAGGAATGCAGAAGGTCAGATGGTAGTGGATTTTGCGAAAAGGATGGACATAGCTGTGATGAATACCTATTTTAACAAGAGGGAGGAGCATAGGGTGACATACAAGAGTGGAGGAAGATGCACACAGGTGGATTATATCTTATGTAGAAGGGCCAATCTGAAGGAGATTGGAGACTGTAAAGTGGTGGCAGGGGAAAGTGTAGTTAGGCAGCATAGGATGGTGGTTTGTAGGATGACATTGTTGATCAAGAAGAGGAGGATGAGTGTGAGGGCAGCACCAAGGATCAAATGGTGGAAATTGAAAAAGGGTAATTGTGAGGTGATGTTCAGGGAAGAGTTAAGACAGGCACTGGGTGGCAGTGAAGAGTTACCGAATAGCTGGGTAACTACAGCAGAGCTAGTAAGAGAGATGGCTAGAAGGGTGCTTGGTGTGACATCTGGAAAGAGTAAGGACAAGGAGACCTGGTGGTGGAATGAAGAAGTACAGGAGAGTATACAGAGAAAGAGGTTGGTGAAGAAGAAGTGGGATTGTCAAAGAGATGAAGAAAGTAGACAAGAGTATATGGAGATGAGGTGCATGGCAAAGAGAGAGGTGGCGAAGGCTAAGGATAAGGCGTATGAAGAGTTGTATAAAACTTTGGACACTAAGAAGGGAGAAAAGGACCTGTACCGATTGGCTAGACAGAGGGACCGAGCTAGCAAAGATGTGCAGCAGGTAAGGGTGATAAAGGATAATGAGGGAAATGTACTCACAAGTGAGGAGAGTGTGTTGAGCAGATGGAAAGAGTACTTTGAGGGGTTGATGAATGAAGAGAATGAGAGGGAGAGAAGGCTGGATGATGTGCGGATAGTGAATCATGAAGTGCAGTGGATTAGAAAGGAGGAAGTAAGGATAGCTATGAAGAGGATGAAGAACGGAAAGGCTGTTGGTCCAGATGACATTCCTGTGGAAGCATGGAGGTGTTTACGAGAAATCGCAGTGGAGTTTTTAACTAGATTTTTCATTGAAATCTTGGAAAGTGAGAGGATGCCTGAGGAATGGAGAAAAAGTGTTTTGGTACCTATTTTTAAGAATAAGGGTGATGTGCAGAGCTGTAGTAACTACAGAGGAATTAAACTGATCAGTCACAGCATGAAGTTATGGGAAAGAGTAGTGGAAGCTAGGTTAAGAAGGGAGGTGATGATTAGTGATCAACAGTATGGTTTAATACCAGGAAAGAGCACTACAGATGCGATGTTTGCTCTCAGAGTGTTGATGGAGAAGTACAGAGAAGGACAGAAGGAGTTACATTGTGTCTTTGTGGATTTAGAGAAAGCATATGACAGGGTGCCTAGAGAGGAGTTATGGTATTGTATGAGGAAGTCGGGAGTGTCAGAGAAGTTTGTAAGAGTGGTACAGGATATGTACGAGGGTAGTGTGACAGCGGTGAGGTCTGCGGTGGGAGTGACAGATGCGTTTAAGGTGGAGGTGGGATTACATCAAGGATCAGCTCTGAGCCCTTTCTTATTTGCAATGGTGATGGACAGGTTGACAGACGAGATCAGACAGGAGTCCCCGTGGACTATGATGTTTGCAGATGACATTGTGATCTGTAGTGATAGTAGGGAACAAGTGGAGGAGACCCTGGAGAGGTGGAGATATGCTCTAGAGAGAAGAGGAATGACGGTCAGGAGGACTAAGACAGGAATATATGTGTGTGGATGAGAGGGAGGATAGAGGAATGGTGAGGATGCAGTGAGTAGAAGTGGTGAAGGTGAATGAGTTTAAGTACTTGGGATCAACAGTTCAGAGTAATGGTGAGTGTGGAAGAGAGGTGAAGAAGAGAGTACAGGCAGGATGGAGTGGGTGGAGAAGAGTGTCAGGAGTGATTTGTGACAGACAAGTACCAGTAAGAGTGAAAGGGAAGGTCTACAAGAGGGTAGTGAGACCAGCTATGTTATATGGGTTGGAGACAGTGGCATTGACAAAAAGGCAGGATTCAGAACTTGACGTGGCAGAGCTGAAGATGTTAAGATTTGCACTGGGTGTGACAAGGATGGACAGGATTAGGAATAAGTATATTAGAGGGTCAGCCCAGGTTGGAAGGTTTGAGACAAAGCCAGAGAGGCAAGATTACATTGGTTTGGACATGTGCTGAGGAGGGATGCAGAGTATATTGGGAAAAAGATGCTAAGGATGAAGCTGCCAGGTAACAGGAAGAGAGGAAGGCCTAAGATAAGGTTTATGGATGTGGTGAGAGATGACATGCAGGTGGTTGGTGTGACAGTGCAAGATGCAGAGGGCAGGAAGAAATGGAAACAGTTGATCTGCTGTGGCAACCCCTAATGGGAGCAGCCAAAAGAAGAAGAAGAAGTAGTAGCTTGGGCGAAGGAAGCATTTGAGAGGGCTTGTCAGAGGCTGCAGACACCATTGAGGGGTCAGCAGCAGGACAGTTGTATAAAATGTTACAGTCCTCAGACACCCTATAAAACCTATCAGGTTTCTTGGGAGCAGGAGGCACAGAATCAGGAGCTTTAGAGGCATTGGAAAATGCATCCAACAAAGCAGCTAAAACAGGAGGAATAGCAGAAGTTTTTAGAGATTCCATCTGCAGCAACTCATAGTACCTCTTATGGATTTCGGAGACCCAAGTACAATCCCATTTAAAAAAAACTCCATCATCCTGGAGATTGCGTCCCCAAAAGAAATTCTTCAAAGGGAGTATCAGGACTGTTACATTCCTCTTTCTCAAACCCATAGTCCAAAGGAGAAGGAATCTGGGAAGAGTAAGCATGGGATTCCTCATCAGAATCCAACTCCTCAGAGGAATCCTGTTCCCTGGGCCTTTAAGGTGAGTAGAGGACCAAGGGGGAGCTGGAACAGAACCCCCCCCCAGGAGGTTGTAATGCTATCAAAGCATTAAACAAACCCTGAGTGAAGGCCCAACACTCACTCTGTGAATCTCTAGGAGCAGGAGAGGCATGTTTAGTTTTTTTGTTTTTTCTTTAATGGGATGTCTGCCCTGTAAAACTCAGAAGGCTGTGACCCAGGACGGCATTCAATAACAGTAGTTGGAACTTCCTCCCTAACTAAAATCTGAAGAACACCCCTAGGTCCCTCAGAAATAATCAACCATGGTTCCCCCTGTTCATCCAAAATGGACGTTTGCAAAGCCTCATCGTACATGCTGAAAGACAGATCCCCGCCGGCCTCCAACCCGGTCAGGGCAGAGGAATCTGACAGCAAAGCCAGGCAAACCTCTAGGTTCTCACTGACCTCGGGAGAAATGTCTGGCAGAGGCTGGATGGGGGGGGGATTCTAGTCTTGGTTTCTTAACCTTCTTCTTCCCTAATGGCTGACCCTCACGGCGGGAAGTTCCTTCCATGGTATCCTTAGCGAGAAGCTTAAGTCACTGATTTTCCAGGTATAAAGCAAGAGAAGAAAACCTACTATGTAGGGTCTTTGGTAAAAAGAACAGGTCGTTTAGTCATGAGAGGCACCTAGGCAAAATAAACATTGTTCGTGGCAATCTTTATGGAGAATCTGTCTCTTGTATTGGCATTTACCCTTCCTGGATGACATAAACCCCCGAAGCAATAAAAAGTCAAGAAAAAACAAAACCCCAATGGAGTACTTATCTGCAATGGCTTGGAAACCAGCAGATAGGATGCAGGTGTTCAGACCAACAAACAAAATATGCATTTGAACTGTCAGCAAAGACATAGGCATTCAGACCGACGATCAAGAGATGTGTTCAGACTGGAGGCAAAGACATAGGTGTTCGGATTTATGACCGCGAGATGCATTCTGACTGGTGGCAAAGAACTGGGACTATCAGTTCCAAGGACGGTACATCTGGATGTCCCCTTTATGCCCTACGCTACATGAGGAGCATTCGTGTGATGTATAGTGTACCTTAAAGCAACAGTAGGCTTTTATATACTGGCTTCGGGCTACCCAAGGCAGGGAATCCCAAGATGTAAGGAGTATTGCAACATGTGAATGGAAGGACATCTGCTACAACCTAGCTATTCCTCTTCTTCCTCTATCCATCCTTTATGGAAAGCTCCCCACTTTGTGTCTTTTACTTCTCTTGTTTTCTCCTGCATCAATTTCTTCATAAGTCCTTTTATTTCTTTTACTTTGGTGGCATCTACTCTCTTCCATTTCTTTGGTAATTACCATCTTCCCTACCATCATTATCAGTCCTAACATTTTTCTATTTTTATCCCATATATCCTTCTCATAACGCAACATAAATGTGTGCTTTTTTTCTTTGTTAATGTAACTCCAGTGTAACCTGTTTTCCTTAATGTCTGCTTTATATCTGCTTGGTATTCTTTCAATCTTCCACAGTCTCAAAACATGAACCCATGCTCCTCCTCTTTCCCTACACCTCCATCTCCCTTCTGTTCTAGGGAACATTTTCTTTATTCTTAGTGGATTATAGAAATATTTATGCAGGCTTCCCATACAAAAATTCTAAATTTACATGCCTTTGTCACGTACTTGGGTAATCTAATAATTTCAGCTCATTCTTTTCATTTATCTCTTCTCCTAGTTCTTTAGCTCAGCCTTATTTCAATTTATGACTAAACTGTGTCCATTTTCTCCCTAGCCAGTTCCTTCCATCTTTCAATAATCCTCCCATTTTCTTCCCATCTAGTCTTCTATTCCCAATTTCCTGTATCATCGCAGGGGCTGATGTTATTTCTGTCCATCTTTTTCTATAATATCTCAATGAATTTTCAAGCAGATATACTCCCATTCTAATGATTTTTATAACTGAAATTCTGTCTTTAATTCCTCCCCCCATATGCATTTGGGACTAGTATGTCATTTGGCTCTGCTTTTTAAACCAATGCCACTGTATTGCCCTTTCTCAGTGTCCCTTTGGGGACAATCAATAATCTCCATTTGTCCTCCTCACTATCTTGCCATATCTATCTTCTGAAATTATTTTTGAACTTGTTGCATCTCTAATAAAGTTAAATCCATTACTGGGGCTCCTTGTAAAACTTGTATAGTATCCCCACCTTTACTCAATTTCCTTTCTTTTTGTATTAGCATCCCTTTCGATTCAGTGTCATAATTAATGTCTATCATCGTTAACACATTTACTTTGAAGCATGCTTGTAGGAACTCTTTCAGGTCTGGCACTCCCAACCCTTCTCTTTCTGTCATCTCTGTTATTCTATCCCATGCAACTCTTGGCTTTATATCTCCCCATGTAAAAGCCGAGCATGCATGCTTTACTTTTTTTTTAAAAAAGTCATATTCGGCAATTCCCAATAGGCCTACACTGGATGTATAAAGAATGGAATAATACAAATCTTTAACACCAGCACTTTCGGGCCCATATCTAATCCCAGTACTTTCTAACTCTCAGTTTGTCCTTTAATTTTATTATATATCTCATCAGAAGTGCCTTTCATTGCATCAACTGATTTTTGTAGTCGAATTTCCAGATATTTTACCTTTTTTGCTAGTAGCCTATTTGTCCTCTCATCTATTTTTTCCTGTCCTTTCCCATTCAAGGCTAGTATTTTCTACTTATTTTGACTGATCTTATATCCTGACTTTGTTCCAGATGCTGCCATTATATCTCAATGCTTTCCTGTATCGTGTCTATAATCAGCCAAACTCAATAGTACATCATCAGCATATAGTGATATTCTCTTTTCATTCAATTCCCATTTATATCCCTTAATTTGACTCTTTCTGATGGTTTCTACTAGGGCTTCAATATGTACTGCAAATACTAATGGTGAGAGGGGTCATCCTTTTATTATCCCTCTACTGATTTCTATTTTATTTGATAACTTTGCTCTTACTTCCACTCTAGCCTTCACTGCCTTTTATATGTGTGCTATCATTTCCACCCATCTATATGGAAATCTATTTTCCTTAACGTTTCAAACAGGCATTCCCAGCTCACCATATCAAAGGCTTTTTCAACATCTAGTGATGCTAAAGCCAATTCAGTATTCTGCAAATGCACATCCCACATGAGTAGGTGTCTTCATTATATTATCTTTTATTCTTCTACCACCTACAAATCCTGTGTGAGCTCCACATATTAATCTTGGTAGTATTTCCCCTGCTCTCTCTGCCTGTACTGCCGTAAAACATTTATAATTATGATTGAGCACTAATATAGGTCTATATGAAGCTGGGAATCTAGGGACCTTCCCTTGCTTTGGAATCACTGAGGTTACTGCTTCTTTCCATGACTGAGATATTTCTCTCCCCTGCATTATGTCATTAAATAGTTTAAGCCAAATGTTCACAAGCCATTCTTTCTGTAACTCCCAAAACCCAATTGGTAAGTCATCACTACCTGTTGATTTCCCTTTTATACATTTGGGGATGCACAAGCCAGTGCATTTCTTTGTGCTGGTCCCAAGCCCGGATAAATGGGGAGGGTTGCATCAGGAAGGGCATCCAGTGTAAAATTTTGCCAAATCATACATGCGGACAACAGTACAGATATACATACCAGATCAGTCAAGGCGTGGGTTAACAACGACCGCCACCAGTGCTGTTGGCCAACAGGGTGCTGGCGGAAATTGGGCTACTGTTGGCCGAAGGAGGAGAAGAGGGGGAAGGCATGCCCGAAGGCAGGTAAAGGCTAGGACTGTGGTAGTGAGGGATGGAACTTTGAATGTTGGCAGTATGACTGGTATAGGGAGAGAGCTAGCTGATATGATGGATAGAAGGAAGGCTGGTATATTGTGTGTGCAAGAGACCAGATGGAAGGGGAGCAAGGCTAGGTGTATCAGAGGTGGGTTCAAATTGTTTTATCATGGTGTGGTTGGGAGGAGAAATGGCGTATGGGGTTATCCTGAAGGAACAGTATGCTAAGAGTGTTTTGGAGGTGAAAAGAGTGTTGGATAGAGTAATGTTTATGAAGCTGGAAATTGATGGTGTAATGATGAATGTTGTTAGTGCATATGCACTCCACAAGTTAGGTGTGCGATGGATGAGAAAGAAAAATTTTGGAGTAAGTTGGATGAAGTGGTGATGACTGTACCCAAGGGTGAGAGAGTGGTGATTGGAGCAGATTTCAATGGGCATGTTGGTGAAGGGAACAGAGGGGATGAGGAAGTGATGGGTAGATATGGTGTTAAGCAAAGGAATGCAGAAGGTCAGATGGTAGTGGATTTTGCGAAAAGGATGGATATGGCTGTGGTGAATACGTATTTTAACAAGAGGGAGGAGCATAGGGTGACGTATAAAAGTGGAGGAAGATGCACACAGGTGGATTATATCTTATGTAGAAGGGCCAGTGTGAAGGAGATTGGAGACTGTAAAGTGGTGGCAGGGGATAGTGTAGTTAGGCCGCATAGGATAGTGGTTTGTAGGATGATATTGGTGATCAAGAGGAGGAGGAGGAGTGTAAGGGCAGCGCCAAGAATCAAATGGTGGAAATTGAAAAAGGGTAATTGTGAGTTGGAGTTCAGGGAAGAGTTAAGACAGGCACTGGGTGGCAGTGCAGAGTTACCGAATAGCTGGGTAACTACAGCAGAGCTAGTAAGGTGCTTGGTGTGACATCTGGAAAGAGGAAGGAGGACAAGGAGACCTGGTGGTGGAATGAGGAAGTACAGGAGAGTATACAGAGAAAGAGATTGGCGAAGAAAAAGTGGAATTGTCAGAGAGATGAAGAAAGTAGACAGGAGTATAAGGAGATGAGGTGCATGGCAAAGAGAGAGGTGGTGAAGGCTAAGGATAAGGCATATGAAGAGTTGTATGAAAGGTTGGGCACTAAGGAGGGAGAAAGGGACCTGTACTGACTGGCTAGACAGAGGGACCGAGCTAGTAAAGATGTGCAGCAGGTAAAGGTGATAAAGGATAATGAGGGAAACATACTCACAAGCGAGGAGAATGTGTTGAGCAGATGGAAAGAGTACTTTGAGGGGCTGATGAATGAAGAGAATGAGAGGGAGAGAAGGTTGGATGATGTGGGGATAGTGAATCATGAAGTGCAGTGGATTAGCAAGGAGGAAATAAGGATAGCTATGAAGAGGATGAAGAATGGCAAGGTTGTTGGTCCAGATGACATACCTGTGGAAGCATGGAGGTGTTTAGATGAAATGGCAGTAGTGTTTTTAACTAGATTGTTTAATGAAATCTCGGAAAGTGAGAGGATGCCAGACTAATGGAGAAAAAGTGTTTTGGTACTGATTTTTAAGAATAAGGGTGATGTGCAGAGCTGTAGTAACTACAGAGGGATTAAACTGATCAGTCACAGCATGAAATTATGGGAAAGAGTAGTGGAAGCTAGGTTAAGAAGGGAGGTGATGATTAGTGATCAACAGTATGGTTTCATACCAGGAAAGAGCACTACAGATGTGATGTTTGCTCTGAGAGTGTTGGAGAAGTACAGAGAAGGTCAGAAGGAGTTGCATTGTGTCTTTGTGGACTTAGAGAAAGCATATGACAGGGTGCCTAGAGAGGAGTTGTGGTATTGCATGAAGAAGTTAGGAGTGTCAGAGAAGTATGTAAGAGTGGTACAGGATATGTACGAGGGTAGTGTTACAGCAGTGAGGTCTGCGGTGGGAGTGACAGATGCGTTTAAGGTGGAGGTGGGATTACATCAAGGATCAGCTCTGAGCCCTTTCTTATTTGCAATGGTGATGGACAGGTTGACAGACGAGATCAGACAGGAGTCCCCGTGGACTATGATGTTTGCAGATGACACTGTGATCTGTAGTGAGAGTTGGGAACAGGTGGAGGAGACCCTGGAGAGGTGGAGATATGCTCTATAGAGAAGAGGAATGAAGGTCAGCAGGACTATGACAGAATATATGTTTGTGAATGAGAGGGAGGCTAGAGGAATGGTGAGGATGCAGGGAGTAGAGGTGGCAAAGGTGGATGAATTTAAATACTTGGGAAAAACAGTTCAGTGTAATGGTGAGTGTGGAAGAGAGGTGAAGAAGAGAGTACAGGCAGGATGGAGTGGGTGGAGAAGAGTGTCAGGAGTGATTTGTGATAGATGGGTACCAGTAAGAGTGAAAGGGAAGGTCTACAAGAGGGTAGTGAAACCAGCTATGTTATATGGGTTGGAGACAGTGGCATTGACAAAAATGGCAAGAGTCAGAGCTGGACATGGCAGTTAAAATGTTAAGATTTGCACTGGGTGTGATGAGGGTGGACAGGATTAGGAATAAGTATATTAGAGGGTCAGCGCAGGTTGGAAGGTTTGGAGACAAAGCCAGAGAGGCAAGATTACATTGGTTTGGACATGTGCTGAGGAGGGATGCAGAGTATATTGGGAAAAAGATGCTAAGGATGAAGTTGCCAGGTAACAGGAAAAGAGGAAGGCCTAAGATAAGGTTTATGGATGTGGTGAGAGTGGACATGCAGGTGGTTGGTGTGACAGAGCAAGATGCAGAGGACAGGAAGAAATGGAAACAAATGATCCGCTGTGTTGACCCCTAACGGGAGCAGCCGAAAGAAGAAGAAGACATTTTTCCATACATTTAATATTTATTCTAACTTAAATTTTCCTAATATCTTTTTCCTCATCCTCTTCCAAAATTATCATCTTTGGCCAGTTCCAGTTAACTCCTCATCTCTCCCACTGCATTCATCTTCTTTTCCATACAACTTAGAATAATAATCTCTAAACCTTTGTAAACCATTGTAGGATATCTTGCAGTTTCACCACTTTCTCTTCTCGGATCCCATCCCCTGATTCAAGTGCCACTCTCTTTACTTCCCACTGCCTTAGTTTCAGTGCTAAAACATTTGTTGGTTTAGGAGTTAAGTTAAAATATAACTGTTCTGCAACAATCCTTTTATTCAAAATGTGCTCATCTACTTGTCTCTGTATACTTTTGTACTCTCTTTCTCATTCCATCTATTTTGATTGCTTCTCTTCTTCTCTTTCTGTATTTTCACTAATTACTGTCAGTTTTTACAACCTTTTCCCATTTGCCACTCTTTCTTCGTTCTATACTATTTGAATCTCATCTTATTTTCTTCTTTACCTTATCTGATACACCTGAGTAGCTGAGTTCACACTGATCAGTGATTCTTTACATTTTGTGCTAATAGGGAGTTATCTCTTCCATTTTCCAATAAATATGTTGGTAATCTCCACTCTCTCTCCAATCTTGGCTCTGTCCATCCAACTTAATTTAGACCTATCACAGGATGCTCTCACAGTGTAATCTGTTCTATTTCAGTTGCTTTAACTCAATCTGTGTGTTCTTTCTTAATATCTCTTCTATCAATCCTTGATCATGTTTTACACCACTAGGAGAAAAACGTTGTATTCCCCTCCAATCTACTTACTGGTTCTTATACCTCTAACATCTACTGATTTCATATTTTACCTCAGAAATTTCCCTTCCTTGGTTTCTTGGTCCTTGGCCCACCTTCAGCTTCCTTTCTCCTTACTATCATAGGTAGGTACTAGGCTATCTGCCAGAGGGCATTTATAAGCCTAGCCAGAGTATGTCGGCTTTCGCCGCCCCATTGATTAATTAACTAATCCTCTGTCAACCAGAGCCAATGAAGTGATCCCAGAGGTGTATTTTCTGTTGCTCATCCACTCATCAAGGTTTCTCTTGAAGAGTGTTAGTGAGGGGCTCTGCCTGATGTAGTTTGGAATTTTGTTCCAAAGCATGGGGAGTCCATGTGACAGGAATCTATCCCTCCAGCATGTTCTATTTATTGTTGTGGCGAGGTTTAGCTCACTAGAGTGCGTGTCTTGCAGTGACTTGGATTTCTTTAGATGGAGCATGTCCATCAATTCTGAGTTGGACATGGCTTTGTAAGTCAGGCAGAGATCATCTCTGAGTAAGCGATATGCCACTGAGTACAGCCAGAGATTTTTCAGTTGGGCTGCATAGGACATATGTTTGAGGCCAGTAATCCTCTTGGAGAGGTACTTTTGTGGTCTTTCCAGCTGTTGGAAGTGTCTTGTGAGGTACATCCCAAATGGGGCATTGTACTCTATGATGGGTCTAATGAGTGACAAGTAGAGGGGCACTATAACCTCTTTATTTCTAGATGTGAACCCTTTAATAATTAGATGGGCCACATAGAAGTATTTCCTAACTACTTTGGCAATATGATTGTCAAAGGAGAGATTACTATCTACCTGGGTCCCCAGATCTCTTATTACCTCTTCTGTATTAAGGGGGCTGCCACCTATGTGGCAATTCGTGGGTGTTTTGTTTTTCCCAAATGGGATGACTATGCATTTTTTGGCATTTAGCTTGAGGCCATGACTTTGACACCAGGTGTCCGTCTCAGTAAGGCCCTTTTGGAGGATGTCTGTGTCAGCTGGAGAGTCAGTTATGGCTCCCAGTTTGCAGTCATCGGTGAACTTGGTTAGCCATAGTCCTCCTGTGTTTGCCTGTAATTCTGAGAAGTATATGCCGAACAGTAGGGGTCCCAGGACAGAGCCTTGTGGGACATCACTTGTGACTGGTTTAGAGTCGGACCTGGAGCCCACTATTCTTACCGTGTGAGTTCTGTCTGTAAGCCAGATGGCAACCCATCTCATGACTTAGGGGTTTATGTTCAGGCTAGTGAGTTTTTCTGTAATACCCAAGTGGGGAATGGTGTCAAAAGCCACGGCGAGGTCAAGGTAGGCTGTGTGAACCACCTTTCCCTCATCTATGGCCTTAGTGACTGTCTCAAAGAAGTCAACCAGGTTTAGTAGGCATGATCTGCCCTTAACAAAGCTGGACTGGGTCGGGTGAAGTGTTTGGAGGTTCCCAATGTCTTTGTTAATGAGTTCCATGATGATGCGCTCCATAGCCTTGCAGACCAAGCTAGTCAGGCTTATGGGCCAATAGTTACCAGGGTCAGTTGTGGCCCCTCCTTTGTGGAGAGGAATAACTGTTGCTGTGCGCCATTCTATGGGGACGTAGCCTGTGGAGAGGCTGAGGTTGAACAGCATGTTTAGGTGGGCGGTTAGTTCGTTCTGTAGCTCATGCAAGACGCAGCCTGGGACACCATCTGGTCCCATTGACACTGTGTTTTTGGCTTTTGAAAGGGCTGTTTTCACCTGTGCGTAAGTGATTTTGGGACACTACACTTTTCCGGTATTGTTGTGGGCCCTTTTAGAGGTGAGAGGGGGGTGAGGTTTGCACTGAATCCATCTGCCAGGATTTTGGCAATATCAGTAGGTTCAGTATATTTTGTGCTATTTTGTACTAGTTCAGTGCATGTCTGCGAGTTGCCACTTAGATTGTTAACATAGCTAAATAAGGCTTTGTGGTTATCTTTTGAATCCTTGGCTATTTTTCTTTCGAAGTTAGCCTTGGATGATTTCATGAGGGACCTTAGTTTCTTACTGATACTGATCAGGGATGTCTTTCCTTCTTGGGATTTGCTTTTTTTCTGAACTAGTTTCCTCCTTCTCTTGTATAGCCTGTTTATTGCAGGGGTCCACCAAACTGGTTTCCTTCTCTTAGAGGAGTGAGTCTTGGTTTTGCTAGGGATGGCACGATCCATGCATCCTTGTTGGTGTTCATAGAGTGCATTTGTAAAGGTTTCTGCATCTTGGGCAGCGTTATCTTTTAGCATGGGGGTTGTGAAACTTACCACCTCTGTCTTAAGTAAGGTAAAGTTTGCTTTAGAAAAGTTTTTACTGTGGTTTCCTTATTTGGGGGTGGTGGTGGGGTGTGGACAACCAGAGTGATTAGTTTATGGTCTGATCTAACCAGTGAAGGGTTGACCTCCAGTGTGGAACACCTGTCACCCATGTTGGTGATGATCAGGTCCAATATGTTTTCACCTCTGGTAGGGGAGTTTACCAGCTGCTCCAGGGGGTTTGAGTTGATGAATTCTGGGATGCACTGGGCCTGGGAATTTTTACTCGAGTAGTTTTCCCAGTGAATGGTAGGGTAATTGAAATCACCCAATATCAAGGTGTTTGGTAGGACCATCATGTTTTCCAGTGTCTCCAGAAAGGTGGAGTGTTGGTCCTGGGTCATGGAGGGTGATCTGTAGCAGGCCACAATTTGCATTGTAGATTTGCCTGATGTTAGTTGCACATGGATGATCTCAGAGGTATCATGCTGCGCCACTAACCTGCAGGTGTAGGTATCCTTAATGAATATGGATACACCCCCTCCTTTTGTGTTTCGGTCCATGTTCTGTGGCCAAAACGTGTGGTATGTGTTGTAGCCCAGTAGTGCTGGGGTGCTCTCTGGAGCCTTGAACCAGGTTTCAGTTACTGCACAGATGTTGACATTCTCCATACTGAAGAGTGCTTCGAGCGTGTGCATTTTGAGATTTAAACTCCTGGCGTTGAGTAGCATAACCCTCAGTTTTTTGTTAATTGTGATGTTTACGGAGGTGGGTTTGATTTTTGAGCCTTGACTAAAAAAGGCACTATGGGGGCAGCAAGAGCCTTGGCCAGTATTCAAAAGCCTAGGGGGTGACAGGTGCAAGCCATCTCTTGCAAAGTAATGCAACGCAGCTTGTCAAGCATGTCGTCCCAGGCTGACAGACACTGGATCCCCTTTGAATGACACCAGAAACTTAGCCAATTGTTGAAATTGATCATTTTTTCTTTATATTGAGGTATCATTCTTGGTAAGGGCAGGATGCCTATCAGGGTCAGGGTCATACCAGCCTGGGCTACATGATCAGAGAGCTCTTCCATGTCTCTTTTCATGTAGTCCAGGGAGGTACATCTCAGGGCATTCACACCAACATAAACAATGACAGAGTCATATTTGTACTAGTTCTGGAGTGACCTGAGTGCTTGTGTTATGTGGCGGATTCTGGCTCCCGACAGGCAGCTAACAGTAACTTTCTGCTTGTCCAGCCTAGTGAGTGGGACGTCAGTGTGCCTGCTATAGAGTCACCTATTACTAGTGTGTTAGATATGTTTTTTCACCTTAAGGGCTGTGATTGTGTGGCACACTGATTTTGTGTTTTATGTGTTGTCTGGTTTGTGATGGGAGGTGCAGATTGTTTGGAGGTCTCTGATGCTTTTGCAGGTTTTTATTTAGAGCATATGTTAGTGTTTTGTGGTAGGAGGAGAGGGTTGTCTGTGTACATGAGGCAGTTGTAACATTGCCTCAGGATACCCAGATTCACCAGCTGGACTGAAGAGTGCACCTGAAGTTGCCCTTTGGTCATGCCTGAATAGTAGGGTGAGTTGCTTAGTTGCTTGGTTGATGGGTGAATAAAGAGCCTTGCCCTGCTGGGCAATCAGTGTCAGGGTATATTAGCGCTTGCTATTAGGTATGAGCAAGTGCTGGGCTGTAAGATGCTTTTTGAGTGCTTAGGTTGAGAGTTAGACTAGTTTCAAGGGAAAAACTAAAGGGGAGACTTGGTGGAGCCGGGAATAATTTAATCATAGCTAACCAGCACTGCCCGGTGTGCAAAACCGTACAAACACGGTTTTTATAGTAGGGAAATGAAAGAGATAGAAATTAGCCCAAAATGGCCAATAAACTACTAACTTCTGGGCTGGAACCACTCCACCAGGGACACATAGGTCGCTCAAAGCTCCCTTCTCTCACAGGTGAACAGAGAAACTTCCTTCTATCCAAGTAAGGTATGGGCAGCTCAGAAACTAGTATCACAGCCCTGATTTCAGCAATAGCCTGAAAACTGGACTATAGTAGCTTAGAAAGGTGGGAAACAAGGATTTTATTTTTGTTTTTTTGAAAAGATAAGACAAAAACAGTAAAAAATACACTTAAAACAGCTTTAAACGGCTACAAACGATCAGAAAAGGCTATCACACTTTAGTGTGTAGCCTACAACAGTTAAAACAAATTATTTAAACAAAAAACAACTTTTTAAAAGTGCAGGCAGTCAAATAAGTACAATATGTGAAAAAAACAAGCTTTTAAATCACAATAAACGCTGGAAAATCTGAGTTTAGGCGGAAAACAGTTAAGTACAGCAAGAAAGTACAGAAAACTGATACTTAATCACTCCAAAGTCTCTCTTCTAAGCTAGAAGGCTTGTATCAGTTTAAGGCTTTCTAGTGCTACCCAGTAGGTTAGTTACAGGAAAGATGGGAAACAAGCGCAGATGTGGTCTTTCAAACTAGAAAGTTGAAAGAGACGGACAAACTGTCCAAAGGTCAATAAACTACAATTTCTGGGCCAAGAACCTCTCCTCTCATGGTAGACAGGCTACCTAGTAATTACCACTCCCACTGGTAAGCTAGAGGCTTTCCTCCAACACAGAAAGGCTTGCAGGGCTCAGAAGCTTACCAACAGTCCTGGATACAGCAACTCTGTATCTGGACTAGGCTAGTTACAGGAAAGGTGGGAAAGAAGCGCAAGTTCGACTTTTAAATCAGAACGTTGAAGGAGATGGAAAAAAACTGCCCACATGGCCAATAGCTACAATTTCTGGGCCAGGAACCACTCCTCTTGTGGTAGATAGGCTACCTAATGCTTACCACTCCACTGATAGGCTAGAAGGCTTCCCTCCAACACAGAAAGGCTTTGGGGGTTCAGAAGCTTACAAAGAGTCCTGGATACAGCAAATCTGTACCTGGACTAGACTAGTTACAGGAAAGGCGGGGAACAAGTACAAACGTAGGCTTTTAAGCCAGCAAGTTGAAAGAGATGGAAAACTGCCCAAACGGCCAAATAAACTACAATTTCTGGGTCAAAACTCAGTCTTCCCATGGAGGATAGGCTACCTAGTGCTTACCACTTCCACTGATAAGCTAGAAGGCTTCCCTCCAACACAGAAAGGCTTGGGGGGCTCAGAAGCTTACTAACAATCCTGGATGCAGCAACTCTGTAACCAGACTAGGCTAGTTATAGGAAAGGTGGGAAACAGGCACAAGTGTGGCTTTCAAACCAGAAAGTTGAAAGAGATGGAAAAAAAAACTGCTCAAACAGCCAATAGCTACAATTTCTGGGCCAGGGACCACTCCTCTTGTAGTAGATAGGCTATCTGATGCTTACCACTCCCACTGATAAACTAGAAGGCTTCCCTCCAACACAGAAAGGCTTGGGGGGCTCAGAAGCTTACAAGGAGTCCTGGATACAGCAAATCTGTACCTGGACTAGACTAGTAACAGGAAAGGCAGGAAACAAGCGCAAATAATACAGGCTTTTAAATCAGAAGGATGAAAGAGATAGAAAAGCTTCCCAAACGGCCAATTAACTATACTTTCTGGGCCAGAAATCACTCCTCCTGTGGTAGATAGGTTACCTAGTGCTTACCACTCCCACTGATAAGCTAGAAGGCTTCCTCCAACACAGAAGGGCTTGGGGGGCTCAGAAGCTTACCAACAGTCCTGGATACAGCAAATCTGTACCTGGACTACACTAGTTATAGGATAGGCAGGGACTAAACGCAAAATGGGCTTTTAACCAGAAAGTAGAAAGAGATGGAAAAACTGCCCAAACAGCCAATGAACTACAATTTCAGGGCCAGAACCTACTCTTCCCATGGTAGATAGGCTACCTAGTGCTTACCACTCCCACTGATAAGCTAGAAGGCTTCTCTCCAACACAGAAAGGCTTGGGGGGGCTCAGAAGCTTACCAACAGTCCTGTATACAGCAAGTCTGTATCTGGACTTGACTAGTTACAGGAAAGGCAGGAAACAAGCTTAGAATTTTATTTTGTGTTACAGAAAAGCAGCTAAAACAGCAGTAAATACAATTCAAATTGTAGTGCAGGCCAGCACACCCGAGTGTGTAGCAACACTACGGCAAATACAGTTCAAATAAATGCAATTAAATTAACAAATGACTAAAAAACAAGTGCAGAAGGCAGTAAATTAGAAGGCTACTAACAAGCAGTAATAAGTGCAGAGTAAGAGCGAATGAACGGATAACAGCACGCAGAACAACTAAGACAGTTAAAGTAAGGGCAGCTGAATAAAAAAAAAATATATATATATATATATATATATATATATATATATATTTTTTTTTTTTTTGAGGGTGGGAACAGAGCAGGATTCAGAGGCTACAGGGGTTGTCCTTCCCAAATGCTCTCTTTGTACACAGTAGGAGTGCCTGAAATCAGAATATGATCTCACTGCACTCAGTTGAGTGAGCAAATGAGATGGGCTCAGAAGGAATATCCAAATACAAATCTACAAGAGGTGTGGGCAGTTTCAAAGCCACCAACATTAACACCAAAACAAGAACAGGGAGGGTGAGTAGGAAACTAACGGTAGAGAGACAGCACACAACTTCAGTTGAGTTAATATTCAGTGAAAAACACAAATAAATAAATTAAATACAGTACTATATGCAAAAGAGCAGATAAAAGTATGCTTAAATTCACTTATACGTCCAGTTCATTTCAGGTAAATGTTAGCAGGCCAAAGCTCTGATATTAAGCAGAGATAACTAAAAATGTACCACTTATATAAGGCAAGACAGAATGTCAGTGATGAGGTGACACTACCCCCAGTGCTCTATATCCCCATATATATATTCCCACAGCTTCTTGAAATTATATTTTCTCAGAAAAGATGGCCCTCACCTCAGCAGTAGTTATTTTTTGGAGGGAGATAAACAGAAGCCAAAGATATTTTAATACCCTGTATCACCCCCTTAACACCAGTATATCTTCCTCTTTTATCTTCTAATTTATTCTCTGTCTTCATTGGGTAGGTTGTCTTTAGCATTTCCACTACCCTTCTTTTCCTCCTTTCCCCCAAAAGATGCTAGCTACCTCTTTATATCCTCCCTCCCCAACTATTATATTCAGCTTGTGTTAAATGCATCATAAGTATTGTTGCTTCCACTTTCATCATATACATTAGCATTCTTTCTCTTTTACCTTTGGCTTTAAGCCCATTCATATTCCAGGACTTAAGATCAAATCAGAAATTAATCAACATTGCTGCCATCATCTAGGGCTTTTTCTCTAATGCCAGCCAGGAGTTTATGAATTCCTTCTTTCGTGTTCCTAGTTCAAGCACCAACCAACAAACCACTCTCTTCCAATTAATGTTTTGATCTTTACATCCCTGATTCTTCCTATCTACTCCCCCACCCCTTATTCCCCATTTCTTAGCTAACTGAATTATACACATATTTATATTTAAACTTCCATTTTTCACAGAATTCTTTCTTTTCTTCTGTATGGGACACCTCATTCCCCACATCTCTGCTATAACTATGGCAGTGTGCTTTTTTTCTGCTAACTGGGAGCCCCTTGTCCCTCCACACCTCTTTTTCCTCAATATATTTCGTTATCCAATTTAACAAACTTTAGTTTCACCATCTTTTCTCCTCCATTCTTCATTTGTTATCCAGTTTATCTATTCCAATCACTAAATTCTTACTTTGACCCTTTCTTTTCTTAAACTTACTGCATTTAATCCTCATTAGTGTCTCTTTGCAGCCCTCCTGTCTGTTACTCTGATTCTCGTCTTATCCACCTGTTATAATTCTTTCCTTCTCTTTTTTTTCTTTTATTACTTTGGTAAGCATTTTCTCCTTCCATGCTATTATGGATATTAAATCTCCTTTCCATCTGTTATGTATATATTTCCCAGTACCCTCTTTCCTCCCTTTTTCCTTTCCATTTATTTTCCCTTCTTTCCTTCCATCATGGCCATTTTCTCATGTTGGATTGTGATTATTTACCTCCTAATACATATTTTCTTCCTCTTTGTGGCTGGTTTATCCTAACCTGCTTTACATATTCAAAAGAAATCAAAAATAGAATACCCCCGCCTCATGTTTTCTACCTCTTATCCAACATCATGTCTTATTGTCTGCCTTTATCAGGCTCGGTACCCTCTGGTTCTTGCAGAAAAATGAAAAGAAGGTGATAGTGTGGTGTAAAATAGCTTGAAGCAGTTGCTACTATTTAAGGATCAATGCAGCAGGATGAATTTATTTCTTCTGAAGAAGTCCTAGAATATACAGAATGAAAGCGCTTAATGTTAAAGTTTTTTGTTTTATTCACTTGCTGTTCCATTTTCTACTATCATTCTTCTTCAAGCAGTTTTACACTACACTGTCATCTTTTTTCATTTTTTAGTAGTGGTTGGTGACTTTGGTCCACTTTTTTTGGTTTCCATCTAGTTCTTGTGTCAATCCTTCCCTTGCTTCTCCCACCATTTTATCTTCACTTTAGTCTTTCAGCCACTTTTCCACCTTCTGTCTGCTAATATAGCACTTTGCCTTATCAAATCCCCCAATCCACAGCTACCATTCCCCCCTTCTCCCAACCCAAACACATGGCAGCATATATCACATTGTCTACACCACTGACTAGTCTTCAATATAACATATATCGTCATTCAACACTTATTTTGACTGCACCAAATTTGTCTGAGTCAAAAAGAAAAGAGGAAGGGAGTGTCAATCCAATTGTCATATCGACTTCCCCTACAGTTCCTTTTCCCAATCTAAACAAGTGTACATAAAGTCATTTGCACTATTGATCAGTATTCACTTTGAAGTATGACATCAAACTTTCAATATTTATTTGACTATATAGTTCAGCGAGTCTAATTAACAAAAAAAAAAAAAAAGCTATGTACTCACCATAACGTTTCATCTGTGTTGCCCATTTTCATTCTTCTTTAGCTATTGGGTTCGGATCCAAACTGTCGATCTGACTAGGCTGTTGCAAAAGCGCACAGCAACCAAATCTCTCGAGTTTCTCCCTTACCCACAATGCACCTCCCCAAATACCACAGATATTATTTGCTGCTCATTAGAAAGTAAAGGATGAAAAATGTTAGTGGAGAAGCCATAGCTAGAAATCATATGTAAAAAAACAGGTATACAAGGAGCCTGTAAACACTCATTCCTCTAGAAGTCTTAGGATGGGAGTTCGTGGAAGGGGAGTTGAGGAAGAATGAAAATGGGCAACACAGATGGAATGTTATGGTGAGTATATAACTTCTTTATCTGATGTTGTCAATTTTCATTTTATCCTCAACTATTGGGACAGAGTCCCTAGGTAACTGTTTCTAGGATGGACTCAAGGAAGGATATTCCTGAGCACCACAGAACCAAATGATGCCCTACCTGTGGATATCAGATTCAACTTGTAATGAGTGACAAAGGTATGGGGAGTAGCTCAAGTTGCTGCTGCACATATATCATCCATGGATATTCTTGACTGAAAAACTGTGGAAGTCGTCATGGATCTAGTGGAGTATGCTTTTAAAGGATGTGGAAGAGTAATGTCAGGTTTAGTATAAACAAAGTAAAAGCAATTTGACAACCACTTTGATAATGTAATCTTAGAAACTGGTTTTCCCAAAGTTGGTTCAGAAAATGAGATTTACAATTGGTCAGCTTTTCTGATATTTTTTTTGGTCCTATGCAAATAAAAGCTTAACCTCTATGAACATCCAGTAAATGCAAGATATAGTCTCCTTAGAAAAGAGTACTGGTAGGTTAATAGCTTGATTAATATTGGATTATAACACCAACTTCATCAAAAAGGATGGATTAGTGCATAAGATCATTCTATCTTTGGGGAAAATTAAGTCTGGAGGTTTAGAGGATAATGCTTGGATCTTGGAAATTCTTCTTGCAGAAGTAACGGCAACCAAGAAAATTGTCTTCCATGTAAGATATTTAAGGTCACATGTAGCTGGTGGTTCAAAACAGATTGTGTGAGAGACAGCAGATTTAGAAGAAAAAACAGAGAAATACAAAACATTTTTAAAGTTGTACAGCTCAAGAGAGATGGTGGACCATGTCTATTAGCTAGAAGCGGCAAACAAGATCTGAAGGTGCATTGTGAGTAAGGGAGAAGCTCAAGAAATTTGGTTGCCACAAGCTTTAGCAATGGCCCAGCTGGATCCGATGGTTCAGATCCGAACCCAATAGTTGAGGATAGAATGAAAATTGACAACATCAGATAAACATTTACCTCACTCATCAGTAGTTACCTTAACCTGTAGCATTATTCTGTCTATATTTATTTTTAACTAACCAGTTTAAGTTGTCTTATCAGCATGAGTGACTTCAGTGATTACATGTTGAGCTTACCTTGGTCAGTTTCTCCGATCATTTGAGTCGCAATGTGGCTTACTTTCTCACACTAATAAATCGCATCAGGAAAATACACACCTAACAAAATCCATTTATTAATCACCTCACTAACATGAAATTCTATCTGAGAAACCTTTTCCTATTTTTCCATTGCCTGACCCTGTATCCTTTTACTTCTATTTTCCAAAATGCTACTACCTTTCTGCCTGAGCTTCTGCTGTCTCTGAAATAATGGAAAATAGCTATTTCCAGTGGAATTGCTCTGTTGATTGAACAGGTGCTTTTCAGTGTGGCTTTCTCATTCTTCAGTCTGTTCAAAGTAGAACTTGATCAGTGGTTCACAGTTCTCTGTATACATGCTAATGCTTCCTCTGGTTGCATAAAGGATAGGGGCCCTCCTTTGATGAAGATTCACACAGTGGCAGGATATAGCAGATGCCAAACAAAGTCCTTTCTCCTTACAAGCTTGGATCACAGGAAGGAAATAATTTTATTTCTTTCTTGTTTCATATGTGTAATCATGCTCTATAAAGACTCCAGTATTTTCAGTTTTTAACTGCTTCCCAGGTTGTCATATGTTATCCAAAATTCTCTCCTTGAGTTCATAAATTTAAACCCACACAATTATCAGGTGACCCCTTCTTGTTCCCTGGGATATTTCTATATTAATCTCCGATTCTGGTATCTCAGTGCATTCTGCTATCCATTTTTTCACTGTTGCTCTGCAATCTTGTTTTTCAGCCCTCTCCGGAGGACCAGTTACCTTAATACTTTTTCTTCTGGCTCTGTCTTCCAGGACCGTAAAATTATGATTCCACAGAATCTGCCCTTGCGTCTGCCATTTTCCATTCTCACTTTTAATTCAATGTTTTAATCTATTACAGTTTGCAGAATATCTGAATGTTCATTCAGACCACTTTGCAGTTTTCCCATCTTCTGTTCATGGGTTTGCATATTTCCTTGTAGAACTGGTTTAGGACCTTAATTTCAGTCCAAATTGCCAGTAATGTTTCAGGCCTTCTTGCTCTGCATCCATTCCATGTGACTTGGTTTTTGGATCTGGGTATTGCTTCTGGGATAGTTTCCTTTTTTTTTTTTTCTCATCAAAATCCACCTTCTTATCCTTTTATTTTGTAGCAAAGTTTACTCTAATGCATCGATATATATATCGTTTTAAAAATACTACATCTTGTTAGTAGTGTCAGAGCTAGGAGACAGTGCGTACAACTCAGAGTGCTGCCATACCGGAAGTCTGTCCTCTTCCTGATATACTAGAGTCCTGAGTAATTACTTGAGCTGTTGTGCTTTCTCTTCAGTCAATGTTCAGGTCTTCATTCTAGTCTCTGTTGACCTTAGAGCTCTCTCTGATCACTGCTTGCAGCTGGTTGTGGCAACCAGTGGTTTATGCTGTGAGCCGACTGTTTCAGTGGAGATGAGTTTGCAATCACTGATTCTACCCCAGTGCTCTTACTAGAAGGAAGTCTGTCTAAGTTGTGTTTTGGCCAGTCTTGTATGTGAAGTTGTGACTGTATCTGTTGCTGAACCATGTGATGGTCACCATCAAGCCATTTGCAAGATAAAATCATTAGGCTGAAGTCTGATTGCCATGAGTCTATCATGAATTCTGATGACATTCCTCACTGTCTTCTGAAGCCTCTCCATCACCACAATTCCCACACCATTTGTAGTCTGTCTTATTCCTGAGTAGTAGACTCTGGATTCCAAACCAAGTGTTTTTGCTATAATGCCTTTCCATCTTGTTCATGTTTGGCAGCTTGATTGGTTTTACATCCAGCTTTTACTCAACATAGCATCCCAGGTAACCTTATCCAGGCAACTGGACACTGGTCAGCCAGTATCTTATTGAGTCACAACTGCTGGGCTTTATGGTGTGTACACACTGACCAACAGGGGCACATACACACCTCCCAGGGTCCCTGGCATAGGTTGGAGTAGGTCAGATCCTCACTTATCACCGGCAAATACCCATGCCCATTTGGCGACATTAGTTAACATAACCAAATCACCTAGAGACATATTTTTATACCACTGAGTGGCTAGCTTTGCCACGATGTGCAGTTTGTGATCATACTGCTCAGATAATGCAAGCTATAGTAGATGCTCAAAGTGGATGGTCTATACAACTCTTTCCCCTATAGGGCACAATCTACAGTTTGTGCTGCTGCCCACAGCTCCATTCTTTATTGAGTTTATGATGGGAACACACAGCATTTTTTTGGAGATGGAAGGAACCCCACAGAGACACAGGGGGACCATGCAAACTCCAAACAAGCATTGACTGGAGGTCAGAATCGAACCTTGTACCTTGTGCATGAGAGATAAAGACCTCAACTGGTGTCAGTCAATAATGTCAGACATTAAATTTTCATGCTGTTTAGCATTCAGAAAATGTGCATGTGTGTGTATTTTTCAATTTATTTACTTGTATTTATCCTTTTGTTGACTGGGTTAGTCCCACTAGGCTAGTGGCCTCTCTTCAAGGAAGACCTGAGATGGTATTTCTACTGCTGGGGGAAATTTGTCCAGGGCACTGTGGAAGTTCCTCTACTCATTTTGCTAGGTGCTGTCAGTGTTTAAAATCAGTCTAAGATACCACCAACTCAAGCAGATGAGTCCAAGGTTTAATGTCTTATCCAAAGGATGCTTCATTCATTCCAGCTATCCTAGTGCTCCATCCATTACTGGGTCTATCCTGGAGTTTTCCAAGCGAGCTGGATCAGTATGGATTTTAAAGGCATCCTGAGGGCAGTACCAGTAATTGCTGCTGCTGTGGGAGGTTATCATAACATACTTTTATTTCACTGCCCCCCCCCCATGTCTGCATTTGTCAATAATGTCTGAGGGCTACTCCTCTGCTGGGGATCACTCTGCCCCCCACTGATGGATTTCGACAAATGCCTTCCCCCATAAAAGTGGCATGCCAATGACTCATTGGCAGTGCCTCAGACACCTGAGCTGCTAATTATACGTGGGTTGCTTGGGTCATAGTTAGGGCTTTATTCCTCTATGCCATGGTGCTGGCTCAAAAAAAAAGTGTCATACAAAAATATTTAAGTGTATTAGAGTAATATTTAAAAAGAATTGTCCCTGATTATTGACCTTTGTCCTCCCCAACTTATTTTTAGCTTTGTTCCTGATTCTTGAGCAGAACATTTAAGAACTATAGCAGTAAGTGCTTTGTTGATAGGTTCATAGGTTGGTACTAGGCTATCAGTCCTAGGGGCTATACAAGCCTAGCCATAACAATTACCTGGCTATTTCTTCCCACAGTATTTACTTCCCTGGATCCCTGTCTAGCAGGGCGACTGATGTGATCCCCGGGGTGAATTTCCTATCTCCCATCCAATCATCAAGTTTCCTTTTGAAGACAGCCAAAGAGGCACTCTGTTTGACATGCATGGGCAGTGTATTCCAGAGTCTGGGGAGTCTCTGGGTCAGGAACCTATCCCTCCAGCATGTTTTGTTCATTGTGATGACAAGGTTTGGATCCCTGGAGCATGTCTCTCTGAGGGATTGGGATTTCTTTAAGTGTAGCATGTCCAACAGCTCTGGGTTTGACATGGCCTTGTATGTTAAGCAGAGATCGCCTCTGAGTAGATGATATGAGACAGAGTATAGGTGGAGTTTTTTTAGATGGTCAGCATAGGGCATCTGTTTTAGGCCTGTGATTCTTTTAGTGAGGTATTTCTGTGGCCTTTCCAGTTGTTGCAGATGTCTTGAGAGGTACATACCAAACGAGGCATTGTATTCTATACTGGGTCTAATGAGGGATGAGTACAGTGGGACAATGACCGCCTTTTTTCTGGATGAAAAGCTCTTCATGATAAGGTGTGCCACATAGAAGGATTTCCTGACTGTTGTGGCAATGTGGTTATCGAAGGTGAGACCACTGTCCACCTGTGTCCCTAAGTCTCTTATCACACTTTCGGTGTTTAGTGTACTGCCACCTATGTGGTAATTCATGGGTACATGTTTTTTTCCCAAAGGGAATAACTATACATTTCTTGGCACTGAGCTTGAGCCCATGGCTCTGGCACCAAGCATCTGTTTCTGTAAGGCCCTTTTGTAGAATATCCACATCATTTGGGGATTCAATAATGGCTCCCAGTTTGCAGTCATCTGTGAACTTTGTTAGCCAGAGTCCCTTAGTGTTGGCCTGTACTTCAGAGAAGTAGATGCCAAACAAGAGCGGTCCCAGGACTGAACTCTGAGGTACTCCACTTATCACTTGTCTGGAGCTGGATTTGGAGTTGGCTACTTTTACAGTGTGGGTTCTGTCAGTAAGCCAGTTGGCAACCCATCGAGTGATGTAGGGATTAATGCCCAGCTTAGTAAGTTTATCTATGATTCCAATGTGGGGGATGGTGTCAAAGGCCTTGGCAAGGTCCAGATAGGCTGTGTGGACCATCTTACCCTTGTCCACTGCTCTGGAGACTGATTCAAAGAAGTCAATCAGGTTCAGGAGACAAGATCGTCCCTTCACGAATCCAAACTGTGTGGGGTCCAGTGTTTGAAGGTTGCCAATATCTTTGTTTATAAGTTCCATGATAATACATTCCATGGCCTTGCAGATCAGGCTCGTCAGACTGATGGGACAGTAGTACCTGGGATCCAAGGTGGATCCCCACTCAGTGGGCACTAAGCCTGAGGTGAGGCTATGATTAAACATGACACTTAGGTGAGGTGCCAGTTCATTTTGTAGTTCATGTAGAACACAGCCTGGGTGTGTCTGGCTGAAGGACTGGAAACAAACACTGAGTAACACCAGGATGGGTGTTCTAAGTAGGAGAAGGAGCTGGATGACATGGACAAGTGGAAGCAAACTGTTTGGTATGCTTGCTCCAGATTTTCACCCAGTCACCCTGCAAAGCTGTCCACTGATGATTGCCTGCCATGCAAAAGAGGAAAAAAAAGCTACTGCTGTTGTTTTTGATCACTATGAAAATAGCATTCTAATTTACAAAGCCAATGATAATCACTTTACTATTTAATATTTGGAGACTTTCCATTCTAGAAAAGTGCATAAAGACTGCAAACTAATTTGTTAAGTGCACCGACCTTCCAGAGGTTGCTGCATTTAATCAAACACTTTCTCTATATGATGCCACAGGTGTGTCTGCTTTTAACAGGAGCTCTGCTGGTCATTCATCTACTCATTTTTAAGTAAGGAAATGCTGTATTTCTTTACTTATAAATAAAATAAATAGAAAAAGGTCCATGGTGCCCCTCTTCAAAGCAGCTGCAGCTGGGGCATCCTACTCCTCTGCTGTGCATGGGCCCATAAAAGATGTAGACCCTAGGCAGCTGCCTGAAAGGCCCCCTATTATAATCCATCATTGGTCATCTCTCAGGATGCAATGAGAGTTACTTTTATCCTTCCCAACATCCCAGCTATGAACATACTTATGATGGCCCCAGCCCCTGGGTAGAGGATGAGTGAAATGTGTCACTATGGGGCTATTACCTTCCCAGCATGGATGCATGCTTCTGTGCTTCCATGTGCATAATATGAAGGCTACCTAACACCAGTTCTGAGGCTGCTTCTTTTCCATCTTATCCTCTCCTCTGAGCTCTGGACTGCTTCCCTTCAGGATAAACCTGTTCATTCTCCCTTGTCAGTTCTATCAACCACCTGAGCCTCTAACTGAACCCAGGTCACATGGGGTGCCATCAGGACTTTATCCATCTGTGTTACCTGAAATGGCTGAAGGTAGATGTGTTGTCTGATGTGTGATTGGTATATATATATATATGAACCAGCTGTAGTGGCGGAATGTCAATGAGATGGCATTGCCTTCCACTGTACCATGGTCAGCCCCTTCCACCTACTGATGGGAAATACCGTCATAGCTCAGATGCGGGTGAGGATACAAGTAACCCTCATGGCTGTCTCAATGACTACTCCATCTAAGCAACTTCTAAACAGATAACTTACAGAAGTAAAATGGTTGCAGCCATGACTCTCCTCTTTTTTTATTTTTAATTTTTATTCATTTGTTAACTGGGTAAGTGAATTAGACATCATGAAGCCTTTCTAGCTAGGACCCAGGCCATAAGGCGAGGACAAACACTATATATATATATATATATATATATATATATATATATATATATATATATATATATATATATATATACATATATATATATATATATATGTGTGTGTGTGTGTGTATATATATATATATATATATATATATATATATATATATATATATATATATATATAAATATATGTTTATATAAACACATTTAGAGAAGCCAATTGACGAACAGATTATGCAGGCAAAATAAAAAAATACAGACATGGGGAGAACGTGCAAACTCCACACAGACCATCACTGCAGCATAGGTATGAACATTGTACCCCAGAAGTATGAGAGTTTAACCACTGATCCATAAATGTATGCAGAGCTATGGGAAGGACAGGACTGGAGCACAGGGGTATAACCAGGATTTCTGGAATTGTACACCAACTTTCAGAATATATGGCCCCCAATGTAATACTCTGTCCAAATAGTGCTTGTTTTTGTATAGCATACATTTTCAGTAGTGCTAGAAACCTCTTGATATAAAAGGTTTAAGTTAAAAACCCATTTAGGCAGCTTGGTATTCTGGAAAAAATGCCACTTAAATGCCTTAACTAAATGAAATAAATGAATAAAAAAGATGGTAGATATCTCAAGGCTTTTTAATTGAATTTCTAGCATATCATTGCACAAATCAACTATTCCAAAAAGTGTACAGTGATATACATAGAATATAGTTGACTACACACTTTTTGGAGGGTTTTCCCCTGATCAAGGTACAGGGCCAGTACTAGCATTTTGGGGGCCACCTACATATATAAAGTGAGGGCCACATGGACCCTTCCATTCTAAGTAACCCCATGTCACTGCCACCCCTACTAAGCAATCTTTTAGTTAATGCTGCATAGTTATAGGAGTAGACCACACAGATTTAACTAGCTACAGTGCTCTTATATTGTGGCAAACATGTACCACACTATGTTATCCCATCTATCTCACACAAGGACACTCATAGTATCTGGCATTTAGTTGAAATTATGATACATCACAACAAATATATGTACAAGACTGGACTCCCTACTCTTTCAGCTCCCCACTGCACACACAAACATACAGCACTCCCCTCTGCCCACCCCATCCCGGGCTCCGCACACCATGCACATTACTTTTTTTCTTCTTTTTCTCTCATTTTGCTTTACACTTCAGTATTTTCAAGAAGCCATGACTTTTTATATGCTTTGACATGTATTTTATTTATTTATTTTTCTTTTTTTCCACAGTCTTTTCATCCAGTGATAGCTTGAACAGAAATTATGGTTAAGAAAAGAAATTCAGTATTGCTGTTCATCTTCAGTTTTCCTTCCATCATTTTAACACATCTTGCCTGGCCAAGACAGCACAATAATAACCATTAGAGAAATAACTCAAACAACCCAGGGGTTCTAGAAGCCATAGGGTTATAGATGCTCTGAGGAGCATTTTTCTAACATTTTAATCCAGTGGTGGTCTCAGCAATCATAATGAGTAAGAAAAGAATTTCATTCTTTTTTTTTTTCAGAGAAGACACAGGTTGTACCCAAAGGCTAATGTTCAAAGCTGACAAATAGTAGTTCACAATAAACTAAGAAGACAGTTATTCATGAGGGTACACAAATCCTATCTGGAAATGCTACCTGCCTCCCAATCCCTCCTCTACCCAAAAACAGTCAATCACTGACTGTGCATCCATCTTCTTTTAGATTGGGATGATGTGTGATTGTGAGGAAAGTAAAATATACGATTACAGTATTTTCCACTATGTTGCTCCTATATAGTACACTACTTCTGCACACTGTCCTCACAGGAGCTACAGCAGCCTTCTTTGCACCCCTCTGGGGTCTGTGAAAAAAAGTAAAAGAAACAGTGACCGCACTGCCCCCAGCCTCAACACAAGCTATAATAACCACCTGCGCACACCTCTAAGGTTTGACTGTGATGAAAATTGCAGACGTAATGATCACACCATCCCCAGCCCATCATACAATCTACAACAACCTTCTATACACGCCTATGAGCAGAGGTGGTTTTAGAATGGTTGAGGGCAGAGGCTGGAGGCCATCACTAAAAACATGCCAAAATCCATTTATATAGTCTGGAGTATGGGGACCACTAGACCCATAGAAGCCCAAACTGTCTGAATGTTTTGTGATATATTTTATGCATTACTTTTGAAATATAATTACCTGTTAACTGCATTTTGTTTACGTGGCTGGCGTTAGTGTGCAAGCATGCGCAAATAACAATTAGTGAAAAACACACAACACAGACACACGCACACACCCCACATTCACCTTCAAGGAAACTGGAAGAATTCCACTTCACTTGCTGCATGTTTTTGAGGTGCTGGGGGTTAACCAGAACATCAAAGATAGACAGTCACATAAAGGGAAGGCATACAGACTCCACAAAAAGAAAACAAAGCCAAGAAATCCACCAGAGCAAAGCACTGTAAAAAGGCAATCCTATCACTATACCACAATGGCAGTGAACAGTTGCCTTCATATGCATTCTCTTCCTGCCAAACCACCAAAGATGTCAGGCTATTATGTGTAAGAGCTACATTTGGTAATTTATTTATTTTTTATTTTACATTTGTTTACCGGGAAAGTTCCACTGGACACAGGTCTGTTTTCAGCAGAGGCCTGGGGAGGAAATCTCTAATTATAAGACATAATACATTATAACATTGCAGAAGTTGACAATAATGTGAGACATTTTGGAAATCTTCACAAGCAGTAGTTACAAAATGATGAATAGGATTGTACCACAAAGTAAACTTTTACAACACTCATAATACATGATTATATACAGTTTAAATGAAGAAAAAAGACAAGTTTCCATATATTTATATCACACAGCACATGTGAATATTTACAATATAGATGCAAAAGAGACTCCCCAGGATTCACTAATCTTCCGTGTAAGACTAAATTAGTCTTACACGGAAGAGCCATTCTAAGAGTAAGATGCCAGCATGCCATGCATATTAATGAGGGCACTCTGCCTCAACTCTAAAACTAACATGGAGCATGGACGAGTGTAGGGGACATGTCGGACTGCCGATCAGTCTAAAAATCCACTCCCCTGCAAGTTTGAAACACGGGAAATGTCTAGTTACATGAGCGAGTCCGCTCACATGTGTACATTCTAACACTAAACTTCCCCATATAGTAAACCCCATACAAATATAAAAAGTAAAACAAATGTTTTTCTTTTTTTTTTCATTTCCGATATAGCTGCCCGTATTTGCGCGGGTTTGCCCATTGCTTAGCTACAGTTAGCAGTTTAGACACCAAAGAGGATAATAAGAAAAATATATGCAAATTAAGTGAAATAGCGATAGCATAGTGGTTAGAGCCTTCGCAAAACAAGGAGGCATTCACGGTTCGAGTCCCACCACTACACTTTTCATTTTCTGTTGGAAATCTGTATACAAAAATATTTCCTGACATGTATTATTTAAAGTTTTGTAAAAAGCATTAAAATGTTATATGTAGTAGTGAACGAATTTTATATATATATATATATATATATATATATATATATATATATATATATATATATATAAACACAGCACTTCTGCTCTATGTCTAATGCTGTACTCAAAACTAATACAAAAGCAAAAACAAAAATAATAAAAATATAAAAATGTATTGAAGCAAGTGTTTCAATTGAATGAAGAGAAATAAACTCCAGAACAGATATTTGAGCGTGCTTTTGTTCTTTATTGTATAAGAACCTCTTCAGAAATAAATACAAATGTTAAAAACCAGGTATATGTAGTCAAGTCATACAATGGAATTACAAGAGCAGCCTATGAGGCAAATGTAATTAGCATGTAAAAAACTCTTCCTTAGGATGCATTTACAATCTTAGCAAGGTGTTAAACAAGCTGTGGGGGTTGTAAACTGCAGCCAAGCACCTTAGGCAAACAAAGAAAAACTTGATTAAGCAGTACTCTGTTATAAAAAATGTTACCAGTAGAGCTAAAATAGCAAATGGCATAATTAAAGATCAAAAAATGCAGTTTTTTCACAAAGTAAAGCCTGCTGAGTGTAGTAATGCAGAAAAGAACTGCTGTTGGTAGCTTTGCATGAGGAGTGTATTCGTTGGAAAGGAAGAGTGTATACAAGACTGTCAGTCACATAACTAAAGTGGTGCAATGCTATCAGAGTGTAGTAGTCTGCAAAGGTTCACTGTAAAATAAAATAAAATGCTGTCCTTCTCTGTGAATCAACCTCAGTTCTAGAGTCATAACTGTGGGTCATGCTAATGCTCACACTTTCAGTCTACATTGTCCTTCTGTAAGAATATATATATATATATATATATATATATAGATAGAGATATATATATATATATATATATATATATATATATATATATATATATATATATATATATATATATATATATATATATATATAGGAAGGTGAAATGGTTATGCATACTAATGCATGAGTAAATTATTTTAAGCAATGTATAGCACTGCTAAGCACATTTTACCAGTATTGAGCATATTTATATTTAATTGCTCGTAGCTGAGCACTGGGTTAACTAACGCAATGTTATTGTATGGAGCTGCGCATCGCACAAACTACCACAAACAGAACATGCTTGCGCATAGCTGCGCACCGTGCTAACCAGAGCAATGTCGGGCAATGTCAGGCAATGTCGAGCAATGCTGAGCAACGTTGGGCAAAGTTGAGCAAAGTCGGCTAAACACGGCCACACCTCCTTCACTGTACCTTAGCCATTGAGGTCTGGCCAGTAGGAAAATAAAAAACAGTGACAGGGCTCGAACTCGGGATACTGTGCACTATAGGCACAATACACAACCACTAAGCCATGACAGCATTTCATAACCATGCACTTTCAACAGACACATATCTATCAAAGGAATATTAAACATTGCTAACATCAGCTAAGCAGGTGTGCTAGATCTGAGTTTTTTCCAAACTGGCCAATCAGAAATAAGTGCGGGAAATGAGGCATATTTAAGCTCCACAGGCGGGAATACTTACCATAACTGGTTGTAGCTCCTTTTTGCAGTCAGCATGGCTGGGGTTGGAGAAGGCACTCGATTTTGAGTGCAACGTTGGGGCATTGAGGAGACCAAAGTAATGGTTTGGCTCCTTGTCCACAATCATGAGGAAAGACTCCTGTGGGGCCAGTACCAAGGCACCTAATACAAAATGGAGGCCTGGAACTGTCTAGCTCATGATCTCACCAGTGCCACTGGCGTTCCTCGGACTCGTGAGCAGGTCAGGCACCATTACTCTGACCTGAAGTGACGCAAGGAGGATCAATTGGACCAGTAGATCCAGGAGGCCCGTGGGATGGCAAATGCCTTAGTACTAAGTAAGTAGCCGTTGTATTAAGTATTTAAGAATTGCTATTCTTGTCTATACTATGGATAGGTATGTCTCATTATCACTGCATTTACTTCACAACTGCAGGTGACCGTGCAATGAATCAGCAAGCCCATGAAGACAGGCTGCAAAGACTGTGTCACCAGGCAGGTTAGTAATTATTCTGCATGTACTGTTATATAAAATAAATGAGAGAGCCTTCAAAAAAGTGTTTTAACCCAATAAATAAAGGTGTAATAATTCTTTAATAAAGATATAATTCCTGGAGTGCGTCTCTGTGATTTTCTTTGATATGTTGTTGTACTGTTGCATTTTAGAAATAGTACTGTTGTATTAAGCAGTGTTAGTTAACCCACACTTGGGTAGGCCCATATAAAGTGGATGAAGGGAGTGCCAGTAACTTTTATGCATATTTACAGCCCTTAACTGTTGGTTCATGCCCAGCATGTACTGGTTAATCTAGCACATGAGTAGCTTGGTATTGTGTTCCCCAGAAATGTCAGTGTGCTGCCAGAAATGTAGGGAGCTGTTAACATATAACTGATAATTTCACCTGAACATATCTAGATAATTATATGAAAGTAGAGCTGTCAGTGTACCATCACAGCAGTAGTGTGTGTGAGCAACTCTCAAAATATGTAGCAGTAACATCTGCATCCTGGACAGTTTGTATGTCAGATACAGCTCATGTATATAATGATCTAGCAAAATCCAATTGCACAATAGAAGGACATTGGGAAGTGTAATAATACATGTAAGGGACATATAACTGCAGTTAATAGTAATGTAGTGTAAACTAGAAGGATATACAAGTTGTTAATTGCACTATCTTTTCCACCCTACGGTATGTGCATAAAAAATGCAATTCTACACCTCAATGGGTATGTCTAATCTCAAAACATTTGTTGGGACATATGTCCTATTGGTTTATAAATATTTGCATTCATTTCTATGCATGTGCCCTGTTCAAATACCACAATATTGGTGGCCTGTTGCCATCAATTAAACCTGCATGCTGTTGTAATGTCCACTATTGTTCTATATATATGCATGTGTTCTGCTTGCTTTTCAACTGTTGAAACTCTGGTGTGTTGGGTTATTAATGGGAATACATCTGCATGCTGTTATACTAACTGGGAATGCTGTTGACTGTTACTAACCCATATCTTTATTAAATTCTCCAAAACATAGTTCGTATGGGAAGACCGGTCCCAGTGGACCCACCTGTCCCACCTCAGCTGGCCATGGCACCTGGCACCAGCAGGTCCGGTGCCCAGCCTGGGACCCCCTCCTCCATTGGCCTGTATCACCTTCGGGTGGAAGTGCTGCAGGGGATGGGGCTCACCCCCCGTGCAAGTGTGGGCAGAGGAGGGCCACCTATCACCCTTCGAATGGTCTGGGCTGTGGTGCATACAGAGATTGAGTATTCTGTTGCAAAACCTCTATGCCAGCTTGAGGCATGAGTGGTGCAACACCCAGGTCAGCCTGCCCCTCCTACATAGTCCCCAACGCAGCCACCCTTTGGGCTGTGAAGGTCCAGTGGTGACTGCCCATGGGTGGGGATCTCAGTTCCACTGTTGCCATCTGTGGGCTCATGGGCTTGCGATTTCCAAACATCCCTCCCCGTCAGTGGTGTTCACCCACCACTTGTCATATTCTGCCCCTGTATGCATCTTGTTTGTCTTGTCTGTTTACCTCCCCAACCTACCTCCCCAAATATACCTACTTTCCCTACCCCACATTCCACTCTCACCTGAAAAAAAAGGGCAATCTGCTCCCAAAAAAAAATTATGCCCTATACATAGCTGCCCATTTTGCACACATGTCCCCTGGACACATAAAATGTAATTTAATTGGCATTATAACATATTTTGTTGTCCTCACCCCCTCTCAGGGGTTGAAGGTTTCATATTTACCTCCAAATTTATTCCAGATGCACAGCTGTTGCTGTTAAAGAAATGAGCAGCTATGGACCTTCCCTACACCCATCCTGCACATCCCGAGCTATTTTCCCTACTGTCTTTCCCTCTTTGTGCCCCTTTTTCACCACTTTCCTATCTCCCCATTTTCTTTTCTTTCAAAGAAATGAGCGCGGGGGTAAGTGGGAGTAAACACTATTAAGCAGTAGTTAGCAGGTTTGCGCGAGTGTGCGGATGTTTGCGCTTAGCTAAGCATTGCTAAGCACTGCGCAAACCCGCTTACAACTGCTTAAAAGTGCCTTAGTCACTTTGTATGTGAGGGCCCTTGTTCTGCTCAGCAGCAAAATAAAACACCTCTGTCAGTCTCGAACCTGGGACCTTGTACACACTACACTGCATGAAGTACCACTAAGCCACAGTAGATATACAAGTTGGTGCTGAAATAAATATATCATGTATCAGAATAAGTGAATGTAAAGGTAAAATAGGAATGCCATACCACACAACTTCTTCTGTGGATCTTTACCAACAGTTGTTGTGGGATTACATTACATGACTGTGATAAGAGAAACAGCCATTCTAGCAGGAAATAATGTTACACCATCACTTTACAAACCCCAAACAGTATCAAAGCAGGACAAACACTGGCATGTCTGTTTAGGGCAGAGGCCATACCTCCCAACTGTCCCTAATTTTCAGGGATGTCCCTGATTTTGAAACAAAATTTACCTCTGTCCCTCTGAATCCCTCCGAAAACTGACTTTGGCCAGAAAGATGGTGAATTACACGTAATGAGTAATGACAATAATTAAGAGTTAGATGCTTCTTTTACTTCAGAAAGGGTGTATTAATCCATATGCTCTGTTTTTCTCAATGGCACTAATATTTTTAAAGGTGTCCCTGACTTTTTCTCTACTTTTCCCTGAGTCTGTTCAAATATGTACCTGAGTGTTTGAGAGGTCTGGCAGAGGCATAAATACAGAGGCATAGCAGCCTTTCTGCTGTTACACACTGTGCAAATAGCTTTGGAAGGAGTTCTGGAAGCATACCCTTATGTAGGAATACAACACTGAAATACAAAAGGATGTAGCCATGTACTGGTAGCAAACAACTGTAACAGTGCCATTGCTCTAGTGCTGAAAAGACCTGTGTGGTGCACAGACAAAGAATAACAGGATAATCTCTGGCTACCATGTGGATAGGTCCACAGTTGGGAGTTAAGCAGACAGACTACTTGCCTTGATAAACTAACATGTACACAGCAACCCTGTAAGTCCAGCAAGATAAAATTCACACAATAATATGTACGCTCTCTGTATTTCTGCACTCCTACCCAAATGTAGAATGTACCTGTGTGTGCAGGGTCTACCAAGGATGTAGGTAAGCATACTCATAGTACTGAAATGTGTCCAGTTTTCTTGAGCAGCTTGTGCTAATGTCAACACTAAAAAAGCACAAACTGTTTAGAACTGAGTAAATGAATATTCACAATATAGCAGTTCTCAAACAATTCTTGTGTCAAAGGAATACATCTCAATAACTAGCTTTGTGTGGCAGTTAATTGTAAAATTTGAAAAGAAAGTGCATCCTCCCATGTATCGTCTGTTAGAATTTTGAGGGGTGAGTACATTTCTACACTGACAAGTGTGTACTGGAAGCAGCAACATTTAGGTCTGAGTACAAAATGTAAATCACTGGCTACACCCCTGGGTTCTGATATAAGAACTATACCAACCTTCTGTCTTAAACAAAGATGTCCACAGCAAACAAGGATGATCTCCATCTTGAAAAGTTGAAAGGGCCACACCTACCTGAGTTAGCAATTTATAGTACTGGGTTGCTATGACAGTGATTACTGCAGTTACTACACAGCAGGTTGCATGCAATTAGCAAATGGTAGTCACTAATTGGAGCAGAGACCATCACATGCTCATGTGCAAATACCTACAAAAGCAGGCTGCAATCGCTGCCAACAAACTCAATCACTCTGTTGCAGAGACTGACAGAGAGAGAGAGAGAGAGACAAAGAAAAGGAAAAAGAAAAAGAAATAATACCAAATCATACAAAGGAAAAGTATGTGACACATAAGTATTTACTGGCATGTAGTAGATGTTTTTGAAGAGTAGTCTACATAATGTGAATCATTCATATGTGGCAGCAGTACTTATCTATACACAGATGTCCTGCTTAACTAATGCTATGGACAATACAGTGTGTACCTGTGGGCAGTAGGACATACCTGTGAAATGTGTAGTCCAGCATTAAATGTCAAAAATCTGATCCATGTTATCTGTGTTCTGTACAGTAGTGTGACCAATGGCTGTTGGGGGGATTAGTGCTACCATTATATAAACATGGGTGTGACAGAACAACACATGCATGATAGACATATTAAAGTGTAGCTTAGCACTGGCAACTGCTGTAGCAGTCTAGTATGCTTATCTAGCATTTGTAGCTATATATACCCCTTCTAATGTTAGTGTGTGTTCACATGTGACATCTGTTTGTGTTGCAGCAAGGCCCAACAGTTCAGCTGTGAGATCCAGGGACTTACAACGTTGTGGACCTTGTGTGTTTATGCCACACACATACAGAGAAATATATATGTGTCATATATATTCACATCTGTATATGTGCATAGAGCAGGGGACATATTGTAACTGTTTGTGAAGGGTGGATATATATATGTTGGTGAAGGTTAGTATGCGCATATTTGTATGTAGGTTTTAATGTGTGATGAACAAGACAGCATACAGTGCTGGTATATGACATGTGGTGGTTAAACAGTGTGGGTGGTTTGTTCAGTTTGCAATGTTGAAGCCAGTGAGGCCTGCTAAAGCTACCTGGGCTGTGAACACTTTCAATGCATTTATCACAAGACTGTGCAATATTATTACATTACTGTACACCTCACATCCTTTGTATAATTGATATTCCCACTATGAAAGGTGAAATGTATATGTGTCTACATATATATGTATATGTACACCAATAGATGTGTATATGTATATGTATAGAGAGAGAGAGTCAAATATACTCATACACACCTACATCAACTTGTTGTGATAGATTCTCTGTACTGTTGACTGACTGTGATGGTCAATGTGTTTGTGAATACGTCAAATATATGTATTTGTGGGAATAGCTTAGTGGGAAACTGTTTATGTCATGGTATTATGGGTCCTTGCTTTGATCCCAGCAAAAGCTGTGTATTCTGTTGCTAGGCAGAAAATGTGCTATGGCATACAGTGTGATTAAGTCCCTTGGTTTTAATTGGGGTGTGTGATTGGAAGATAAAGCACTACATCTATGATTATTGATTGGTACTGATGTTGAATCCAAATCCTGTGTGTACTGTAGTACTACTTAAAGCTCAGGGCCTGTACAGCAAAGTATGGTGTATGTCCACATTGCTTGCATCTACTGTTTTGTGTGGTCCCTGTATTCATCACAGACTACATTCCCCAAGATTAATGTTTTGTAAGTACTGACACACAGTACTGTATAGTACACATGTAAAGCTTATCTGGGTTGCCATACCTTTGTGTCCTGTAATTATGTCTGATGTGTGTGTGGGCATGTCTGTAACATGTCCTCTGTCATATGTGTGGTAAAACATATAACTGCATATCTAGCAACATTTATAGTGGACTACAGCAGTATGCGACCTATATTCCCAATTGTGCACATATTTTGGCCATGGGTTTGCCATTAACAAGTTGTGTGGTATAATAGTATTACATTTACTGGACCTTACACTCATTGTGATGGATGAAATATTTATTTACACATCAGCTTGATGTATATCTGCTGTGGCTAGGTGGTGCACTGTGTTACATACAGTGTGCCAGGTACTCTTGTATAGTCTTATATAGTGATTTTATTTTGTTGCTGTGCAGAACATGGTTCATTAGATAGAGTGAGCCAGGCACTTTCAAGCAGTTGTGGGGTGAGCAGTGATAAGTGGTAGTTAAAGTGTTTCACTCTCAGTTACCTAATAGGTTGCTATATATGGCAGTTCAGTGATATCTGTACTGTATAATGTTAAATGTGCCATATGATTTGCTCAGACATATTTTTTCTTTATGTCTTCCAGGGATCATGGCACATCACAGAAATCCCAGCTATAGTAGCGCTGAAGATGAGATCATTACTAGCTATATGATTCAGCACTACAGGCTAATGTTCTCACAAACCAGCCAGAACCAGCAGGAGCGTACTGCAATGTGGCAAGATGTTGTACAGAGGGTAAATGAGGTAGGCCTGCATAACTGGACATATGAGCAGGTACGCCACCACTGCAGTGATCTACTCAGACATGTCCGTCAGCGTGCTTCTGATGTGCGGAGACAGCAGCTTGCAACAGGAGGTGGTGTTAATATCCAAAGTGGAGGAGCTGCTCCTGAGCCTCGTGGCACCTGCCCAACAACAACAGCAGCAGACATACACCATGATGGAGGTTGGAGCCACCCAGCAACCACACATGGAGCATGCAGGTAATATGGCATATCTGTAGACTACTGTTATCTGTATTGGTAGATCATGCATATGTGAGATGTGGAGTGTGTAGTTAGAAGAGGTGGAGCATATTGTGCAATACTGATCATTTGGAACATAATCTGTAGGCCTGTGAATGTAAACTGTTGTTATACTGTAAGACTGCAAACACACAGTAGCAATGCCACAGTTGTGGCCACTGGCAAACTGTCTCATCTCTATGTAGGTCCCTCTGGGGTGACATCAAGGCAGCGGACAAATGCTGAGGAGTGTGTTATACATTTATTATTGTAAATAAAAAGTGCATGTCATAGTTAAGGTGTAGACCATGTACACATGTAACACACCTACCCATAAAGCATGCTGTGCATGTTTGGTGTACGACCACACACATCCCACTAATGTGATTAGCTGCCTCAAACACATGCAATACCCAGATCATCTCAAACAAATGTGGCTACACTGTAGTGACCATTGGATAGGCAAAGTTGATACTCAACATGCACATAACATACACAACTATGTCGTACACAGAGCATTTTAACATGCTACACATAAAGGATTCACAAACCCTCTGTAAAGACACACTTCAGTATCCAAAATCTCATCCACACATTACACATAATATAACTGAGGGGTAGAGGCATATCATTGGGGCATTTAAACACTCTGCTACACACTACACATTCATGTCAGGGAATGCTCCTTATTGGCCTCCTTACAAACCCATGTAACAACTGGTTGTGAAATGGTGAATGTAGCCAAGGTAGTACAGTTCCAGTACAGCATGACTAGTGCTGGTTTGGGAAACATTTGTAGCCTTGAGTGACCACATGATGCTTCATGATGATGGCCTAAGGTACTATACCCCATCCAGTTATTGTAACCACAGTACTACACATAGCTTTCATTGCCATACACCTCAATGTTGTGTGTGTGCAAACATATGCACCTCTAAACAATATGCATACCAATCACCATTTGCACAACTGACACATATATGTCGTGATGTTATTGAGTGGCTAGGTCATATGACACACATTGGGTATGTGTGATGTTTAAATATGCAGTTGTGTTTTAGCATGCCATGTCATGGATGACACTGGCATGTCCACAATATGATCTACACTCACCATAACTACTGTACATTGGGTATGTGGATGAATGGTATTCCATCAATTATACATGCACCACTGATGATGTTGTGTGAATAGTCATCATGCATCTGCTAAAACTGTATCCACAATTATTTACTAAAGACACAGAGGCTGTAATCAGCATTGGATACCTATCTGACAGACAGATACACATCCAGCCATGGTATGTAGACCTGTGAGTTATGGTGCACAGTACATTACAGAGTTTTGAATACTTGCACAGCAATGTTGTGTCCATGTATGTACTGCATTTCAGGGTAGGCCAATCACCTAATAACAGAACACATGCATTCAAAGCCATGTATAGTGTTAGTAACAAGGACTGTCTACATTTGCACTGCATACTGTTAAGCAACACATGTCCTGCATGCTGACATGTGTGATATGACTGTTTTGCTTGTGATACTGTACCCCACCATCACCTGCTATTGTGTATGTTCTGAGATTGCTGGTGTTTTATGTGTGTGTGTGTGTGTGTGTGTGTGTGTGTGTCTGTTTTAGGGAGGAGTGTATTTGTATGTGTGCACATGTGCATATGTTCATGTGTGCATGTGTGCATGTGGTCTGACATCATTTTCAGGTCTTAAAGTGTGTTTCCTGTTTTCCTCTCACAGGTGCTGAGGTGGGGCTGGTTCAGTACAGCAGGGAACCTGATGTCACTGAGACAGACAGTGATCATGAGGATAGGTGTGTTGAGGCACAGGCAGGTTTGTCAGGGTCTGTTGTTGGGCCACCAATTGACAGTACACAAGTCTCCACCCCATCCATGCACACAGTCATACTGCCTGTACATCCATCATCACCATTGCCCTTAGCTGAGGGACAGTGTGGTATCTATGGCACATGTATCAGGACACAGCAGCCATAGCCAGATGTCTGGAATAGTATCACATAGGCAGATGCCCAGGGGTTCTCGTCAGAGCACTGCTGGTCATCATGCCACTGGCAGACGTGCCACAACACTTTCAACCACATGCATGTTCCAGGCTGTCATGAAGGCACAGGCACAAATGGAGCAGTACACCAGACAGGGACTAAGGGCACAGAGAGCTCATAACACCTCTGTAAATGACAGTATCCATGACCTAGCAGGAGCCATACATAATTACACTGAGGTCATTGATAGACGTTGTGGTGAGACATTGGATGTCCTACACAATGTCATGTCCATGTGTCAGGACAGTGCGGGATGGTTAAGATGTCGATGTGGATGTATGCCAGCAACATCAGCAGCTGGAGGTCACCATGAACGTCCATCAAATCACAGCCGCTCCCGTAGTGCCAGTACCAGCCCCAGCAATATTGGGGGGCTGTCCATAGACTGTCCTAGAACACCACATGCACGTGGCTCTGGCCAGTCCCAGCAGGGACCTGGATCTAGTGGACATATGTCAACCTCTGAGGACAATACCCAGTCTGGATTAGTACCTGATACTTTCTGTAGCACCCCTGCCAGGCACAGGTTCCGTATCCGTGGCCAGAGATGGTGATCTGGAAAGCCTGCCAGGTACAGTCTGTAGCTGTCTCACAAATCCCCGTATATGGCAGCCACATGGTGGAAATGTGTGCATGCAGACACACACACATAAACCAGAAACCTAGGGAAACACATACCCACACACATTACATCAACATTGGTTCATAATAGTACTCATGGCCCTCACACACAAACTCACACTCACACATGTCGATTGTATGGCTCAGTGTAGGCCTCTGGCAAACCAACAACACACCCTGTGCATATGATGAAACCTGTGCCACCTCCTGTCATCTGTAACACTGATGCAGGAACAGGCTAACGTGGTGCTGATGCACACGGTGACTTTGATAAAGTATAGCAATGGTTGAATGAGTAGCATGTTGTCAGCAGTAAAGTGTAATGATATCCTTGAAGGTGTAGCTGAGCAGGCATGATGCATTAAAGCTGTAATTAGCAATGTTGTATTGTTTCCACCAGTGTTTATTCCAATTGTGTTTTCTTTGCCCATGTGTCACTTGGCTAATGTGTGTAGTTGTGTCAGCATGTGTTATATAGTGTACAGTAAGTGTGAGGTGTGTGCAGCACAGGTTTGCAGGTGTACATTTGTGAACATGGTGGAGGTGCACTGTCTGCATGTACGTGCATATTGGACACATGGGCAGTGTGACATGCCCTGTATTGGCCAGTGTTAACAGTCCATAGTTTATATTGGTGGCCAGTATGCATTGTACTACACACATTTTGGTACTTGAGTACGCATGCGTGTGTATGACACAGTTTGACACTGTGCTGTGGGTGATGCTGTTGTTCCTATCTGTCATTGGTTTGCATTACTAAGGTTAACAGTGGCCAGCTGCATAATCCTGTATTAATGTACACTATTCACCTACAGGGTTGCATGGACTGTGCTATCACAAACACAAGAAATTCTCACTTATACGGTAAAAGTGCATTAGTCTCATGGACCCCTGCCATAAACTAAATATATAATAGAAGGTGTGATGTTATACCAAAAAAGAGTTACATACCAAGAAGGGATAACCTCTCTGGTCAGTATCATTTGGAAAATTCAATCCCTCAATAAACATACAAGGCAAGCTTCAAAATACAAAATGGCAATGATTCCAAAGACAACACTAAAGCTGTCTTTACTGTTGTTCGTAATCTACAGGAGAAATCTCAGATTGGGTCACAGTTAATGTAAATGGTCACAAAGTACACTTATCTGACTGACATTACCAATTCCTTGTCAGACAGTTTGAATGTGGATTTCACCACCCTGTCGCTATACAAGGGCCACATTTCCAGACCTGCAGAACATAATACCTGATGATTCACAGACACTCTAGTTAAAACATCTCTTTAACAAGGTCCACACCACAGTGGCAATGGTACTGGATAGTGTCCCTGGCTGTGTCATACACAAGCTGACATATGAAGCCACCACTCACCTAAATGCTCTGTCCAGATGGAGCCTCTATACTGGTTACATACATGTGGAATGACGTACGGTAATGGTGTTCACAGTCCACAAGGGTTGAGCTACAATGTCTTCTCCTTTCGGATGCTCCCTTTAGGGGTCACCACAGTACATCCTCTGTTTCTATGTCTTCCTGCCCTCTGCATCTTGCACTGTCACACCATCCACCTGCATGCCCTCTCTCACCACAGCCATAAACCTCATCTTAAGCATTCCTCTTTTCCTGTTACCTGGCGGCTTCATCCTTAGCATCTATTTCACAATATACTTTGCATCCCTCCTCAGCACATGTACAAAGCAACTTAATCCTGCCTATCTGGCATGGTCTACTAACCTTCAAACCTGGCCTGACCCTCTAATATACTTATTCTTAAACCTGTCCACCCTCGTCACACCCAGTGCAAATGTTAACATAAATTGATTAAGGGTAGAACTACAACAGGTCCTGGAAACTCTCACCCTATAAGCCAGACCAATGTTATCTGGAAGGCTATGGAGCACAGCATTATGGAACTCATTAACAGAGGCATTACGAACCTGCAAACACTGCACCATACCCACTTAGGTTCTCTAAAGGCCAGATCATGGCTCCTACACCTAGTAGACTTCAAGCCAGTCAACAAGGCTATAAGTGAGGGAGGGGAGGTCAACACAGCCAAGCTATAGCTCACCAGCAAATCATACCCATCCCACATACCAGTATTAGACATAACCTCAACAGACTAACCATAAACGATTGTTAGATGATGGCTTGACAACTGATGCACAGATGTAGGACACACAGTAACATTTGCAGCCTTCATGTACTATTCTATGCCAGTAACAAGTGGTATTCACCTGCACTCAGTCCTGGGACCACTCCTGTTTGGCATATAGCTTTCCTAGGTACAAGCAAACACAGTAGGGGTATGTCTGCCCATGTTTGATGAAAATGCATACTGTGGGCTATACTTTATTCTCCAGATGACACACACATCCTCCAAAAGGGTATCATACAGATAGTGTCAAACTCATGCTGTAAAGCTATAAGCCTAAGAAAGCATAGTTATCCACTTTTAGAAAACAAAGTATCCCCAGAGTACCACATAGGTAGTAGCCCCCAAAATGTGGAACAGGTACTAATGTATACATAGAGCCATGTGTTAAGTTATCTCTCCTTTGATAATCACATTACCAAAGGGTTTTGGAAATCCCTCTGTGGAGCACATAAGCAATAAAGGGTTTGCATGCAGAGCCACAGAGGTTGTTGCACACCTATAATGATTAGTCATCTTTGCCAGACTTTGCTTGCTTTGGAACAGGTTTCAAATATACCTCAAGCATAAACCCTCACTCACACTCTTCAATAGAAACCGTGATGAGTGGATGTGAAACGGAAGCCATAGCCAAGGGATCACTGCAGTGGTTAAGCTTGTCACATGCATACAGAAGTGACCTAAGGTCTGGAAAGCGCCAGCACGCTCTGGCAAAGATAACACATGCGTTCATGGAGAAAGCAGAGTACCCACCTATGAAATACTTAAGGTCACATGTATGTATATGGATTTGCCCCACAGCTACCTTACATGTTTAATGCACATACAATTGTCATTGCGATATGTCATACACTATAAAAATCAAAATCCACTCTACATTGGCCAACGGTGTCACACACCTGGAGCACAGACACACACAGTCAGCAAGCGCGAAATTCAAACTCTTTCCTAACTACATTATGAGCATACAGCAGTACGCATTTACATGATGCGCTATACACATTACTGGGATTTCACCTTTCTACAGGTATATTAGTAGGGTGGTGACAGCATCGGACTTGACAAAGATGAGTATACCACTTTTAAGGTGTTTGAGTAGTCTCCAAAAAGGTTGCTTCTCCCCAGGGAGACACACACACACACAGTTGGCAAGTGCAGGATTCAAACCCCTACCTAACTACATTATGATACTACAGCAGTACACATTTACACGATGTGCTATACACATTACTGGGATTTCACCTTTCCACAGGTATATTTGTAGGATGGTGACATCATCGGACTTGACAAAGATGAGTATACCACTTTTAAGGTGTTTGAGTAGTCTCCAAAAAGATTGCTCCTCCCCAGGGAGACACACAGACACACACACAGTTGGCAAGTGCAGGATTCAAACCCCTACCTAACTACATTATGATACTACAGCAGTACGCATTTACACAACACGCTATACACATTACTGGGATTTCACCTTTCCACAGGTATATTTGTAGGATGGTGACATCATCTGACTTGACAAAGATGAGTATACCATTTTTAAGGTGTTTGAGTAGTGTCCAAAAAGGTTGCTTCTACCCAGAGACACACACATACAGTCGGCAAGGACAGGATTCAAACCCCTACCTCACTACATTATGATACCTTTTGTAGGATGTCCACATCGTTAGTAGTCTCGATTATGGCTCCTAGTTTGCAATCATCTTGGAACTTCATTAGCCAGAGACCTTCCATGTTAACCTGTACTTCAGGGAAGTAGATACCAAACAGGACAAGACCCAGGACTGAACCCTGTAGTATTCAACTTGTCACTGGTCCGAAGTCGGACTTGGAGTCTGCTACTTTCACAGTGTGGGTTGTGTCAGTCAGCCAGTTGGCAACCCATCTTGTGACATAGGGATTTATACCTAGTTTAGTGGGCTTATCCATAATTCCAGAGTGGGGGATGGTGTCGAAAGCCATGGCAAGATCTAGATAGGCTGTGTGAACCACCTTACCCTTGTCTACAGGTTTGGTGACTGCTTCAAAGAAATCTATCATGTTTAGGAGACATGATCTGCCTTTTACAAACCCAGCATGGTTGTGGTCCAGAGTTTGGAGATTACCAATTTCTTTGTTTATAAGTTCCATGATGATACGTTCCATGGCCTTGCAGACCAGGCTCACCAGGCTAATGGGGTGCTAGTTCCCGGGGTCTGTGGTGGCTCCCCCCTTGTGTAGTGGGATGTCACTGTGTGTCATTCAGCAGGCACAAAGCCTGACGTGAGGCTATGATTGAACATGGTATGTAGGTGTGGTGCCAGTTCATTCTATGGTTTGTGTAGAACGCAGCCTGGGATGTAATCTGGTCCCATGGATGCTGTGTTCCTGGCTTTGGAGAGTGTTTTTTACCTGTGCAGCCATGATGACAGCAACATTGCATTCTTCCGGTATAGAGATGTGCTCTTTCATGGGTGAGAGGGGGGGAAGTTAGCACTGATCCTATCTGCCAGGCTGTTGGCAATATCAGTTGGGTCTGTATATTTAGTGCCATTGTGCTGTAACACAGAGCAGATCTGAGTGTTGCCATTGAGATTCTTGACATAGCTATAGAATGCTTTGTGGTTGTCTTTAGAATCAGTGTCAACTTTGTTTTCATAACTAGCTTTGGAGGATTTTATCAGGGATCACAGCTTCTTCCTGAGGCTGACCAGGGAGCTCCTCCACTCATGGGATTTTACCCTCTTTTGCAACAGTTTCTTCCTTCTGTTGTGCAGTTTGTTTATGGCAGCGGACCACCAGATTGGCTTCCTTTTCTTGGAGGATTGCGTCTTGGTTCTGTTTGGGATAGCACGATGCATACACTCATGTAAGTGCTTATAAAGTGCAATTGTGGAGGATTCAGTAGTCTTAACAGTATTGTCCATCTGCATGGGTGTCCTGAAGTTCAGCACTTCTGTCTTAAGAAGCATGAAGTTGGCTTTGGAGAAATGTTTTAACATGATTTCCTTAATGGGGGGTGGGTCCAGAATGTGGATATGTAGGGTAATTAGCTTATGGTCAGATGGGACCAATGAGCCGTTGACTTCAGGTGTGGAACACCGGTCACTCAGGACAAACCAAACCCCATAACCAACACAAATAACCACAAAGTTAGCTAAATGCTACTCATTGCCAGAAGTCTCAGCCTCCAGATGCACACACTCGAGGCACATTTCAGTATGGAGAATATTGATATCTGTGCAGTAACAGAAACCTAGTTCAAGGCTCCAGAGAGCACACCAGCACTACCAGGATATTACTCATTCCATACCTTCCAGCATCAGGACCTGAATCATAGTACATAGGGTGGGGATGTATCCATATTCATCAACGGTACCTACACCTCTCTCTACATGCTCTGTACAGGATATATACCCATAGAATGTTGCACAGCAACATTCTTCACACTCCACAGGGGTAGGGCCACAAAAGACCCTTGGCGTTCATGCACTATGAGCCTGACGAGTCTGCTCTTTAAGGCAATGGAGCCAATCATAATGGAAGTCAACAATAAAGAGACTGTGAACCTTCACACAGTTGAGCACACCCAGTTTGGCTTCATCATATGCAGATCACACCTCCTGAACTGGGTGGATTTCATTGAGACCGTTACCCAGGCTATAGATGATTGAAATGAGCTCAACACAGCCTACCTATAACTCATTACAACCTCTGACATCATTCCCCAGTCAGGTATCATAGATGAACTCACCAACCTGGGCATGAATCCATACATCACAAGATGGATTGCAAACTGGCTCAGAGATATATTCCACAGACTAAGAGCTGCTGGCTACATGTCAGACTCTACACCAGTAACAACTGGTGGCCCACAGGGTTCAGTCCTGGGGTCCCTCCTGTTTGGTATAGACTTCTCAAATGTACATGCCAACACAGGAGGGTTGTGGTTGACTAAGTTTGTTGGGAACTGTAAAGTGTTTGCCATAATAGATTCCCCGGATGACACAAATATTCTCCAGAAGGGACTCTATGAGACAGATGTGTAGTGTCAGAATCATGGCCTCAAGCTCAATGTGGAGGAATGCATAGTGATCCCCTTTAGTGAAAACAAAGTACACACAAACTACCACATAGGTGTTACCCCCTTAAAACTGACAAGGTAATAAGGGATCTGGGGACACAAGTAGATAGTCATCTTTCCTTTGACAACCATGTTGCCAAAGTGATTGGGAAAGCCTATGTGGCCCACCTAATCAACAAAGGGTTTACATTAGGATCCGAAGAGGTAGTGGCGGCCCTCTACTCTTAAGTCATCAGACCCATCATTGAGTACAATGCACCATTTTGGATGTACTCGATTACGCATATCCAGCAGCTGTAGAGACCACAGAGGTACCTCACCAAGAGGATTACTGGCCTCAAACAGTTGTGTTATGCAACACAACTGGTAAAACTAAATCTATTCTTTGTTGCATACTGTCTACTCAGAGGCACACTCTGCCAAACATACAGCTCCATGTCCAACACATAACTGCTGAGCATGCTCCATCTACAGATAACAAAATTGAGTCACCCTACACACTCCAGGGATATGAACCTCATCACAACAATGAATACAACATGCTGGTGGGATAGAGTACCATCCCAGGCACTTGCCTTACTGTGGAACAGAGTTCCAATGTACATCAGACAGACCCCCTTGCTGACACTCTTCAATAGGAACCTTGATGAGTGGATGGGAAACAGACAATTCACGCCAGGCATCACATCAGCAGCCCCACTAAAAAGGGGCTTAGGGTACTAACTATTAGAACGAGGGCTTGGGAGACTACCCAATGGGGTGGTGAAAGCTGCACAACTTGCCTAGGCTAACATATGCCTTATTGAAGATAGGTTCATAGGTATGTAGTAGACTATGTGACAGGTACATGTCTACAGATAGTAGATATGTACTTCATTGTACCATCATGTTGTACAGCAGGCACATGGACCACATACACTGTAATGCTTACAGATACTGGTGGCTGTTATGTACACTGGGTGAGATGTGCACCTCATGTCTTTTGTGCCATTGGGATGTGTGCTGGGTGGGACAGTCCTGGATGGCTCCCTGTCATGGTCACCCTCTTATACACATCTCTGCCCATCCATCTTTGGCTTATTATACTGTGTTCCCCCTATATATATATATATATATATATATATATATATATATATATATATATATATACCTACCTATAGGTACATAGGTAGGTAATAGGCTATCTGCCTGAAGGCATATATTAGTATGGCCAGAGTATGCAGCTATCACCACAATTGGAGTTAGTTCCCTAGGCCTCTGTGTAGTAGAGCTGATGAAGTGATCCATGGTGTGACAGTTCAGTTTCACATACACTCATCAAGGCTCCTCTGGAAGAGTGTCAGTGAGGGACTCAGCTTAATGTAGGTTGGGAGGGAGCCTGTTCCAAAGAAAGGGAAGTCTGTGAGTTATTAATGTATCCCTCCAACATGTTCTATTTATTGTTGTGATAATGATATCCCTAGAGCATGTAGTACAGTGAGCTTGGGGTTACTTCAGATAGCACATGTACATCCATTCTGCATTGGACATGGACCTGTCTGTTGGGCAGAGATCACTTGAGTAGACAGTATGCAACAGAGTACAGATTGAGTAAAATTCAGTCTTGTTGCATGGGGCAACTGTTTGATGCCAGTAATGCTCTTGTTGAGGTACGTCAGTGGTCTTTCCAGCTGCTGAAGGTGCCTAGTCAGATTCATCGCAAGTGTGTTGTACTCTATGATGAGTCTGATGACTGATGAGTAGAGGGAACCTCTTTTTACCTACATGCAAAGACCTTGGCAGTTTGTGGGAACATATAGCATAATTTTCTAACCACTTTGTGAATGTGTTTCTGGAAGTAGTGATGCCTATCCACATGTGTCCATAGATCCCTTATTATTACCTCCATATTTAGGGTGTTGGCACCTATGTGGTATTTGTATGACTGTAGCTCGAGCCCATATGTTTGACACCACATCTGTCTGACTGAGACCCTTTTAAAGGATGTCTCTGTTGTCCCAAACATCGATTATGACAACCTTTTTGCAGTCAATCACAAACCTTGCTAAACATAGCCCTCGTGTTTGACTGCATTTCTGAAAAGTATACAACAGACAGGAGGGGTCCCAGGACTGAGCCATGGGGGACAGCAGTTACCAGCTTGAACAGGAGACCACAATCCTTACCTTGTGGGATCTATCTGTACCCCAGTTGGCAATCCATCAGATGACATACGTGTTTATGTACAGGTTGTTGATTTTGTGGATACAACATGTGTGTGGGATGTTGGAAAAGGGCTTTTCAAGGTCTATGTAGGCCATGTGTAGCTCATTTCATTGATGCATGTCCTGGGTGACTGCCTTGAAAACTGTCTAGCAGGTTTAGGAACCATGATCTGCCCCTGACCAAACCAAAATGGGTAGGGTTGGGTGTTTGTAGGCTCTCAATAGCTCTGTTTATGAGTTTCATAATGATGGACTCCATGGCCTTGCACATCATGCTTATTAGGCTTATAAGACAATCGCACCCATGGTCTGTTGTGCACCAGTACTCATGGAGTGTGCCAAACGTTGCTGTAACCCATTCAACAGTTTCATATCCTGTACAGACGGTGAGTCTCAACAGACTATTCAGGTGCAGGGTCTGTTTGTTTTGGAGTTCACATATGACACAGCCAGGGAAACCATGTTATCCCATACACACCGTGTTTTTAGATTTGGAAAGAGCTGTTTAACCATTCTATATGTGATTTCTGGGTTTTCACAATCTCCAGGTATGATAATTTATTTATTTATTTTACATTTGTTGACCGGGATAGTCCGACTGGATACATGTCCATTTTCAGCGGAGGCCCGGGGAGAAAAGCTCCACAGAGAAAAAATACAATAAAATACAAGTACAAATAAGCTTACAAATTACAAAGATGTGAAAGATACTAGTTACAATATAATATACATTCATAGATAGGCTGCTGTTAGCATTAGTACAGAAAAATTGCAGCTCTGAGTATACCAATGCATCTCGAGACATTAAAGTAACTATGTACAGAGTCCAGTACATTACCTTACGGGAGTTCAGAGGGATGATAAAGAAGCTACTTGCTATTATACAACAAGATAGGATTAATAGTCAGTTAGAATAGGAATTTGAAGTAACCCAATTTTTTTTCAAGTAACGTAGGGTGTGCTATAATGACAGGAGCCTAGTCTGGGTTTACACATGGGCATAGCCAATGTGTCTTAAGGAATTGGGTAAGATGTTTTTTAAATTGAGATAGTGAATTAGAGAGTCTTAGGTTATTAGGTAGAGAGTTCCAAGTCTTGCCTATAGAATTGGCATAGAGAGCATCCCCTCCCTTGTTGTTGGATTTGATGGTTTGGACCAGTAATCTTTTAGAGGAGCGAAGAGTATTTAGGTTGGAGTAGGGGGTCAGTAAATTATTTAGTGAGGGGGTTCTGTCTGGTTCCTTAATGATTTTGTATGCTTCGGAGAGTTGGTTAAGTTTGAGAATATTAGGTAGTTCTAACCAGTCAAGTTTCTTTAGGTTAATACAATGATGAGTTCTATAGGGGGCACCTGTTATAAATCTGGCAATGTGATTATAAGTCACGGAGAGTTTATTAATGTCACTTATATTGAGGAAAGAGAATACAGGAGAGGCATATAGAAGTGTGGAGAGAAGATGGGTACGTGCAATAGTTAGTTTGGCAACGGGGGTGAGGAAGTTTTTAATTCTATACAAGGATCCAAGTTTCTTATTGACAGTCTTTATAGTTTGACTGATATGCAAGTTAAATTTAAGTTTGTTGTCAATAGTGACTCCTAGTAGTTTAGTGTTGGTGTCAGGCTCAATTATGGTACCATTATTAGATTGAACGAAGAAGGTGCTATTATTAGCCAGTGGGGAGTCTTGTGCTGGAGGTGGAGCTGAGGTGGGAAAGAATAGTAATAGCTTAGTTTTTTTAGGGTTAAGGATGAGATTCCTCTCTGATAGCCATTTTTCAATTGTAGCAAAGCATTGTTGTGTCATTACTTGTAAATCAGGGAGAGTGATATTCGAACAGATAAGGGTGGAGTCGTCTGCGTATTGGATACATGTGGCTTGAGGGATAATTGAGTAAAGTTCATTTATAAACACGGAGAAGAGAAGGGGACCTAGTATGGAGTCTTGGGGAACTCCTATGGTATTAGGTAATGGTTGAGAGAGCTTATTTTGCCATAGGACTGCCTGTTGCCTTCCAGAGAGGTAGGCATGGAACCAGTTGAGAGCTGAATTATCAAAGTGGAAGGTTTTTAGCGTCTGTAGAAGTAATGGGCCCTTTTGTCAGTGAGAAGGGGGTAAATATGTATCAACCTGTCTGACAAGATGTTGGCAATGTCAGTCATGTACATATATTCATTTACAGTTTGCACTGACTCAGAACATATATGAGTTTACATTGATATTTATGAAATAGCGAAAGAAAGCTTCATGGTTCTCTATGGACTCTTTGACCATGGCTTGGATAATGTTAGGAGTGCTCATTGTTTCTTGATGATACTGATCGGAGTATTATTGATCTTCTTTGGTTTTTCACTTTCTTTGAACAACTTAAGTACTTGGAGTACATAGTTTGATTATGACAGGTGTCCAATATATTATATGGGTCTGTTTTCATATCAGTGTGTGCAGAAGGCAGGATTGCTGAATAGTGACAAGTGTCTGGAGTAAGAACTGCAACTGCCAGATATGTGTGGCCCACTGCTGTACTCAGACATGGCCTAAGTGTGTGAGCATGCCCAGTATGACCTTTCAGTATATTGCTGGCTGAAATTTGCTAATTTTTTTGTGTGTGTGAGCATGCCCAGTATAAGCATATATACTATACATGTGTGAAAATCAAGTTGGTTGTTACTTCAGGGCTCACCTTTGTGTTGTACATCGACAGGAAACACAGTGTGCCTGCAGGGCTTCCATGAGTCATTCTACATACAGTGGGGACAGCTATTATTTGTACATTTCTACCCGGGGGGGGCACATCTGATTGTTACTGTGGATGTACATAGGATGAAGGGTTCACCTGACACTTATACACATTTGCTAGGCTTGCACTGCTATGTCAGGTACTCCATTTCAGTCTGTACTGTTGCCTATCGTACTGGCTTGAGGCATACCACTGCACTACAGACCTTAGCTTCCAATTACATGCATATTAGTTTGTGACTTCATAGCCTACCCAACCCACATCACACTGCCTGGCCTGCTGTTATCTGTCTGCATAGGCCTGGGGGGAGGTTACTCGTATGCCTCTTCAGAGGGCATGATACAGCATTTGTTTGTGTTTGCATTTGTCTACATTTGTCTTGCTGGCTGTGACTGTTAGGTATGTGCCCCCCCACCCCAACTGGTATGTGTGAGTGAGTTAAGTTGTGTCTATGCCAGTGAAATGCTAACATGGCTTAGTGGCTCAGTACTGTGACTATAGTGCACAGTATCCTGAGTTTGAGCCCTGTCACTGCTTTTTATTTTCCTGCTGGGCAGACCAGACTGCTTAAGGATCAGTAAAGCAGGTGTGAGCGTGTTTACCCAACTTTGCTCAACTTTGCCTGTCCTTGCCCGACTTTGCCCAACATTGCTCAACGTTGCCAGATGCGCTGGTTAGCGCAGTGAGCAGCTACACGCAATTGTATTTAAATATGCTCAATACTGGTAAAATGTGCATAACAGTGCTTTATATTGCTTAAAATGGGGCACTCATGCCTCAGGTGGTGCTGCAGGGCTGCCTATGTCGGATGCACATAGTACACTCCCTATACATGTTTGAAAACAGGTAGTGTCAAGTTAGGCATCCCTTTTACTGTATGTGTAAGTCAGAGAGAGGTGTCATTTCCAGGGTTCTTACTGAGTCAGTGTATGTGCTATGCATTGCATCTTTGCCAAGGCCAGGGCATACTGGGCATGCCTCCTTCTGCCTACTGGGGCAGGCTCAGGTTGTTCCTCTTCTGAGTCACGCTGTGCCTGTGCTGGCCTTGGCAATGGTGGGGGCTGTTTGGCCCTGCCCCATGCTGTTCCTGCTGCAGCTGTTTTTGCAGGATCATATTGTGTAGCATGGCACATACCATGCAATTTGGGTGCATGTAGTTGGTGAGTACTGCAAGGCTTCACCAGATGTGTCCAGGCACCGGACCTGTGACTTGAGCATCCCAAACACATGCTCAATAATGTTTCTTGTTTGTGCATGTGCCTCATTATGGAGTTCTTGTTCGGGTGTCTGTGCATTTCTGATGGGTGTCAGCCACGGCTCCAGTGAGTATCCAGCATCCCCCACTAGGTGACCATCAGGGATGTCCCCATTGGCAAATCTCTGGTACAGCTGCGTCAGGTGGAAGATGTGGGAATCGTGATAGCTTCCAGGGCAGCCAGCACACACACGCATTCATTATTATGCCCTGGGCATCGCACATGACCTGGCAGTTGATGGAGAGGAAGCCCTTGTGGTTGATGTAGACCCTATCCCGCTCACCGGGTGGTGCTTTGATGTGTATGTGTGTGCAGTCTATTGCACCCACTACCTCAGGGTATTCTGCTATTTGGTGGAAAAGACGCATATTGCTGGCCAATGCCTCATGGGAATTGGGGAAATATACGTGCTCACCGACATGTGCTGACATGACATCCAGGAACTGGTGCAGTACCCTCGATGCTGATGCCTGTGAAATCCCCATCATATCACCAGTTGGTTTCTGGAAGGTACCTGTAACTAGTATTCTTAGGCCAACACATACCTTGGTATCCACTGGGATGGGTTCCCCTCTGTTGGTTCTGTGTGTGAGGCATGGCCGGCACAGCTCAACAATTTGCTGCAGGAGATCTCTGTCCACCCTATAGCGCTCCACTATCTCCAGCTCATGTAACCCCTGGTAGGTTACCCTGGGTCTGTACACTCTTCTCTGTCTCCTCACTGTGGGTTGCACAGCAGCATTCACAACATCACCACCCTCAGCACCTTGCACATGTTGGTTTATGATAGCAAGAGCAGCCCCTAACATTTTGTCTGACTTTAAAGTTTTTAAGCTTTCCTTCTTTGTATACTGCAGTGTTGCAAAGTTCTTGGGAAAAAACAGGGAAGAATGCTGTTTGCAGAGTTTAAAGTGCTGGGCTGGGCTGGGCTAGTCTGCTGCCTGTGTAATTGTCTGATTCTGATATACTTCACCTGGCAGCTCTGCTAGTTCTCCTTGGTTAACTTCCTACTACTTCTTTTCCTTCCTTTTCCCTTTCTGTTTCCGCCTGGGGCAGCGCCGCGCAAAGAGGAGCACACGCGTGCACACGCTGTGTGCCCGTTTGCAAGAAATTTCAGATATTTTCACGGTGTACACCTTTGGTTTCTGGTTTTCAAAAAGGACAACTGTAGACACGCCTCTTGCAATCCTGAGCAACTCAGGGCAAACACAGGACACTGTGCTCCAATAAGCATACAGCCTTTCTGACATACCCCCTCATGATGTCACCTATCTTTTACTCTACTACTCACCTACTCCTACACTTACACTCTTGGGACATGGCTCACATGCTGGGGAAAATTGGGATTCACTATCCTTATCCTCATTTGCATAGGATTGCCTACTAATGCTTGGTTACATCTCTCACACTGAGCTCCCCCCCTTAGCAACCAGTACTCAGCGGCCATGTTGTCTTCAGCCTGCCATTCACCTGCATGGCAGGATAAGCTTTTTAGTGAAAATGCCTATTTTTGGCTATTTTGAAATTATTTTATTGTTTGTTTAAGCGCCGCACGTTTGCACGGCACTGCGCTATGCTTAAACATTGGAGATCAGGGAAAAAAAATTAGATTTTAATAATTTTAAACATTTAAAAATGTCAATGGCCTTATATTTGGCCATTGGCATGCTTCCTCAACTGGATGCATCCTTTATTTGGAGCTGTCATAGCTCCGTTTAGCAATTTGCAGAACGGTACTCCATTACCAATGGAGTACATTTCTGCAAATAACACTACTCTTCCACGGACAGGTTAGTGTTTCCTGGATTGCAAATTTACCTCATTTGCATAGCTTTCAGCAGCAAATTAGGTAATTTGCATACCATGACGCTGTCCGTGCAAGAGTAGCTTTAGAAGCTCTCATGCACGCCCCTGCCGGCTGTTGCTGGATCGCTCGGCGGACATATTGGCTGTCTGATGTCTTACTCTACTCTACAACTTTGTGCAAGCTTTTGTACATCCGGCCCACTATCTTTTCATACAGTAGAGGTCAACTAATTGGTGTAAGATAACCCTAGAGAACAGTATTTAGATAAAGAGACGGAGGTAAGGTATATCCAGGACAGTTGCAGGAACAGAGCCAAGTGTCCATTAAGTGAGATTTTAGGAGCTTTTTAAATTGTATTATAGAGTAGTTGGAGGTTATTGGGGTTGGCAATGTATTCCATATTTTAGGAATGAAGTTTGAGAAGAGTGAGTCCCTGGCTGAGTTGTTAGCTTTGGTACAGTCCAGAAGGAATTTGTAACTGGAGAGGAGGGTTCTAGAAGTGTAGTATGGTTGTATATGATTTTGGAGGGCAAGGCTTTTATCTGATTGGTGAAGTATTTTGTGGGCAAAGGTTAACTGATTAAAGTAATGTAGTTGACGGAGTTCTAGCCATTTAAGCTAAGGGATGTACAGTGATGGGTCTTTTATGAGGCATCAGTGGCAAACTTGGCAATTGTACTGTAACAAGATTCAAGTTTATTTAGATCAGTTTTGCAGAGGTTGGTTAGAATTGGGAGGCATAAAGGAGTGTTGACAGGAGGTGTGTGGGAGCAATGGTAGCTTTTGTATTGAAAGTTAGAAATTGTTTGTTTCTGTATAGTAGACCTAATTTTTTATAAACTGTTTTTAATGGTTTGAGCTATGTGGATATCAAATTTCAGGTTACTGTCAATTTCCACTCCTAGCAGTTTGCTGTGAGTTGTTGGGGTGAGAATAGTTTTATTTTTGGATACGATTTTAAAGGATGGGGATATTGAGGGGGATTTTGTGGGGTAGAAGAGAAGGAGTTTTGTTTTGTTAGGATTTAGGATGAGTTGAGAGTTAGACAGCCATGTTTCTACAGATAGGAAGGAGTCTTGTGTTATGACGTGGAGGTCTTGTAGGAAGGGGGTTGCACATATTAGAGAAGAGTCATCTGCATATTGTATCACTGAGGCATGAAAGTGTGGCAGTGTGGAGTCAGTTGGTGAAGAGAGAGAAACATAGATGTTCAAGGATGGAGCCTTGTGGAACCCCTAAGGTGACTGGGAGCAGAGGGGAAAGTTGGTGATCCCACTGGAAGGCCTGCTGACATCCTGGCAGGTAGCTTTGGAACTAGCTGATAGAGGAGCTACTAAGGTTTAGGGTGGAGAGAACACTGATGAGTTTATTGTGATTAACCATATCAAAGTGAAACAAAATATGACCAGCTTGTTACTCTTAAATACATGGCAACCACATCTTCCCACAACATACACACAAATGTAAAGGCAATGCTGATGATGTTTATACTTGGAAGTGAAATAAATTATTGTCTACTTGTTAATCTTACACTGCAACACACACACCCATACACAAGCATAAGCCACAGCAATACTAATTTTACACTGATTTCACAAATAGCTATACAATATGCAACACCAGTACTGCCACATCAGATTTGTGACTGTTGTTTAGCAGATGTCATTCAACAGCAGAGGTAAGTCACTTTTATTTACCTCAATAAAGTATATAGTGTACACCTGTCACTGTCCCTGATTTCACAGAATGTACCTGAATTTGCTACATAATTGTGTGCTCTGTTCCTTGTAAAAAGTTTGATTTTCTAATAAATCATTAAGGATTTCAAACAGTCAAATCCAGACATCAGAGTTTCACACTTCTTTTTGTCTAAAAATATATGTTGATGCAAAATGTGTTAGTCTATTAACTTTTTAAGTGAATTTGTGTAATATGTAAAAACTGTTCCGGATTTTAAACCTTTATTCTGCTGTTATTTTTAGCTCTGTCCAGAATTCCTGAGCAAAGAATTTAAGAGTTACAGTATCTATTGTTCTGACAGTATTTATAAAACTCCCTGCAGAAACCATTCCTGAATATGAGGAACATCAGCTCCTCTTAAAATCCAGGGCAAGCATTGATATTTGTCACTATGGACTGCTGATCTTTAGCACTTACCCTTGCTCATGCTCATCCACTGATAAGCAAGCGTTATCCTAACATGGTCATATCAGAAGCCTGATTCAGATAAAGCCTGTAATTGGTAAATTAATCTTTTTCCCCCTATATGAAGAGACAATCACTCTGGGCATCTATTGTGGTGCATAATATCCTCAAGATAGGAGAACATGAATCACAGACTGCATACCATGGCAGGGCTAGCCACTCTGTAGTGTAAAATATGGCTCTATGGGATTTGGTCATGTTGACTAATGTTGCCAAATGGGCATCGGTATTTACCTGTGATAAGTGGGTTGAGGACCTGGCCTACTCCAACCAACATCAGGGACCCACGATAATGGTTAGAGGGGTGTATGTCCCTTCCACAAAGCCCAGCAGCCCTGGGGTTAATAAACTATTGGCTGGTTAGTGTCAATTTACTTAGCTTGGCTCACCTGCAATAGCTCTGTTGACTGAAAGCTGGACATAAAACCAGTCAATCTGGCAAATATGAATTAAGAATTGCTACACTCAGTGTAGATTCACTGACAGGATGTGGCTTGGAAGTGAATGACATGATGGCAAGGAGGAGGCTGTACATCCTATCTATTCAAAAGGCAACACAGAAGGACAGTGCAGCAAAGCCACTTGGCTTGGGATACAGTCTATTACTCAGGAGGAGGACAGGCTAGAAATGGTGTGGGAACTGTGGTGAGAGAGTGGCTTCAGAAGACATTGCGGGCTATCATCAGAATTAGTGACAGACTCATGGCAATCAGACTCCAGTGTAATGATATGGCAGTATTCATAATCTCAGCCTATGCCCCACAGCTGGGTTGTGACAAATCTGGAAAATAGTGCATTCAGACACCACTTGCAAGACTTACTAGATAAAGCAGGGCAACATGAATTGATTTTGATAATGGGTGATCTGAATGCATATATCAGGACAGACAGAACACGATATGATGACTGCCTGGGTTCACATTGATGGAGCAACTGTAATAAAGGAGATCCATTCTAGAGCTCTGTCTGGGAAACAGCTTGATGGTGACCAACACATGGTTCAGCAAAACAGACAGTCACAAGATCACATACAAGACTGGCCAGTGTGCAACTCATGTAGATTTCCTCCTAGTACAGAAAGGGCAATGGGATAACATCAGTGATTGCAAACTTAGCCCAAGTAAAACAGTTGGACCACAGCATAAACCACTGGCTGCCACAATCAGCCATAAGCAGTGGTCAGAGAAGGCACTAAGGTCAACAGAGACTAGAGTGAAGACCTGGAAGTTCACAGGAGAGAAAGTACAACAGCTCAATGAATTACTCAGGGCTCTAGCACATCAAGAAGAAGAGAAAATAGGTGGAGTTGAAGTGGAATGACACTGCCTCAAAACAGCTTGTGCAAAGACTACAGAAACTACAGTTGTGTACCTACCATAAATGTAGATGTTCAAGTGTATTCACTGTTACAGTCATTACACTTGGGTTATCCTGCTGGCAGGCTACCCTCAGTCGGCCTGAATTCCAAAGTCCTGGACCGGCGTCAGTTGCTGTCGTCTCTTCCCTGACATCAGTGCGCCAGGGGTATATAAGATGCAGCCGACGCCATTTTCTTCAGTTTTTCTTGCCCCAGATGTCAGGTGCCCCCAATAAAGTAGGCAATACGTATTGCTAATGAAAACATACAGTAAAATAAAAAAAAACCTTCATCTACAAGCAAATACACCACATATGTTGTATAGGATAGAGAAGTATAGATAAGTCCCAGCAAAGAAACGGGGATGGTGGGTGGGTAACCTGGACTGCAACAGTGAATACACTCGAACATCTACATTTATGGTAGGTACACAAATGTACTATGTTCATCGTGTTTCACTGTTGCAGTCATTACACTTGGGTTGAATCCCAAAGCTGAGGTAAGGAGGCTGGGTCTAAATAGGATTAGGAGTGGCTATGAGGCCCTGCAGAACTGCAGTGGCAAAGCCTGCTCTGGATTTAGAGTAAAGAGGTAAGTGATAATGCTTGGTAAAAGTGTGCAATGAACTCCAAGTTGCAGCCTCCAAAATTTCCTTGGTTGGTATTCCTCTGAGAAAGGCTACTGAAGTGGCTGCTGCCTTGGTGGAATGTGGCCTAATATTCTTAGGCACTGACTTGCCATGCTGTGCATAGCAGAAACAAATATAGTGGCCTATCCATTTTGAAATTGTCTGCTTTGAGATAGCCTTTCCTTGTGATCCTGCAGCATATGCTACAAACAGTTACTCAGTTTTTCTGAAAGCTTTTGTTTTGTCCAAGTAGAAGCATAGCTGCCTATGTATGTCCAAAGAGTGCAGAAGTCTCTCCCCTTTATTCTGAGGATTTGGATAAAATGTTGGCAAATTAATGGTTTGGTTAAGAGCCTCACTGGATACTACCTTTGGCATAAATGTTGGGTTTGTCCTTAGAGAAACCCTGTCCGGATGAAAAATAATAAAAGGTTCCACTGCCATTAATGCCTGTAACTCTGAGACTCTTCTTGCTGAAGTTATTGCTAGGAGCAGAGCAGTTTTCCATGATAAGAATTTTATGTCAGCTGTACTGGCTGGCTCAAAAGGAGATAGTGTGAGCTTTTCTAAGACAAAGTTAAGGTCCCATGTAGGTATCGGTGCTCACTTTGGGGGTCTTATGTTTTTTGCCCCTCTGAGGTACTGTCTTAGCAGTGGATGAGAGAAAATAGGAGGTTCTGTATTGTAATAAGCTGAAATGGCAGAGGCATGGATTTTAATTGATGAGAATAGGCCTTTGTCCAGCATCTCAGTTAAGTATTGTAAAATCTGAGGAATATTTGGAACAAGTGGTTCAAGTCCTTGTGCCTGGTTCCAAGCACAGAATCTGTTCCATTTTTCTGCATAAGATTTCCTGGTGCTAGGCCTCCTGGCTTCCAAAATGACATCCATAACAGCTTTAGAGAGAGGTGTGTTCTGAGTGGCTATATTATCCGCCATGCAGCCAGATTTAAGGTTCTGAGTTGGCTGTGCAGGATTTCATTGTTTTGTTGAGTCAGAAGATGAGGAATTAGAGGTAAAGTCCAGGCTAGGTCTTGAGACAAGCTCTTTAGGATTGGGTACCAGTGCTGGCGTGGCAGTCTGGGGCAATCAAAATCATTTTTGGCTTCTCTTGTCTGACCTTTAGGAGCACCTTGGGAAGAAGAGGCAGTGGTGGAAAGGCATAAACTGTTAGGGTTTTCCAGCTGAAAGATAGAACATCCATTTTCCATGCTTGTGAGTGATAAATCCTTGTGCAGAATCTCTGTAGTTGGCAGCTGTGAGGGGAGGCAAAAAGATCTATGCCTAGGCATCCCCATTTCCTGGTTATCATGCTGAAGACCTGTGGATTTAGTTTCCACTCATGAGGGTCCATGAGGTTTCTGCTTAGTTCGTCTGCCAGAGTATTTTTCTTTCCTGGCAGGAATTGTGCCTGCAGATGTACTTGATAGGTCAGTGCTGTGTTCCACAAAGTCATGGCTTGCCTGCAGAGGGGGGTAGGAATGTGTGCCCCCTTGCTTGTTTGTGTACCACATAACTGTAGTATTGCCCATCTTTAGTAATAGTTGTCCTGGATGTAGTAGATCCTTGAAGGCTGTCAGGGCATTCTGTACAGCTAGCATCTCTTTTTGATTGATGTGAAGATGCATTTGGTCCGTGGGCCACGTGCCCTGAATACATTTTCCTGCCATGTGTGCCCCCCAGGCATAATCCGATGCATCTGTTGTTAGTACCTGCCTGGCTGTGGGTAAAGTGAAAGGCTGTCCCTTGTTGTGGTGACAGGCCAGTGCCCACCATCGAAACTCCTGTTGCAGGCGGGGAATAAGAGTTATTATTATTTCCAGGCTGTGGCAATGTTGAGTCCAAACACTTTTTAGGTACCATTGTAGCTTCCTCATATGCAGTCTTGCATATAGAATTAGCAGGATGCAAGATGCCATGAAGCCCAAAGCCTGCAGAATTTTTCTTGCAGGTAACTGGGTCTTTGTTGCCATCATTTGAAAGTAATGAGTCAGTTGCCTTTGCTTGTCTGGCGTGAGATAAGCCATCTGGGCAGTTGTATTTAAGCTTGCACCCAGGAATATTATCTCTTGAGAGGGCACTAGTTTTGATTTCTTTTCATTTACTGTGTACCCTAGGCAAATTAGTAATTCTTTTACAAACGCCAGATGCTTTAGTAGAATGTCCTTGCTCTCTGCTTGAATCAGGCTGTCGTCCAAGTAGGGATATATTTGAATTCCCTTTTGTCTGCAAAATGCAATTACTGCTGCCAGGCATTTTGTGAAGACCCTGGGCACAGTAGATAAGCCAAAGGGCTGTGTAGAGAATTGGTAATGCATTGAGCCAGCTATGAATCTGAGGTATCTTCTGCAAGACTGTCTGATTGGGACATGCAGGTATGCCTCTTTGAGGTCCAAAGTAACTAGCCAAGCCTTCTTGGCCAGCATGGGTAGAAGTTGCTGCAATGTTAACATTTTGAATTTTGGAACATCCAGGAAAGTGTTTAGAATTGACAGGTCCAGTATTGGTCTCCAGGCTTTGTCCTTTCTGGGTACCAAGAAAAGTCTTGAGTAAAATTCTTGCCCCTGTTCTTGCTGTGGTACTTTTTGAATAGCTCTCATGTCCATGAGAGCAGAAAATTGTTTTTGTGCCTCTCCCCATTGGTTTTGCGGCAGGTCTGGCATACCTTTTGACCTTGGTAGGGTGTGAAAGTGAAATCTGTGGGCTCATGGGCTTGCGATTTCCAAACATCCGTCCCCATCAATGGTGTTCACCCACCACATGTGTCATATTCTGCCCCTGTATGCATCTTGTTTCTCTTGTCTGTTTACCTCCCCAACCTACCTCCCCAAATATACTTACTTCCCCTACCCCACATTCCACTCTCACCTGAAAAAAGGGCAATCTGCTCCCAAAAAAAATTATGCCCCATACATAGCTGCCCATTTTGCACACATGTCCCCTGGACACATAACATGTAATTTAATTGGCATTACAATATATTTTGTTGTCCTCACCCCTCTCTCAGGGGTTGAAGGTTTCATATTTACCTCCAAATTTATTCCATATGCACAGCTGTTGCTGTTAAAGAAATGGGCAGCTATGGACCTTCCCTACACCCGTCCTGCACATCCCGAGCTATTTTCCCTACTGTCTTTTCCTCTTTGTGCCCCTTTTTCATCACTTTCCTATCTCACATTTTCTTTTCTTTCAAAGAAATGAGCGCGGGGGTTAGCGGGAGTAAGCACTATTAAGCAGTAATTAGCAGGTTGGCGTGAGTATGCGCGTATTTGCGCTTAGCTAAGCATTGCTAAGCACTGGGCAAACCTGCGCAAACCCACTTACAACTGCTTAAAAGTGCCTTAGTCACTCTGTATGTGAGGGCCCCTGTTCTGCTCAGCAGCAAAATAAAACACCTCTGTCAGTCTCGAACCCGGGACCTTGTACACACTACACTACATGAAGTACCACTAAGCCACAGTAGATATACAAGTTGGTGCTGAAATAAATATATCATGTATCAGAATGAGTGAATGTAAAGGAAAAATAGGAATGCCATACCACACAACTTGTTATGTGGATCTTTACCAACAGTTGCTGTGGTATTACATTACATGACTGTGATAAGAGAAACAGCCATTCTAGCAGGAAATAATGTTGCACCATCACTTTACAAACCCCACACAGTATCACAGCAGGACAAACACTGGCATATCTGTTTAGGGCAGAGACCATGCCTCCCAACTGTCCGTAATTTTCAGGGACGTCCCTGATTTTGAAACAAAATTTACCTCTGTCCCTCTGAATCCCTCCGAAAACTGACTTTGGCCAGAAAGGTGGTGAATTACACGTAATGAGTAATGACAATAATTAAGAGTTAGACACTTCTTTTACTTCAGAAAGGCTGTATTAAACCATATGCTCTGGTTTTCTCAAAGTCTCAACTTAATGGCACTAATATTTTAAAGTGTCCCTGACTTTTTCTCTACTTTTCCCTGAGTCTGTTCGAATATGTACCTGAGTGTTTGAGAGGTCTGGCAGAGGCAGAAATACAGAGGCATAGCAGCCTTTCTGCTGTTACACACTGTGCAAATAGCTTTGGAAGGAGTTCTGGAAGCATACCCTTATGTAGGAATACAACACTGAAATACAAAAGGATGTAGCCATGTACTGGTAGCAACCAACTGTAACAGTGCCATTGCTCTAGTGCTGAAAAGACCTGTGTGGTACACAGACAAAGAATAACAGGATAATCTCTGGCTACCATGTGGATAGGTCCACAGTTGGGAGTTAAGCAGACAGACTACTTGCCTTGATAAACTAACATGTACACAGCAACCATGTAAGTCCAGCAAGATAAAATTCACACAATAATAAGTATGCTCTCTGTACTTCTGCACCCCTAACCAAATGTAGAATGTACCTGTGTGTGCAGGGTCTACCAAGAATGTAAGTAAGCATACTCACAATACTGAAATTTGTTCAGTTTTCTTGAGCAGCTTATGCTAATATCAACACTAAAAAAGCACAAACTGTTTAGAACTGAGTAAATGAAAATTCACAGTATAGCAGTTCTCAAACAATTCTTGTGTCAAAGGAATACATCTCAGTAACTAGCTTTGTGTGGCAGTTAATTGTAAAATTTGAAAAGAAAGTGCATCCTCCCATGCATCGTCTGTTAGAATTTTGAGGGGTGAGTACATTTCTACTCTGACAAGTGTGTACTGGAAGCAGCAACATTTAGGTCTGAGTACAAAATGTAAATCACTGGCTACACCCCTGGGTTCTGATATAAGAACTATACCAACCTTCTGTCTTAAACAAAGATGTCCACAGCAAACAAGGATGATCTCCATCTTGGAAAGCTGAAAGGGCCACGCCTACCTGAGTTAGCAATTTATAGTACTGGGTTGCTATGACAGTGATTACTGCAATTACTACACAGCAGGCTGCATGCAATTAGCAAATGGTAGCCACTAATTGGAGCAGAGGCCATCACATGCTCATGTGCAAATACCTACAAAAGCAGGCTGCAATCGCTGCCAACAAACTCAATCACTCTGTTGCAGAGACTGACAGAGAGCGAGAGACAGAGAAAAGGAAAAAGAAATAATACCAAATCATACAAAGGAAAGGTATGTGACACATATGTATTTACTGGCATGTAGTAGATGTTTTTGAAGAGTAGTCTACATAATGTGAACCATTCATATGTGGCAGCAGTACTTATCTATACACAGATGTCCTGCTTAACTACTGCAATGGACAATACAGTGTGTACCTGTGGGCAGTGGGACATACCTGTGAAATGTGTAGTCCAGCATTAAATGTCAAAAATCTGATCCATGTTATCTGTGTTCTGTACAGTAGTGTGACCAATGGCTGTTGGGGGGATTAGTGCTGCCATTATATAAACATGGGTGTGACAGAACAACACATGCATGATAGTCATATTAAAGTGTAGCTTAGCATTGGCAACTGCTGTAGCAGTCCAGTATGCTTATCTAGCATTTGTAGCTATATATACCCCTTCTAATGTTAGTGTGTGTTCACATGTGACACCTGTTTGTGTTGCAGCAAGGCCCAACAGTTCAGCTGTGAGGTCCAGGGACTTACAACGGTGTGGACCTTGTGTGTGTATGCCACACACATACGGAGAAATATATATGTGTCATATATATTCACATCTGTATATGTGCATAGAGCAGGGGACATATTGTAACTGTTTGTGAAGGGTGGAGATATATATGTTGGTGAAGGTTAGTATGCGCATATTTGTATGTAGGTTTTAATGTGTGACAAACAAGACAGCATACAGAGCTGGTATATGACATTTGGTGGTTAAACAGTGTGGGTGGTTTGTTCGGTTTGCAATGTTGAAGCCAGTGAGGCCTGCTAAAGCTACCTGGGCTGTGAACACTTTCAATGCATTTATCACAAGACTGTGCAAAATTATTACATTACTGTACACCTCACATCCTTTGTATAATTGATATTCCCACTGTGAAAGGTGAAATGTATATGTGCCTACATATATATGTATATGTACACCAATAGATGTGTATATGTGTGTATATATATATATATATATATATATATATATATATATATATATATATATATATGTGTGTGTATGTATAGAGAGAGAGAGAGAGAGTCATATATACTCATACACACCTACATCTACTTGTTGCGATAGATTCTCTGTACTGTTGACTGACTGTGATGGTCAGTGTGTTTGTGAATACGTCAAAGATATGTATTTGTGGGATAGCTTAGTGGGAAACTGTTTATGTCATGGTATTATGGGTCCTTGCTTTGATCCCAGCAAAAACTGTGTATTCTGTTGCTAGGCAGAAAATGTGCTATGGCATACAGTGTGATTAAGTCCCTTGGTTTTAACTGGGGTGTGTGACTGGAAGCTAAAGCACTACATCTATGATTATTGATTGGTACTCATGTTGAATCCAAATCCTGTGTGTACTGTAGTACTACTTGAAGCTCTGGGCCTGTACAGCAAAGTATGGTGTATGTCCACATTGCTTGCATCCACTGTTTTGTGTGGTCCCTGTATTCATCACAGACTACATTCCCCAAGATTAATGTTTTGTAAGTACTGACACGCAGTACTGTACAGTACACACGTAAAGCTTATCTGGGTTGCCATACCTTTGTGTCCTGTAATTATGTCTGATGCGTGTGTGGGTATGTCTGTAACATGTCCTCTGTCATATGTGTGGTAAAACATATAACTGCATATCTAGCAACATTTATAGTGAACTACAGCAGTATGCGACCTATATTCCCAATTGTGCACATATTTTGGCCATGGGTTTGCCATTAACAAGTTGTGTGGTATAATAGTAATACATTTACTGGACCTTACACTCATTGTGATGGATGAAATATTTATTTACACATCAGCTTGATGTATATCTGCTGTGGCTAGGTGGTGCAATGTGTTGCATACAGTGTGCCAGGTACTCTTGTATAGTGTTATATAGTGCTTTTATTTTGTTGCTGTGCAGAACATGGTTCATTAGATAGAGTGAGCCAGGCACTTTCAAGCAGTTGTGGGGTGAGCAGTGATATGTGGTAGTTAAAGTGTTTCACTCTCAGTTAGCTAATATGCTGCTATATATGGCAGTTCAGTGATATCTGTACTGTATAATGTTAAATGTGCCATATGACTTGCTCAGACATATTTTTTCTTTGTCTTCCAGGGATCATGGCACATCACAGAAATCCCAGCTATAGTAGTGCTGAAGATGAGATCATTACTAGATATATGATTCAGCACTACAGGCTAATGTTCTCACGAACCAGCCAGAACCAGCAGGAGCGTACTGCAATGTGGCAAGATGTTGTCCAGGGGGTAAATGAGATAGGCCTGCATAACTGGACATATGAGCAGGTACGCCACCACTGCAGTGATCTACTCAGACATGTCCGTCAGCATGCTTCTGATGTGCTGAGACAACAGCTTGCAACAGGAGGTGGTGTTAATATCCAGAGTGGAGGAGCTGCTCCTGAGCCTCGTGGCACCTGCCCAACAACAACAGCAGCAGACATACACCATGATGGAGGTTGGAGCCACCCAGCAACCACACATGGAGCATGCAGGTAACATGGCATATCTGTAGACTACTGTTATCTGTATTGGTAGATCATGCATATGTGAGATGTGGAGTGTGTAGTTAGAAGAGGTGGAGCCTGTTGTGCAATACTGATCATTTGGAACATAATCTGTAGGCCTGTGAATGTAAAAGTACAGTTTTGTACCTACCATAAATGTAGATGTTCGAAGATCCACATTGCTGCAGTCATAACCTGTGGGTAGTCCGCTGTCCTCGGTCGGCCCGAATACCAAAGTGTTAGGCTGGCGTCGGTCATGGTAGCTCAGATCTGACGTCAGTACGCCATGGTATTAAAGCGCATGACCGACGTCATATCCTCAGTCTTTCTTGCCCCAGATGTCAGAAGGCCCTAGAAGGAAAGGCCATAGCCAAAAACAGAAAAACCTCCAAAACCCATGTACAAACAATATTTACAACCCAAACCATACAACCACTCCAAACTACAGAGGGGAAGGAGGGAGGGTAAATTGGACTGCAGCAATGTGGATCTTCGAACATCTACATTTATGGTAGGTACAAAACTGTACTATGCTCTTCACCTCACATTGCTGCAGTCATAACCTGTGGGTAGAATCCCAAAGCAAAGGTAAAGGGAGGTTGGCAAAATCATAAAGCATTGGGAGCTGCTAACATGCCCTGTAAAGACTGCAGTGGCAAACCCAGCCCTAGATTTGGAATAAAGAGGGAGATGGTAATGTTTAGAAAAAGTGTGCACTGAACTCCAAGTAGCTGCTTCCAAAATATCTTTAGTAGCTACACCCCTTAAAAAAAGCAGTAGAAGTGGCAGTAGCCCTAGTGGAATGAGGTCTGATTCCAGCCGGAATCTCCTTACCATGATGAGAATAACAAAAAGCAATACAATGGCCAATCCACTTAGAAATAGTTTGTTTTGAAACAGGTTTCCCTTGAGAACCCAAAGCAAAAGAAACAAATAACTGTTGAGACTGTCTGAACCCTTTAGTCCTGCTCAAATAATAACGCAACTGCCTGTGAATATCCAAAGTGTGCAAAATTTTCTCCCCTTTATTTTGGGGATCAGCATAAAAAGTAGGCAAATGAATAGATTGGTTCAAGGCCACATTTGAAACCACTTTAGGCATAAAAGTAGGGTTAGTACGCAGAGATACCCTATCCTTATGAAAAATCAGGAAGGGTTCAACTGCCATTAGAGCCTGTAATTCAGATACCCTTCTAGCAGACGTAATGGCCAACAAAAAAGCAGTCTTCCAAGACAAAAACTTCAACTCAGATGCAGCTGCAGGCTCAAAAGGAGGTAAAGTAAGTTTTTCCAACACAAAATTGAGATCCCAGGAAGGAGTAGGAGCTCTACGCGGGGGTCTTAGGTTCTTTGCCCCTCTAAGGAATTGCTTAAACAAAGGATGAGAGAATAATGGTGGGTCACAGTCATAGTGAGCAGAAATGGCTGCAGCATGAACTTTTACAGAGGAGAAAGACAAACCCTTGTCTAATAATTCTGTAAGATATTGAAGTGAAACACTCAAATTAGGCCTGGAAACATCAAAGCTCTTTGCTTTGCTCCAAATAAAAAATCTCCTCCATTTATCAGCATAAACTTTCCTTGTACTAGGCCTTCTGGCCTCCAAAATGACATTCAAAACTTGTTGAGGAAGCTGTGACCCTCCAGGTTCTAGAACAGAATATGCCAGTCTGTCAGATGCAGGGACTGTATCCTGACATTGAGGAAATGATTGCTTGCCTGAGACAAAAGGTGTGGAATTGAAGGCAAAGGCCAAGGAGGCTCCTGTACTAAACTCCTCAGCAGAGGGTACCAGTGCTGCTGAGGCCAATCTGGAGCTATTAGAATCATGGAGGGCTTGTCCTGTCTGACCTTCAAGAGCACCTTGGGAAGGAGAGGCAGAGGAGGAAAGGCATAGACGTGAAGATTGCTCCAACTGAATGATAGAGCATCCACTTTCCAAGCTGTCGGATGAAACATCTTTGTGCAAAACTTTGGCAACTGGAAATTTAGTGGAGAAGCGAACAGATCTATATCTGGAGTCCCCCATATCACTGTCAACTGTCGAAATACATGAGGATCCAACTTCCACTCGTGGGGATCCACCATCTGTCTGCTCAAAACATCTGCTAAGGAGTTCTGTGCTCCTGGCAGAAACCTTGCCTGAAGAGTGAGGTGCAAACTGAGAGCAGTCTCCCACAAAATCATAGCTTGCCTGCAAAGAGGGTACAAATGGGTTCCCCCTTGCTTGTTGATGTACCACATGACAGTTGTGTTGTCTGTTTGAATCAACACTTGTCCTGGGTGAAGTAGATCCTTGAAAGCCATCAATGCAAATTGGACTGCTAACATCTCCTTCAAGTTGATATGTAAGTGTAGAAGTCTGGCAGGCCACGTGTCTTGAACCCATTTTCCATTGAGGTATGCTCCCCAAGCCTTGTCCGAGGCATCTGTCGTTAAGATCTGACTCGCCTCTGGTCGGGTCACAGAGAGTCCCTTGTTTAGGTGACATTCCTGAGCCCACCACAAAAATTCCTTTTGAATGCAAGGTATTATCTGAATGACAGTGTCCAGATCGTGGCAGTGTTGCGTCCATACACTTTTGAGATACCATTGTAGCTTCCTCATATGCAGTTTGGCATTGGGAAGCACCAGAATACAAGATGCCATGAACCCCAAGGCTTGAAGGACTGTCCTTGCAGTCAGCCTGGACCGTAGAGACAATTGTTGGAAGTGTAAGATTTCTTTGCTTGTCCGGGGTCAAAAAAGCCATCTGGGAGGCTGTATTCAGTCTCACACCCAGAAAGCACATTTCCTGAGAGGGTACTAGACTGGACTTTATTTCGTTCACAGAATACCCTAGGCACCTTAACACTGCCATAACATACTGTAGATGGTGAAGTAGCTTGTTTTTGTCTTGAGCAAGAATCAGGCAATCGTCCAAATAAGGATAAATTTGTATTCCTCTTAACCTTAAGAAGGCTATCACCGGAGCCAGAACCTTTGTGAACACCCTGGGCAGTAGATAAGCCAAAGGGCAATGCAGAGAACTGATGATGTAAAGTCCCAGCCCAAAAACGCAGGAATCTCCTGCAACTGGGCCTGATAGGAATATGAAGATAAGCCTCTTTGAGATCCAGAGTTACCATCCAGTGATCTTTGCCCAACAGAGGCAGAAGTTGTTGCAACGTCAACATTTTGAATTTCGGAATGTCCAGGTATGTGTTGAGGATAGATAAATCCAAAATTGGCCTCCAAGTGTTTCCTTTCTTTGGTACAAGAAACAGGCGAGAATAAAATCCTAGGCCCACTTCTGACAGAGGGACCTGCTGTATAGCCCCATTTGAAGAAGTAAAGAAATCTGTTTGTGAGCCTCCACCCTTTGCTGAGGAGGAACATCTGGCATGCCTTTGAAAGGAGGCAATGTGTGGAAATAAAACTTGTAGCCTCGGTCTATAATGTCCAACACCCATTTGTCCTGGGTGACTAAAAGCCAGTTTTGCCTGAAGAGTGCCAACTTTCCTCCCAGAGGAGCTGCCAGACAGGAAGGATCTGGCAGTTGAAGATGCAGGTCATTGGGTCTGTTTACGAAAGGACTGGCCCCTGCCCTCACCTGTAGATTGTGCAGGGGAACTCCACGTTCTAGGCCTGAAAGAACCCTGAGCTCTGCCCCTACCACGTCTAGATCTGCCCCTAGACTGTAAATCAGAAGAAGGGTAAGCCCATCCCTTAGTAGGCCAATTTCTGCTAAACTTAGGGGGCTGCACCTGCAAAAAATCCTTAACAGTCTGCATAGACTTGTCTTCCATTTTCTTTAAGACTGACTCCACAGGAGAACCAAACAAAACTTCAGACTGCAGAGGAACATCCAAAATTCGAGCTTTAACATGCTCTGACAAGTTCTGATCCTTAAGCCAGGCGTGCCTACGAATAACTGATCCAGTGGCAGCCACCCTGGAAGAAGCCTGTAAAGCATCGAAACCACACTGCAAAGAATGCTTACCCACCTGATCAGAGGCATGAACCAAATCCTGCAATTCCTTACACTCTATGCCCTCTGCCAAAGCATCTACCTTAGATTTTAACTGAGTAAGGAGAAAATTCTGGTACTTCAACATATGAAACTGGCAATTCAAAGCCCTCATTGCTAGAGTGGAAGAGGTATACACTTTTTTACCCCACCTATCCAAAGCTCTAGAATCTTTATCCATAGGAACTGGATTCTTTACAACAGAAGCCCTGACACCCTTAGGTCCCTGGCTAATAGTTTCTGGGTCAGCCCTTGGGCTCTTATACAGATATTTATGAGCCTCTGTCACTCTGTAATACCTATCTGGTTTAACTGGCGCAGGAGGCAAAGAGTCTGGATTAAGGGAAGCCTCAGAGAAAACATCCTGAACAACATCCAAAACAGGAGGTATAGCCAAGGGCCGATGTTGTGGTAAAAACAAAAATTCCCTAAGCCTCTTTCGGGAATCTGAGAAATCCTGACCTTCCCATTTAAAATGCTCCCTCATAGAATGCAGGGTTTCTGAAAAAGAAAAATCCTCTGGAGGAGAAGCAGAAGGACTGGAATCCTCTGCGTCTGAATCAGAATAAGGACGAAAATCCTGAATGTCTTCAGCCGAAGACTCTGAGTAATCTGAAGCATGTTCCAAACTTTCCACCTCTGGCTCCACCCTAGGCCTCTTATCTGGAGGGGGCATAGAACCCTGATTAAGGAAATCAAATCTTCTGCCATTTTAAGCATGTGTTTTTTAGGTACAGAACCTGCAGAACTAGGACTGACACCAGAGGAAGACAAACCAGGCCTGACCTTGGAAGGTACCTTAGAGACAGAAGGGGAAGGCCTAACCACCTTATGCAAAGAAGGGAGTACAGCAACCTGAGAGGCCCCCTCAGCCTGACCAGACTCCTGAGAGGCCACATCTTGCAAAATTAACGGCTCCCCCTGAGACTCAGCTGAAACCTCGGCTGGATCCACAGATTCCACCGTAGTTTCTAAAGAACCGGCGTCCGGAACGGACGACTCATCCTGCTTGGACTTTAACGACTTTTCCTTGCGCTTCTTAGCGGTAGCGGGCATCGGAGGATCCAACAGCATATTGTAATTACACCGCTTACCGAAGACAAGCCTAGTGCAATCTAACCTACGTTTAATGGTGCGCTTATTAAATCTAGCACAAAAGTGACAACCGACTACGTCGTGCTCAGGCCCCAAACAAGGAATACAGAGAGAGTGGTAATCCCTATGCGGTATCTGTTTCCCACAAGAAATACAATTATTCACTTTTTCTGACATCCGGAATTAACTGAGGCAAGAAAAAACAAAAATATTCCCCAACGGGGTACTTAGCCCAACTTGGTTTTCGGTCTGAAACTCAGAATACGAAAATTTCAGAACGTCGAATGGCACTTGCAAACGCTGCTTCTGCTTCAGACCATGGGGCAAGAAAGACTGAGGATATGACGTCGGTCATGCACTTTAATACCATGGCGTAGTGACGTCAGATCTGAGCGACCATGACCGATGCCAGCCTAACACTTTGGTATTCGGGCCGACCGAGGACAGCGGACTACCCACAGGTTATGACTGCAGCAATGTGAGATGAAGAACATCTGTTGTTCTACTGTAAGATTGCAAACACACAGTAACAATGCCACAGTTGTGGCCACAGGCAAACTGTCTCATCTCTATGCAGGTCCCTCTAGGGTGACATCAAGGCAGCGGACAGATGCTGGTGAGTGTGTTCTACATTTATTATTGTAAATAAAAAGTGCATGTCATAGTTAAGGTGTAGACCATGTACACATGTAACACACCTACCCATAATGCATGCTGTGCATGTTTGGTGTACGACCACACACATCCCACTAATGTGCTTAGCTGCCTCAAACACATGCAATACCCAGATCATCTCAAACAAATGTGGCTGCACTGTAGTGGCCATTGGATAGGCAAAGCTGATACTCAACATGTACATAACATACACAACTATGTCGTACACAGAGCATTTTAACATGCTACACATAAAGGATTCACAAACCCTCTGTAAAGACACACTTCAGTATCCAAAATCTCATCCACACATTACACATAATATACCTGAGGGGTACAGGCCTATCATTGGGGCATTTAAACACTCTGCTACACACTACACATTCATGTCAGGGAATGCTCCTTATTGGCCGCCTTACAAACCCATGTAACAACTGGTTGTGAAATGGTTAATGTAGCCAAGGTAGTACAGTTCCGGTACAGCATGACTAGTGCTGGTTTGGGAAACATTTGTAGCCTTGAGTGACCACATGATGCTTCATGATGATGGCCTAAGGTACTATATCACATCCAGTTATTGTAACCACAGTACTATACATAGCTTTCATTGCTATACACCTCAATGTTGTGTGTGTGCAAACATATGCACCTCTAAACAATATGCATACCAATCACCATTTGCACAACTGACACATATATGTCTTGTGATGTTATTGATTGGCTAGGTCATATGACACACATTGGGTATGTGTGACGTTTAAATATGCAGTTGTGTCTTAGCATGCCATGTCATGGATGACACTGGCATGTCCACAATATGATCTACACTCACCATAACTACTGTACATTGGGTATGTGGACGAATGGTATTCCATCAATTATACATGCACCACTGATGATGTTGTGTGAATACTCATCATGCATGTGCTAAAACTGTATCCACAATTATTTGCTAAAGACACAGAGGCTGTAATCAGCATTGGATACCTATCTGACACACAGATACACATCCAGCCATGGTATGTAGACCTGTGAGTTATGGTGCACAGTACATTACAGAGTTTTGAATACTTGCACAGCAATGTTGTGTCCATGTATGCACTGCGTTCCAGGGGGAGGCCAATCACCTAATAACAAAACACATGCATTCAAAGCCATGTATAGTGTTAGTAACAAGGACTGTCTACACTTGCACTGCATGCTGTTGAGCAACACATGTCCTGCATGCTGACATGTGTGATATGACTGTTTTGCTTGTGATACTGTACCCCACCATCACCTGCTATTGTGTATGTTCTGAGATTGCTGGTGTTTTGTGTGTGTGTGTCTGTTTTAGGGAGGAGTGTATTTGTATGTGTGCACATGTGCATGTGGTCTGACATCATGTTCAGGTCTTAAAGTGTGTTTCCTGTTTTCCTCTCACAGGTGCTGAGGTGGGGCTGGTTCAGTACAGCAGGGAACCTGATGTCATTGAGACAGACAGTGATCATGAGGATAGGTGTGTTGAGGCACAGGCAGGTTTGTCAGGGTCTGTCGTTGGGCCACCAATTGACAGTACACAAGTCTCCACCCCATCCATGCACACAGTCATACTGCCTGTACATCCATCATCACCATTGCCCTTAGCAGAGGGACAGTGTATGGTTGGCACTGGCCAGGACAGTGTGGTATCTATGGCAAATGTATCAGGACACAGCAGCCATAGCCAGATGTCTGGAACGGTACCACATAGGCAGATGCCCAGGGGTTCTCATCAGAGCACTGCTGGTCATCATGCACCTGGCAGCCATGCCACAACTCTTTCAACCACACACATGTTCCAGGCTGTCATGAAGGCACAGGCACGAATGGAGCGGTACACCAGACAGGGACTAAGGGCACAGAGAGCTCATAACACCTCTGTAAATAACAGTATCCATGACCTAGCAAGTGCCATACGTAATTACACTGAGGTCATTGATAGACGTTGTGGTGAGACATTGGATGTCCTACACAATGTCATGTCCATGTGTCAGGACAGTGTGGGATGGTTAAGATGTCGATGTGGACGTATGCCAGCAACATCAGCAGCTGGAGGTCACCATGAACGTCCAGCAAATCACAGCCGCTCCCGTAGTGCCAGTACCAGCCCCAGCAATGTTGGGGGACTGTCCATAGACCATCCTAGAAGACCACGTGCACGTGGCTCTGGCCAATCCCAGCAGGGACCTGGATCCAGTGAACATATGTCAACCTCTGAGGATAGTACCAAGTCTGGATTAGTACCTGATACTTTCTATAGCACCCCTGCCAGGCACAGGTTCCATATCCGTGGCCAGAGACGGTGATCTGGAAAGCCTGCCAGGTACAGTCTGTAGCTGTCTCACAAATCCCCGTATATGGCAGCTACATGGTGGAAATGTGTGCATGCAGACACGCACACATAAACCAGAACCCTAGGGCAAACACATACCCGCGCACATTACATCAACATTGGCTCATAACAGTACTCATGGCCCTCACACACACACACACATGTCGATTGTATGGCTCAGTGTAGGCCTCTGGCAAACCAACAACACACCTTGTGCATATGATGAAACCTGTGCAACCTCCTGTCATCTGTAACATTGATGCAGGAACAGTCTAACATGGTGCTGGTGCACAGGGTGACTTTGATAAAGTATAGCAATGCTTGAATGAGTATCATGTTGTCAGCAGTAAAGTGTAATGATATCCTTGAAGGTGTAGCTGAGCAGGCATAATACATTAAAGCTGTAATTAGCAATGTTGTACTGTTTCCACCAGTGTTTATTCCAATTGTGTTTTCTTTGCCCATGTGTCACTTGGCTGATGTGTGTAGTTGTGTCAGCATGTGTTATACAGTGGACAGCAAGTGTGAGGTGTGTGCAGCACAGGTTTGCAGGTGTACATTTGTGAACATGGTGGAGGTGCACTGTCTGCATGTACGTGCATATTGGACACATGGCAGGGTGACATGCCCTGTATTGGCCAGTGTTAACAGTCCATAGTTTCTATTGGTGGCCAGTATGCATTGTACTACCCACATTTTGGAACTTGAGTACGCATGTGTGTGTATGACACGGGTTGACACTGTGCTGTGGCTGATGCTGTTGTTCCTATCTGTCATTGGTTTGCATTACTAAGGTTAACAGTGGCCAGCTGCATAATCCTGTATTAATGTACACTATTCACCTACAGGGTTGCATGGACTGTGCTATCACAAACACAAGAAATTCTCACTCATACAGTAAAAGTGCATTAGTCTCATGGACCCCTGCCATAAACTAAATAAATAATAGAAGGTGTGATGTTATACCAAAAAAGAGTTACATACCAAGAAGGGATAACCTCTCTGGTCAGTATCATTTGGAAAATTCAATCCCTCAATAAACATACAAGGCAAGCTTCAAAATACAAAATGGCAACGATTCCAAAGACAACACTAAAGCTGTCTTTACTGTTGTTCATAATCTACAGGAGAAATCTCAGATTGGGTCACAGTTAACATAAATGGTCACAAAGTACACCTATCTGACTGACATTACCAATTCCTTGTCAGACAGTTTGAATGTGGATTTCACCACCCTGTCGCTATACAAGGGCCACATTTCCAGACCTGCAGAACATAATACCTGATGATTCACAGACACTCTAGTTAAAACATCTCTTTAACAAGGTCCACACCACAGTGGCAATGATACTGGATAGTGTCCCGGGCTGTGTCATACACAAGCTGACATATGAAGCCACCACTCACCTAAACGCTCTGTCCAGATGGAGCCTCTATACAGGTTACATACATGTGGAATGATGTACGGTAATGGTGTTCACAGTCCACAAGGGTTGAGCTACAATGTCTTCTCCTTTCGGATGCTCCCCCGGATGCTCCCTTTAGGGGTCGCCACAGTACATCATCTGTTTCCATGTCTTCCTGCCTTCTGCATCTTGCGCTGTCACACCATCCACCTGCATGTCCTCTCTCACCACAGCCATAAACCTCATCTTAGGCATTCCTCTTTTCTTGTTACCTGGCGGCTTCATCCTTAGCATCTATTTCACAATGTACTCTGCATCCCTCCTCAGCACATGTACAAACCAACTTAATCCTGCCTATCTGGCATGGTCTACTAACCTTCAAACCTGGCCTGACCCTCTAATATACTTATTCTTAAACCTGTCCACCCTCGTCACACCCAGTGCAAATGTTAACATAAATTGATTAAGGGTAGAACTACAACAGGTCCTGGAAACTCTCACCCTATAAGCCAGACCAATGTTATCTGGAAGGTTATGGAGCACAGCATTATGGAACTCATTAACAGAGGCATTACGAACCTGCAAACACTGCACCATACCCACTTAGGTTCTCTAAAGGCCAGATCATGGCTCCTACACCTAGTAGACTTCAAGCCAGTCAACAAGGCTATAGGTGAGGAAGGGGAGGTCAACACAGCCAAGCTATAGCTCACCAGCAAATCATACCCATCCCACATACCGGTATTAGACATAACCTCAACAGACTGACCATAAACGATTGTTAGATGATGGCTTGACAACTGACACACAGGTGTAGGACACACAGTAACATTTGCAGCCTCCATGTACTATTCTATGCCAGTAACAAGTGGTATTCACCTGCACTCAGTCCTGGGACAACTCCTGTTTGGCATATAGCTTTCTTAGGTACAAGCAAACACAGTAGGGGTATGTCTGCCCACGTTTGATGAAAATGCATACTGTGGGCTATACTTTATTCTCCAGATGACACACACATCCTCCAAAAGGGTATCATACAGATAGATACCTGGTGTCAAACTCAAGCTGTAAAGCTATAAGCCTAAGAAAGTATAGTTATCCACTTTTAGAAAACAAAGTATCCCCAGAGTACCACATAGGTAGTAGCCCCCAAAATGTGGAACAGGTACTAATGTATACATAGAGCCATGTGTTAAGTCATCTCTCCTTTGATAATCATATTACCAAAGGGTTTTGGAAATCCCTCTGTGGAGCACATAAGCAATAAAGGGTTTGCATGCAGAGCCACAGAGGTTGTTGCACACCTATAATGATTAGTCATCTTTGCCAGACTTTGCTTGCTTTGGAACAGGTTTCAAATATACCTCAAGCATAAACCCTCACTCACACTCTTCAATAGAAACCGTGATGAGTGGATGTGAAATGGAAGCCATAGCCCAGGGATCACTGCAGTGGTTAAGCTTGTCACATGCATACAGAAGTGACCTAAGGTCTGGAAAGTGCCAGCACGCTCTGGCAAAGATAACACATGCGTTCATGGAGAAAGCAGAGTACCCACCTATGAAATACTTGAGGTCACGTGTATGTATATGGATTTGCCCCACAGCTACCTTACATGTGTAAAAATCAAAACCCACTCTACATTGGCCAACGGTGTCACACACCTGGAGCACAGACACACACAGTCAGCAAGTGCGAGATTCAAACTCTTTCCTAACTACATTATAATACTACAGCAGTACGCATTTACACGATGCCCTATGCACATTACTGGGATTTCACCTTTCTACAGGTATATTTGTAGGGTGGTGACATCATCGGACTTGACAAAGATGAGTATACCACTTTTAAGGTGTTTGAGTAGTCTCCAAAAAGGTTGCTCCTCCCCAGGGAGACACACACACACACACACATACAGTTGGCAAGTGCAGGATTCAAACCCCTACCTAACTACATTATGATACTACAGCAGTACACATTTACACAACACGCTATACACATTACTGGGATTTCATCTTTCCACAGGTATATTTGTAGGATGGTGACATCATCAGACTTGACAATGATGAGTATACCATTTTTAAGGTGTTTGAGTAGTCTCCAAAGAGGTTGCTTCTCCCCAGGGAGACACACACAGTTGGCAAGTGTGGTGTTCTTAATCCAAACTAAGTACGTCTTTACACTTCAGCAAGCAATATGGAGTTACAGGGTGCAATACAGACATTACTTGCTGACAGTTTGCACAAAGTTTTTTTTCACATTTGCTAACCTCAGCAGGCTTATCATACTAGGTGTATTGTGAGTGTATTGTATGCATAGGCCATGACCATATCATATATGGGTTGATGCTCCACATGCTGGCACACACAGGGTCAAACCTTGAGTAGCATCTTACCTTCGCCTATATGATACTGCAATATAACAGAAAGAGGATAAACTTCAACAATTGGCTGAGCTTCTGGTGTCATTCAAAGGGGATCCAGTCTCTGTCTGCCTGTGATGACATGATAGACAAGCCATGTTGCTTCACTACAGATGGTTTGCATCTGTCGCCCCTATGCTTCTGAATACTGTCCAAGGCTCGTGCTGTCCCCATATTAACTTTTTTAGGCAAGGCTCAAAGGTTGATAGGTAGGTACTAGTCTATCAGCCCTGGGGCCTATACAAGGCTAGCCAAAAAGGTACCCTGTCTTTTGCCATCCAAGAACTTTATTTTCCTGTGCCACTGTCATGCAGAGACACCGAAGTGATCCCCAGGGTGAAGTTCCTATTTCCCATCCAATAATCAAGATTTTCCTTGAAGAGTGCTAATGAGGAGCTTTGTTTGATATAGATAGGTAGTTTATTCTGGAGTATGTGAAGTCTGTGGGACAGGAATCTATCCCTCTGGCATGTTCTGTTTATTGTGGTGACAAGGTTTAGGTCCTAGAGCATGTAGGTTCATAGGTAGGTACTAGGCTATCTGCCCAAGGGCATTTATAAGCCTAGCCAGAATGTGTTGGCTTTCGCCTCCCTTTTAAATTAGTTTCCTGGGCCTCTGTCTAGCAGGGCCACTGAAGTGATCCCAGGGGTAAATTTACAATTTCCCATCCACTCATCAAGATTCCTCTTGAAGAGAGTCTGCAAGGGGCTCTGCATAACATCAACTGGGATTCTATTCCAGAGTGAGGGAAGTCTCTGGGACAGGAATCTATCCCTCCAGCACATCCTGTTTATTGCTTTGCTGAGGTTTAATTCACTGGAGCATGTGGCTCTAAGAGATTTGTTTTTCTTGAGGTGGAGCATGTCCATTAATTCCAGGTTGGACATGGCCTTATACGTCAGGCATAGATCACATCTGAGCAGGCAGTAAGCAACCGAGTAGAGCTGGAGTTTCTTTAGTTGAGCTACATAGGGCATCTCTTCGAGGCCCATGATCCTCTTGGTGAAGTACTTCTATGGTCTTACCAGCTGTTGCATGTGCCAATTAAGGTACATACCAAATGGGGCATTGTACTCTATTATGGGCCTAATGAGTGATGAGTAGAGGGGCACAATGACCTCTCTTGATCTAGAGGTGAATCCTTTCATGATTAGGTGGGCCACATCGAAGGAATAACTAACCACTTTGCCAATGTGATTATCAAAGGAGAGGTTAATATTTACCTGGGGTCCCCAGGTCCCTAATTACATTTTCCATACCTAGTGGATTACCACCTATGTGGTAATTTGTGGGCACTTTGTTTTTTCCAAAAGGGATGACTATGCATTTTTTGCCATTCAGGTTGAGGCCATGGTTTTGACACCAGGTATCTGTCTCTGCAAGACCTTTCTGGGGGATGTCTGTGTCAGCCAGAGAGTCGATTATGGCCCCTAGTTTACAGTCATCTGGGAACTGGGTCAGCTATAGTCATCCCGTGCTTGTCTGTACCTCAGAGACGTATATACTGAACAGGAGGGGTCCCAGGACCGAGACCTGTGGGATGCCACTTGTGACTGGTTTAGAGTCGGACATGGCACCTGCAACTCTGACCATGTGTGTTCCATCCGTGAGCCAGTTGGCCACCCATCTCGTGACATAGGGCTTAATGTTCAAGCTGGTAAGCTTGTCTATGATGCCAGAGTGGGGAATGGTGTCAAAGGCCTTAGTGAGGTCCAGGTAGGCTGTGTGGACTACCTTCCCTTCATCTATGGCCTTGGTAACTGTTTCAAAGAAGTCAACTAGGTTTAGGAGGCAGGATCTGCCTTTAACAAAGCCTAATTGGGTAGGGTCCAGTATCTGGAGATTCCCAATGTCTCTGTTTATGAGTTCCATGATAATTCGCTCCATAGCTTTGCAGACCAGGCTGGTCAGGCTTATAGGGCGATAGTTCCCAGGTTCTGTTGTGGCACCACCTTTGTGGAGTGGGATGACTATTGCTGTACACCATTCTTTGGGTACATAGCCTGTGGTAAGGTTGAGTGAATGTAGGTGAGGGTTTAGTTCCTTTTGGAGCTCATGTAAGATGCAGCCTGGGACACCATCCAGTCCCACTGATGCTGTGTTCTTAGCTTTGGAAAGGGCTGTTTTTACCTGCATGTCCATGAAGTCTGGGGCTCTGCATTCTTATGGGATGGACACGGGCCCTTTTGGGGGTGAGGGGGGGTGAAGTTTGCACTGAACTTGTCCATCAGGATGTTGGCAATGTCAGTTGGTTCAGTGTATTTTTTGCCATTTTGCAGTAGCTGAAAGCATATCTGAGAGTTCCCACCTAAATGTTTGATATAGCTAAAGAAGGCTTTGTGGTTATCTTTAGATTCAGTGCCAAAAATAAAACATAGCGCCATGGATCTATAAAGGCTGCCTTCTTGCTTCAAAAACTCCACCAATAATTCCAGGAACCATCGAAAAACAAGAGTAGCAAAATATAAACTTTATTCCATAACAAAAATAAAACAGGATTGAGCGCTTTCGTCTGCGTACCGGAGACCTCTTCAGAATCAAAAAAGCAGTCAATGGCATTCTTTTATATCATAGCCAATAACAATGATTAATGTGCTTTGCATAACTGATTGATAATTAATTAATCAACTATCCACCATTCCTTTAAAGTGCTATAACAACCTGTATTGAATGTTGGTATAAATCTCTTCATACATAGGTATATTCCTAGAATAAAATGTACAGTACATAAATATAAACATATATAAAAGGGTCTACTTTCATAGACCGAACGTACGAATCACCGACACACATTTTCCCCACCCCAAACAACCGACAACACACCACACCGACAACTCAACATACCGAACACCAAAACACCGACACAAAAAACGCCAAATACACATTGCACACAACAACATATCCACTAACCTTAACCTAAACCCTAACCCTAACGTCCGACACTACCGCACACTTACCCAACCCGCACCCTAACCCTAACTCACTTAACACACCCCTAAACCCCAATACCATCACTATCGCACACTCACCCTACCTGCACCCTAACCCTAACTCACTTAACACACCCTAAAACATTCAGCCCATCACTATTGCACACTCACTCCACCTGCATTCTAACCCTAACACACTTAACACTACCCTACACAGCTCTCGTCACTTCCACACTTACCTCACGGAACCCTTAGTCCGACACCACCGCACACTCACATTTTCCACACACTATCCTAAAATCCCTCAGTATCGTACACTTACCTGTCCGCTCCCCAATACTACATCTGTCACTTTCGCACACTTACCGTATCGCGCTCACACGCTGCCATTGTCGGTCTCTCAGCCGTCGGGATATCACGTTTTCGGTAACCTACCTGTTCGGTCGTTCCGTCTAGGCCTTCCGGGTGTCGGTAAAGTGGCGCTTCGGTCTATGAAAGTAGACCCATATAAAAATATGGATATATATAATACAATACATGAACTAGAACTAATCTAAAAATATATATATATATATATATGTGTATATATATATATATATATATGAACATATATTCTGATGAAAAATGTATATAATAGGATGTAAAAAATGTGTATAAATATATAGAGTCTAAATATAAAAAATATATATAAATATATACATGTAAAATACATTGGAATACATATAAAAGGAAGGGAGCCTGTTCCAAAGAAAGGGAAGTCTGTGAGTTATTAATGTATCCCTCCAACATGTTCTATTTATTGTTGTGATGATGATTTCCCTAGAGCATGTAGTACAGTGAGCTTGGGGTTACTTCAGATAACACATGTACATCCGTTCTGCATTGGACATGGACCTGTCTGTTGGGCAGACATCACCTGAGTAGACAGTATGCAACAGAGTACAGATTGAGTTAAATTCAGTCTTGTTGCATGGGGCAACTGTTTGATGCCAGTAATGCTCTTGTTGAGGTACATCAGTGGTCTTTCCAGCTGCTGAAGGTGCCTAGTCAGATTCATCACAAGTGTGTTGTACTCTATGATGGGTCTGATGACTGATGAGTAGAGGGAACCTCTTTTGACCTACATGCAAAGACCTTGGCAGTTTGTGGGAACATATAGCATAATTTTCTAACCACTTTGTGAATGTGTTTCTGGAAGTAGTGATGACTATCCACATGTGTACATAGATCCCTTATTATTACCTCCATATTTAGGGTGTTGGCACCTATGTGGTATTTGTATGACTGTAGCTCGAGCCCATAAGTTTGACACCACATCTGTCTGACTGAGACCCTTTTTAAGGATGTCTCTGTTGTCCCAAACATCGATAATGACAACCTTGTTGCAGTCATTCACAAACCTTGCTAAACATAGCCCTCGTGTTTGACACTATTTCTGAAAAATATACACCAGACAGGAGGGGTCCCAGGACTGAGCCATGGGGGACAGCAGTTGTTACCAGCTTGAACAGGAGACCACAATTCTTACCTTGTGGGATCTATCTGTACCCCAGTTGGCAATCCATCAGATGACATACGTGTTTATGCACGGGTTGTTGATTTTGTGGATACAATGTGTGGGATGTTGGAAAAGGGCTTTTCAAGGTCTATGTAGGCCATGTGTAGCTCATTCCATTGATGCATGTCCTGGGTGACTGCCTTGAAAACTGTCTAGCAGGTTTAGGAACCATGATCTGCCCCTGACCAAACCAAAATGGGTAGGGTTGGGTGTTTGTAGGCTCTCAATAGCTCTGTTTATGAGTTCCATAATGATGGACTCCATGGCGTTGCACATCAGGCTTATAAGACAATAGCATCCATGGTCTGTTGTGCACCAACACTCGTGGAGTGTGCCAAACGTTGCTGTAACCCATTCAACAGTTTCATATACTGTACAGACGGTGAGTCTCAACAGACTATTCAGGTGCAGGGTCTGTTTGTTTTGGAGTTCACATATGACACAGCCAGGGAAACCATGTTATCCATTACACACCTTGTTTTTAGATTTGGAAAGAGCTGTTTAACCATTCTATATGTGATTTCTGGGTTTTCACAATCTCCAAGTAAGATAATGGGCCCTTTTGTCAGTGAGAAGGGGGTAAATATGTATTAACCTGTCTGACAAGATGTTGGCAATGTCAGTCATGTACATGTATTCATTTACAGTTTGCACTGACTCAGAACATATATGAGTTTACATTCATATTTATGACATAGCGAAAGAAAGCTTCATGGTTCTCTATGGACTCTTTGACCATGGCTTGGATAATGTTAGTAGTGCTCATTGTTTCTTGATGATACTGATCGGAGTATTATTGATCTTCTTTGGTTTTTCACTTTCTTTGAACAATTTAAGTACTTGGAGTACATAGTTTGATTATGACAGGTGTCCAATATATTATATGGGTCTGTTTTCATATCAGTGTGTGCAGAAGGCAGGATTGGTGAATAGTGACAAGTGTCTGGAGTAAGAACTGCAACTGCCAGATATGTGTGGCCCACTGCTGTACTCAGACATGGCCTAAGTGTGTGAGCATGCCCAGTATGACCTTTCAGTATGCTGCTGACTGAAATTTGCTAATTTTTTGGTGTGTGTGAGCATGCCCAGTATAAGCATATATACTATATGTGTGTGAAAATCAAGTTGGTTTTTACTTCAGGGCTCACCTTTGTGTTGTACATTGACAGGAAGCACAGTGTGCCTGCAGGGCTTCCATGAGTCATTCTACATACAGTGGGGACAGCTATTATTTGTACATTTCTACCCGGGGGGGGCGCACCTGATTGTTACTGTGGGTGTACATAGGATGAAGGGTTCACCTGACACTTATACATATTTGCTAGGCTTGCACTGCTATGTCAGGTACTCTATTTCAGTCTGTATTGTTGCCTATCGTACTGGCTTGAGGCATACCACTGCACTACAGACCTTAGCTTCCAATTACATGGATATTAGTTTGTGACTTCATAGCCTATCCAACCCACATCACACTGTCTGGCCTGCTGTTATCTGTCTGCATAGGCCTGGGGGGAGATTACTCATATGCCTCTTCAGAGGGCATGATACAGCATTTGTTTATGGTTGCGTTTGTCTACATTTGTCCTGCTGGCTGTGACTGTTAGGTATGTGCCCCCCAACTGGTATGTGTGAGTGAGTTAAGTTGTGTCTATACCAGTGAAATGCTGTCATGGCTTAGTGGTTCAGTACTGTGACTATAGTGCACAGTATCCTGAGTTTGAGCCTTGTCACTGATTTTTATTTTCCTGCTGGGCAGACCAGACTGCTTAAGGAACAGTAAAGCAGGTGTGAGCGTGTTTACCCGACTTTGCTGAACTTTGCCAAACATTGCTCAACGTTGCCCGACGTTGCGCTGGTTAGCGCAGTGAGCAGCTACATGCAATTGTATTTAAATATGCTCAATACTGGTAAAATGTGCATAGCAGTGCTTTATATTGCTTAAAATGGGGCACTCATGCCTCAGGTGGTGCTGCAGGGCTGTCTATGTCAGATGCACATAGTACACTCCCTATACATGTTTGAAAACAGGTAGTGTCAAGTTAGGCATCCCTTTTACTGTATGTGTGAGTCAGAGAGAGGTGTCATTTCCAGGGTTCCTACTGAGTCAGTGTATGTGCTATGCGTTGCCTTTTTGCCAAGGCCAGGGCATACTGGGCATGCCTCCTTCTGCATACTGGGGCAGGCTCAGGTTGTTCCTCTTCCGAGTCACGCTGTGCCTGTGCTGGCCTTGGCAATGGTGGGGGGCTGTTTGGCTGCAGCTGTTTTCGCAGGATCATATTGTGTAGCATGGCACATACCATGCAATTTGGGTACATGTAGTTGGTGAGTACTGCAAGGCTCCACCAGATGTGTCCAGGCACTGGAACTGTGACTTGAGCATCCCAAACACACGCTCAATAATGTTTCTTGTTTGTGCATGTGCCTCATTATGGAGTTCTTGTTCGGGTGTGTGTGCATTTCTGATGGGTGTCATCAGCCACGGCTCCAGTGAGTATCCAGCATCCCCCACTAGGTGACCGTTGGGGATGTCCCCATTGGCAAATCTCTGGTACAGCTGCATCAGGTGCCAGATGTGGGAATCGTGATAGCTTCCAGGGCAGCCAGCACACACATTCATTATTATGCCCTGGGCATCGCACACGACCTGGCAGTTGATGGAGAGGAAGCCCTTGCGGTTGATGTAGACCCTACCCCGGCTCACCGGGTGGTGCTTTGATGTGTATGTGTGTGCAGTCTATTGCACCCACTACCTCAGGGTATTCTGCTATTTGGTGGAAAAGATGCATATTGCTGGCCAATGCCTCACGGGAATTGGGGAAATATACGTGCTCACCGACATGTGCTGACATGGCATCCAGGAACTGGTGCAGTACCCTCGATGCTGATGCCTGTGAAATCCCCATCATATCACCAGTTGGTTTCTGGAAGGTACCTGTAACTAGTATTCTTAGACCAACACATACCTTGGTATCCACTGGGATGGATTCCCCTCTGTTGGTTCTGTGTGTGAGGCATAGCTGGCACAGCTCAACAATTTGCTGCAGGAGGTCTCTGTCCACCCTATAGCGCTCCACTATCTCCAGCTCATGTAACCCCTGGTAGGTTACCTGGGTCTTTACACTCTTCTCTGTCTCCTCACTGTGGGTTGCACAGCAGCATTCACAACATCACCACCCTCAGCACCTTGCACATGTTGGTTTATGATAGCAAGAGCAGCCCCTAACATTTTGTCTGACTTTAAAGTTTTTCAGCTTTCCCTCTTTGTATACTGCAGTGTTGCAGAGTTCTTGGGGAAAAAACAGGGAAGAATGCTGTTTGCAGAGTTTAAAGTGCTGGGCTGGGTTGGGCTAGTCTGCTGCTTGTGTAATTGGCTGATTCTGATATATTTCACCTGGCAGCTCTGCTAGTTCTCCTTGGTTAACTTCCTACTACTTCTTTTCCTTCCTTTTCCCTTTCTGTTTCCGCCTGGGGCAGCGCCGCACAAACAGGCGCACACGCTGTGTGCCCGTTTGCAAGAAATTTCAGATATTTTCACGGTGTACACCTTTGGTTTCTGGTTTTCAAACAGGACAACTGTAGACACGCCTCTTGCAATCCTGAGCAACTCAGGGCAAACACAGGACACTGTGCTCCAATAAGCATACAGCCTTTCTGACATACCCCCTCATGATGTCACCTATCTTTTACTCTACTACTCACCTACTCCTACACTTACACTCTTGGGACATGGCTCACATGCTGGGGAAGATTGGGATTCACTATCCTTATCCTCATTTGCATAGAATTGCCTACTAATGCTTGGTTACATCTCTCACACTGAGCCCCCCCCCCCCCCTTAGCAACCAGTACTCAGTGGCCATGTTGTCTTCAACCTGCCATTCACCTGCATGGCAGGATAAGCTTTTTAGTGAAAATGCCTATTTTTGGCTATTTTTAAATTATTTTATTGTTTTTTTTAAGCGCCGCACGTTTGCACGGCGCTGTGCTATGCTTAAACATTGGAGATCAGGGAAAAGAAATTAGATTTTAATAATTTTAAACATTTAAAAATGCCAATGGCCTTATATTTGGCCACTGGCATGCTTCCTCAACTGGATGCATCCTTTATTTGGAGCTGTCACAGCTTCATTTAGCAATTTGCAGAACGGTACTCCATTACCAATGGAGTACATTTCTGCAAATATCACTACTCTTCCATGGACAGGTTAGTGTTTTCTGGATTGCAAATTTACCTCATCTGCCTAGCTTTCAGCAGCAAATGAGGTAATTTGCATACCATGACACTGTCCGTGCAAGAGTAGCTTTAGAAGCTCTCATGCACGCCCCTGCCAGCTGTTGCTGGATCGCTTGGCGGACATATTGGCTGTCTGATGTCTTACTCTACTCTACAATTCCATGCAAGCATTCGTAAATCCGGCCCACTATCTTTTCATACAGTAGAGGTCAACTAATTTGGTGTAAGATAACCCTAAAGAATAGTGTTTAGATAAAGAGACGGAGGTAAGGTATATCCAGGACAGTTGCAGGAACAGAGCTAAGTGTCCATTAAGTGAGATTTTAGGAGCTTTTTAAATTGTATTATAGAGTAGCTGGAGGTTATTGGGGTTGGCAATGTATTCCATATTTTAGGAATGAAGTTTGAGAAGAGTGAGTCCCTGGCTGAGTTGTTAGCTTTGGTACAGTCCAGAAGGAATTTGTAACTGGAGAGGAGGGTTCTAGAAGTGTAGTATGGTTGTATATGATTTTGGCGGGCAAGGCTTTTATCTGATTGGTGAAGTATTTTGTGGGCAAAGTTAACTGATTAAAGTAATGTAGTTGACAGAGTTCTAGTCATTTAAGCTAAGGGATGTACAGTGATGGGTCCTTTATGAAGCATTAGTAGCAAACTTGGCAATTGTACTGTAACAAGATTCAAGTTTATTTAGATCAGTTTTGCAGAGGTTGGTTAGAAATGGGAGGCATAAAGGAGTGTTGACAGGAAGTGTGTGGGAGCAATAGTAGCTTTTGTATTGGAAGTTAGAAAATAGAAGTTATGTCCTTACCATAACGTTCCATGTGGAGTGTTCATCTCGCCTTTGTTCTTACACATGGGTTCGGAGCCGATCCTCGGCTCCGTGTCGGCCGCTTGCAAGCTCTGCATCGAGAAGAAGCTCGAGATCACCTAATACCCACAATCCCCCTCTGCCTTTACCTCAGATCTAGTTTGCAAGCAAACCAGCAGCCAGAGAGAGCACACTCATACCAGAATTTACACAATCAAAGATCATCTATATACATATTTATACATATATATACACATATATACACAAGTGTATCATACAAATACAATTACTGCAAATGCAGCAGGAGAATACTCCAGACCAGGCACCAAATCGAACGTTCTTCCTGAGGGTGGGAGGGTGGGAATGTAAGAACAAAGGCGAGATGAACACTCCACATGGAACGTTATGGTAAGGACATAACTTCTATATGTGAGAGTGTTCAATCTCGCCGTTTGTTCTTACACATGGGTAGCGTCCCTAGCTCCATGTTCCTGAGGAACTCACGGGAGAACGTTCTTGAGCACAGTGGAACCAAAGGTTGCCCTATCCCTAGAAACCCTGTCCACTTTGTAATGAGAGATAAATGTATGCGGTTTAGCCCAAGTAGCAGCTGCACAAATCGTGTCTAATGGTAGGCGAGCTGCGTGAGCCAAGGATGTAGACACTGATCTTGTAGAATGTCCTTTAGGTTTGACCGATAAGGTTTGATTAGAAGAGTCATAAACGTATATGATACAATCAGTTAGCCATTTGGAAAGAGTTCGTTTAGTAACCGCTACACCTTTCCTGCTGTCAGCAAAAGCTACAAATAGTTGATCAGATTTCCTGTGATCTTTTGTTCTATCCAAATAAAACCTGAGTTGTCTGTGGACATCCAATTTGTGCAACATATACTCTAACTTATTAGTGTGATTTTTGAAAAAGGTGGGTAATTCAATGGACTGATTAATGTTATTGGTAGAGCAAACTTTGGGAAGAAAGGATGGATTAGTGCGAAGAGATACTCTGTCAGAGTGGAAAATCAAATAAGGGTGTTTAATAGAAAGAGCCTGAAGCTCAGACACCCGCCTAGCAGATGTAATGGCTACCAAGAAGAGAGTCTTCCATGATAAAAACTTCAATGGGCAAACAGTGGCTGGCTCAAAAGGGGGCAACATCAATTTAGAAAGTAAGAGGTTGAGATTCCAAGGAGATGTAGGAGTTCTCACTGGTGGTCTAATATGAAAGGATCCTTTTAAAAAAGCCTTACAAAGTCTGTGAGCCATAACAGGCGCACCACATTCTTCCACATGAAAGTTGGAAATGGCAGCCAATTGTACTCTTAAAGTGGCAGGAGAAGCTCCTTCATGGAACAATTCTGTCAAAAACTCCAAAATCTTGTTTAACGGAGCTATAACAGGGTCCAAATGATGAGAATTCGCCCAGAAGACGAAACGCTTCCATTTACTGGTGTAGGTCTTTGTAGTGGAAGCTTTATGAGAAGCCACTAATATATTCTGAACTGCCGGTAAGAGAGTCAGACCTGGCTAGAGGAAGCGGAGCAGCCAAGCTGCTAGATGGAGTGATTCGAGATGGGTGAGGAACTCCTGACGAGTGAGTCAGTAGATCTGGCTCTGGGTCCAGAATCCAAGGTCCCCAAATGCGGTGTTGCAATAGAAAGGGGAACCAAATTTGACGAGGCCAGAATGGTGCAATGAGGATTATCGTCCTCTGAAGGTTGTTGGCTTTCTATAGAAACTTTGCAATCAGGGGAAAGGGAGGAAAAGCGTACAGGAGACCCGGGGGCCAATCGTGCACCAGCGCGTCCCTGGGGACTTCCCCTGGAGGGGGGAATAGGGCAAAGTAGCTCCTGCATTTGGCGTTCATTGGAGACGCAAAGAGATCACAGGAAGGCTGGCCCCACTTGCGAAATATCGTCTTCGCAATTGACTGCTTGAGGGACCACTCATGAGGTAACAGAATTGCTCTGCTCAGCCTGTCAGCTATGACGTTGGATGACCCCGGGATGTGCGTTGCGATCAGAAAGCGACCCGTGGACTCCGCCCATTGCCAAATTCTCATGGCCTCTCTGCATAGTTGATAAGACCTGGTTCCCCCTTGCTTGTTTATGTACCAGACTACAGACATGTTGTCTGTCTGAACTGCAATAGTTCCTAGAGGAAGAAGGGGAGCAAAGTGTTGCAACGCTAAAAACACTGCCCTCAATTCCAGAACATTGATGTGCAGATTGTACTCCAAATTGGTCCATTCGCCTTGGACTGTCTGTCCCTGAAAGATGCTCCCCCACCCTATCAGGGAAGCATCCGTGGTTATCGCTGACGGCGTGGGTAGCACAAATGGTCTTCCGCTGGAAAGGTTGCAAGTCTGAAGCCACCAGGTTAGGTGTGATTTGCATGTTTTTGTAATCAGAATTTCGTGTGTCAGAGGTAGCTGTTGGAACGACCATTGTGCAAACAGTAGCCATTGTAGAACTCTCATGTGCAGTCTTCCCAATGGTATCGCAATGAGAGAAGCTGCCATGAGACCCAAGACCTTCAGAACCAGTTTTGCTGGGGACTTTTTGGACGACAGAAGAAGAGATATGTGGCTTTGAAGTGAGACTATCCTTTCTGGAGGGAGCCTTAGAATTAAATGATGCGTATCTAATTCCGCTCCTATGAATAAGATATGCTGTGATGGCTGTAGTAACGATTTTTCGAAATTTACGGAAATTCTGAGGTGAACACAAAGTTGTAGGGTGTAATCCCTGGCCTGTATCAGTTGACGCCGGGTGGTGGCAGAAAGGAGCCAGTCGTCCAGATACGGAAACACCTGGAATCCTAGGCGTCTCAGATGAGACGCTACCACTGCCATGCATTTGGTGAAACCCTGGGGCTGAGGTCAGACCAAAGGGCAGGGCTCAAACTGATAGTGACTGGCTCCCAGCCGAAGCGCAAATGATCCCTGGACGCCCTGGCCATTTTGATGTGGTAGTATCGTCCTTCAGATCTATTGAGCACATCCAGTCGTCCTTCTGTAAGAATGGAAGGATCGATTGAAGCGTGACCATTCGAACTTTTCTTTCTTGACAAAGGTGTTGAGGTTGCTTAGGTCCAGAATAGGCCTCCAGTCCCCTGTCTTCTTTGGAACTAAAAGAACCTTGAGTAAGTTCGAATCCTATTTGGTCCACTGGGACTGGTTGGATGACTCTTTTTCTAGCAGCTTTGAAATTTCTATAGCTGCTGGGTCTCGCAGATGGGCGGTACATCTGGGAGTTTTCTTTGGAATGGGGTGGATAGGAATGGTATTCTGTAACCTCTGGTAACAACGCTTTTACCCAGTTGTCTGTAGTAATATTTTGCCAGGCCTGAGGGTATAAAGCTAGCGACCCGACTGCCTCCAGAGCAGGACAGTCGGGCCTCCTCTCAGGAGTGCTGGAAAGGTTTTCCAGGGGTGTATCCCTGTCACCTTGGTTTTGGACCCTCTGCCGCCAGGGCGGCGTCTTCCACCTCTGCCCCTCCCTGCCTCTAGAGGGGCATCATCCTGTGTGCCTGGGAAAGATCCTTGGGGTTTTCGAAACCACATTTTCCACCACGTTGCCCTTTGGGGTACGGTCTGGAAGGGTGGAAAACGGACTCCGACAGCAGACAGAGTCTTTCCCTCCTGTTCACACCGGGTAAGGGTCTCCTTTACTTTGGGGCCAAAGAGAGTGGCACCATCAAATGGGGCATTAGTAAAGGAAGACTTGCAGGCTTCCGAATGAACATAAGCGCATCCAGGATTGCCTGCGAAGAGCAATCGCTGAAGCTGCTGCCCTACTCGATCCTTCGGCTGCGTATGATATCAGCCTTATGGATGAGTTAACAATGGATGTAAGGGTATTGAGATGTGCTGTAACTTTCTCTGAGACCGCAGCATCTGTAGTACCCTGGAGGGTATCTCCCAGCTCTTTGATTAGATCCCTCTGTAAACGTGTAAAATGGGTCAAATAGTTCAGGGATCGCATAGAAAAAGCCGCTGAACTAAAAATGCGCTTCCCGTATCTGTCCATAGTCCTAGAATCTTTGTTAGGCGGATGGACAGATGAGGAAGATTCCGACATCTCCTTTTTCGTGGCCGCTGCCACCACCATGGCGTCCACTGGAACTCCCTTTGTGAGGTAAGCCTTGTCTTGGGGTGCAGTGATGTACTTATTAGGCTTCCTGGGGACTGGTTCCACCGTGTCAGGTGTCTCCCACGTCCTTCGAGCAATCAACTCCATTAACTCATCGAAGGGCGGAGTGACCCAGGAGGAGGAAGGGCGAGCACCGAATGCCTTCAGCAAGACTGACTCATCCTCAGAAGGGGAAGGAACTGCCAATCACCTCTCTGTTTTAGGATCTCCAAGATGGCAGAAAAGGAGACATCTTCTGAAGGTGACTTTGGGGACCCTTCTGACTCATCCAAGTCAGTATCGGATGTCAAAGATTCTTGTGGAGAATCTAAGTGTCTCCTCTTACACAATCTTTTCCTAGGGACTTCTTCGGGGGGAGCATCCGAAGAAGCCTCCAAGGAAGAGGGGGCACCCTCCAGGGGTGGCTGAGACACCGGTGCTCGACGCTTGGATGTGGCCGTTGGTGCAGAGGAAGATAACGGTCCTTTATGGGGAGGAGAGGCTGCTTCTACTGATGTGGTTGTCTGGGTAGACAACACCTTCCTCATGAGATCGAAGGCCCCGGGTCCCGAGTCGAGGAATCTCGGTTCCGAAGAAATGGGAAGAATCCCCGAAACAGGCACCGAGGGCATCGACCCCGAGGACGGAGCCGAATCGATCCGCGCCGACGCCCCGAGAGGAAGAGTCGGAACCGAAACATCGGTTCGACTCTCGGCCCCGGAACCAAGGATGGATCGTCGGCTCCGAGACTCCGGTACCGGATCCGACGGAGTCGAGGTGAACGGAGCCGACCGAGAAAAGGACGGTTCTGGCACCGAGGGTTCCACAATCAGTAGATCAACCTCTTCCGGCTCCAAAGACTGGACAGGTCTCGGAGGAGGAAGGGATGGAGATAATGGAAGGCCTTCAAGTTTCGACACCAATTGGGTTGAAACCGATATAAGTTTGGATAGGGCCGTATGCTCCAATAATTTCTGCACCACACGGTCCACATCGATGTCGGAGAGGGGCTTGGAAGAACGGGTCGAAGGAACCGAAGACGGAGCCGACCTCAACAGTGTCGGGGGAGGAGCTCCATCACCGGTTCCAAGACTCGAGGCTCGGAAACTGACAACAGTTGAACACTCGGCCCCGAAGTCTGTGGAACCGGTGATCTAACTTTAGCTGAAGAGCTCGGAGCCGATGACTTGGGCTCCGACGTCTTCGATTCCTTCGAGGACTTGGATGCCTGGTCAGAAGCATCCAGAGCCTCCTGAAAGGAAGGTTTTAACAAACCTCTATCCATTAGTTTCCTGCGCCTATCTGTCATGACCCTCCCACTGAAAGAATGACAAATAGAACAGTCTTCTTGCAGATGGAGAGGGCCAAGACAGTAGACGCAGGAACTATGATTGTCAGTTACTGACATTTTTTGCCCACATTGGCAACACTTAAACCCCGATTTAGCCTTTTCAGACATGTCACTATAAAGGAGAAAAAAGTCAAATCCAGTAAAATAGTCTAGTCCTGTAATATTGTCAAATCCAGTAATATTAGTCAATCCGGTTGTCTACTCCAAGAAAGGGGTGGTAGGCCCCGAAGAGAACTCTAAATAAGTTTTAACAACTTAAAGGTACCGAGATTCCCTCAACCTTATCACACACACACAAAAATTCACTAAATAACTTTATAAGATAAAAGTACCCAGAAAAAATACAAGAAAAATATCTTAATCTTATCTTAGGTGCTCGAGCTCGACCCAGTGATGCGAACGCTGCAGCGGCAAACTAGATCTGAGGTAAAGGCAGAGGGGGATTGTGGGTATTAGGTGATCTCGAGCTTCTTCTCGATGCAGAGCTTGCAAGGGGCCGACACGGAGCCGAGGATCGGCTCTGAACCCATGTGTAAGAACAAACGGCGAGATTGAACACTCTCACATTTGTTTGTTTCTGTATAGTAGACCTAATTTTTTATAAACTGTTTTTAATGGTTTGAGCTATGTGGATATCAAATTTCAGGTTACTGTCAATTTCCACTCCTAGCAGTTTGCTGTGAGTTGTTGGGGTGAGAATAGTTTTATTTTTGGATACGATTTTAAAGGATGGGGATATTGAGGAGGATTTTGTGGGGTAGAAGAGAAGGAGTTTTGTTTTGTTAGGATTTAGGATGAGTTGAGAGTTAGACAGCCATGTTTCTACAGATAGGAAGGAGTCTTGTGTTATGGCGTGGAGGTCTTGTAGGAAGGGGGTTGCACATATTAGAGAAGAGTCATCTGCATATTGTATCACTGAGGCATGAAAGTGTGGCAGTGTGGAGTCAGTTGGTGAAGAGAGAGAAACATAGATGTTCAAGGATGGAGTCTTGCGGAACCCCTAAGGTGACTGGGAGCAGAGGGGAAAGTTGGTAATCCCACTGGAAGGCCTGCTGACATCCTGATCGGCAGCTTTGGAACTAGCCGATAGAGGAGCTACTAAGGTTTAGGGTGGAGAGAACACTGATGAGTTTATTGTGATTAACCATATCAAAGTGAAACAAAATATGACCAGCTTGTTACTCTTAAATACATGGCAACCACATCTTCCCCCAACATACACACAAATGTAAAGGCAATGCTGATGATGTTTATACTTGGAAGTGAAATAAATTATTGTCTACTTGTTAATCTTGCACTGCAACACACATACCCATACATAAGCATAAGCCATAGCAATACTAATTTTACACTGATTTCACAAATAGCTATACATTATGCAACACCAGTACTGCCACATCAGATTTGTGATGGTTGTTTAGCAGATGTCATTCAACAGCAGAGGTAAGTCACTTTTATTTACCTCAATAAAGTATATAGTGTACACCTGTCACTGTCCCTGATTTCACAGAATGTACCTGATTTTGCCTCATAATTGTGTGCTCTGTTCCTTATTTTAAACCTTTATTCTGCTGTTATTTTTAGCTCTGTCCAGAATTCCTGAGCAAAGAATTTGAGAGTTACAGTATCCATTGTTCTGACAGTATTTATAAAACTCCCTGCAGAAACCATTCCTGAATATGAGGAACATCAGCTCCTCTTAAAATCCAGGGCAAGCATTGATATTTGCCACTATTGACTGCTGATCTTTAGCACTTACCCTTGCTCATGCTTATTCACTGATTAGCAAGCGTTATCCTAACATGGTCATATCAGAAGCCTGATTCAGATAAAGGCTGTAATTGGTAAATTAATCTTTTTCCCTTTATATGAAGAGACAATCACTCTGGGCATCTATTGTGGTGCATAGTATCCTCGAGATAGGAGAACATGAATCACAGACTGCATACCGTGGCAGGGCTAGCCACTCTGTAGTGTAAAATATGGCTCTATGGGATTTGGTCATGTTGACTAATGTTGCCAAATGGGCATCGGTATTTACCTGTGATAAGTGGGTTGAGGACCTGGCCTACTCCAACCAACATCAGGGACCCACGATAATGGTTAGAGGGGTGCATGTCCCTTCCACAAAGCCCAGCAGCCCTGGAGTTAATAAACTATTGGCTGGTTAGTGTCAATTTACTTAGCTTGGCTCACCTGCAATAGCTCTGTTGACTGAAAGCTTGGCATTAAACCAGTCAATCTGGCAAATATGAATTAAGAATTGCTATACTCAGTGTAGATTTACTGACAGGATGTGGCTTGGAAGTGAATGACATGATGGCAAGGAGGAGGCTGGACATCCTATCTATTCAAAAGGCAACACAGAAGGACAGTGCAGAAAAGTCACTTGGCTTGGGATACAGAGTCTATTACTCAGGAGGAGGACAGGCTAGAAATGGTGTGGGAACTGTGGTGAGAGAGTGGCTTCAGAAGACATTGCGGGCTATCATCAGAATTAGTGACAGACTCGTGGCAATCAGACTCCAGTGTAATGATATGGCAGTATTCATAATCTCAGCCTATGCCCCACAGCTGGGTTGTGACAAATCAGGAAAATAGTGCATTCAGACACCACTTGCAAGACTTACTAGATAAAGCAGGGCAACATGAATTGGTTTTGATAATGGGTGATCTGAATGCATATATCAGGACAGACAGAACACGATATGATGACTGCCTGGGTTCACATTGATGGAGCAACTGTAATAAAGGAGATCCATTCTAGACTTCTGTCTGGGAAACAGCTTGATGGTGACCAACACATGGTTCAGCAAGACAGACAGTCACAAGATCACATACAAGACTGGCCAGTGTGCAACTCATGTAGATTTCCTCCTAGTAAGGAAAGGGCAATGGGATAACATCAGTGATTGCAAACTTAGCCAAGTAAAACAGTTGGACCACAGCATAAACCACTGGCTGCCACAATCAGCCATAAGCAGTGGTCAGAGAAGGCACTAAGGTCAACAGAGACTATAGTGAAGACCTGGAAGTTCATTGGAGAGAGAGGTATTTTGGTCTTTGGCCACAGTTCGATTGCTATATGGTAGAGACGCATGTTGACTGTATTTTCTAACTACATATACCAGTTTCTAATACAATAATGGGTCTTGCAACATGTGGTTTATAATGACTACCATTCCTTTTTTAATACATCCATCTTTTGTTTCAAGTTGAATTAGGTTTGCTTCAAGTTGAATTAGGTTTTTTCATCCATAATTGACTTTTGTCATTTTTTGGCAACTAAAATAAAGTGGTAGAGACGAATGTCGACCGCATATTGGCTTAGTAGAGAAGTTTGCAGGAACTTGTTGTTTTTGAGAACTAGGGGCCATTGTTATAATGGTATTATTTACACATGAGTTGGCACCTATATTATTGATTAGCGGCTGAGACGAATGTTGGCTGCCAGTGTGATTTATAATAGTTATTCAAATTAATATAGTGGTTGCCTTGCTATTTTCTGGTAACGAAGCTGTTTAGGCCTTTCTTGAGTTAACACTCTATTGTTTGGTATGAACCTATGCGACCCTGAATAAAAAGTATTTGCGCATTTTTGTTATAATAATATATAGATTGAATTCAAACATATTTATCCATTTGGGGGTATTTTTGCCTATATAGATCTTTTTGTGTTTATCCAATTTGGATGTCGTTACTTATTCTGAGATTTAAGACATATCCTCTGTTATTGTCCCTTTAGATCTGCTAATTTTTGATATATGAACAATAACATGGACCTCAGAGGAATATTGCAGGGGCTAGCAGCGGACAAAGATAATTTGGAAGCTTTTGGCTTAAACTTTGCTGATTCTGGGAACCCCAATATACAGGCAGGGGACATCAAGTATATATGAGGCAATCTGTTCCACAAAATAACTAAAAACATGAGGGCCTTAAGAGCCAATGATTGGTACTTGAAGCTCTTTAAAGCTTACAAGCTCAAAAATATAACCCCTCGGGGACTCAGAATTCGAATTCAACCGTTAGTCAGTTTGGTTGATGAACAACTAACCAAAGATTGGGCTAAGACCCAACATGATGCATCCATGTTATTTGTAGATACATTAGTTTCATACTATGAACGTATGGTGGAGCAACAGACAACTGAGGTATATAATAATTGTATGGAAGCTCAAGCTTTTGAACATGAGGAGTTTTATCATAATCATGTCAGGGAATTAGCTAAGGAACTTGCCAATTTGGAGACACAGTTACTTAAAAAGAAAACGCAGAAGTTTCGGCGTGATCTGACCGATTATGAAAAGGGTAAACCATTCATGGTCCAGAGAAATGTAAGATTTTTTGATACATCCAGTAGAATAAACAAGAAAAAGAGGCCGAGATCAATATTGAAGAAAAATACTTTCTCTACTAGTAGTGTTACAGATGAGGATACATCCTCAGCCATGGATCCTGAATGCCCTTCCAATCAGGGGTCCCCAGTAGCCAAACGCAAACCTTCAGCAGACCCTTTAGATATAGGAAACGGAGGGGGGGCAGGAAACATAGGGGAAGGGGCTTACAGTTTGCAACAGCTACTACAGAAGATAGTCAAATAATTGATAATGTGCACAATATATCTTCCTTTGAATTATCCTCTGACCAAAATAAAGTTCTTAACAAGGGTTTGAATTTTGTGCCTTCCTCTTTGTCTCGAACAGACTTTTGTTAATGAATTAAATGAATTTTGTTGATTGATTAATCTCAAAATATTTTTTGCAGATTGTGATCTCTCTCAAAGTTCATCTGGTTTTCATTTTGGGAAATCGACATTCCAACCACCCATGGATAAGCATGTGGCCATATTCAGGGAGTGTGTGCTCAAAGATCTACATTTTTCACCTGGATATCAGCCTACCAAATATAATTTGACCCCTTTGGAGCGCAAGGGGTTACAGGAACTCAGTTCCAATCATGACATCATCATTTTGCCAGCAGACAAAGGGGGTGGTATTGTGGTTATGGATCGGATTATGTATACTGCCGAAGCTTACAAACAGTTATCTGATGCTAGGTTTTATATGCATATGGTAATAGACTCGACGCCTAATTTCAAATCACTAATTGACTCTTTCCTGGATATGGCCACTGAAGAAGGGGTTATAGACCAACGCACATGTAAACAGCTTAAGGTCACCAATCCTATTCCCCAATATTTGTATTTGTTGCCAAAAATACATAAACATCCTACGTGTCCTCCGGGCCGACCTATTGTTTCTGGCAGAGGCTCTCTAACCGAGCCCCTGTCTGTTTTTCTCACATATTATCTCAAACTATTATTGTCTATGGTCAGGTCCAGGCTTAAGGACACAACTGAATTTCTGAACATTCTCCATGATACTCAGTTGGAATTGGATTGGTGGCTCTGCACACTGGATGTCGCCTCCTTATATACTAGTATTCCACACCAGGCTGGGTTATCAGCTATAGCATTTTGGTTAGAAGAATCCAAGCTCTATTCTACTGGATTTAATAACTTTCTTATCAATATGACTGAATATGTACTAACTAAAAATAAGAAGTTATGTACCTACCATAACGTTCCATGTTAGTTGTCTTCTCTCGCCTTCTTTCTTGCTGGATGGGTTCGGAGCCGATCCTCGGCTCCGACTCGGCACTTGCTAAGCTCGAGGCAACCCTATACCCCATGATGCAAGGCGTGACTACCCAGATCTCGTTTGGTAGCTATAGAAAACCCTGCCAGTAACCTTCTTCCCAGAAGGAAGAAGAGGAACTACATGTGGAAAGAAACAAAGCAAATAACCACTAGAGACTAGTGACACTTCCTACTGAGGTCCATAGAAAGAATGAACCGTACCCAGAGAAGAGTACAACTTCAAGGTCTGTCCAGGCTAGGGGGAAGGAGGGAGGGACGCAAGAAAGAAGGCGAGAGAAGACAACTAACATGGAACGTTATGGTAGGTACATACCTTCTTAATGTTAAGTTGTCAAACTCGCCTTCATTCTTGCTGGATGGGACCGCGTCCCTAGCACCTCTATCCTGGGTGGCTCAATGGAACAGACTCTTGAGAACTGTGGAACCAAACCTAGCCCTGTCCCTGGAGGCCAAGTCCAATTTGTAATGAGAGACAAAGGTGTGAGGAGTGGCCCAAGTGGCTGCCGCACAAATGGTGTCAATAGGTAGCCTATCCTGAAATGCTGTAGAAGTGGCTAGGCGCCTGGTAGAATGTGCGTTTGGTTTCGAGGGCAGTTGCTTGCCCCTAAGGAGATAAACATGAGAAATGGTAGAAGACAGCCATCTGGATAAGGTCATCTTGGAGACCGGAAGACCCTTCCTGTTTTCTGCATAAGAAACAGTTGATCAGATTTCCTGAATTGTTTAGTTCTGTCCAAGTAATATCTGAGTTGGCGATGGACATCCAAACAATGAAGTTTTTGTTCCGCTCTGTCAGAATAATTAGGGAAAAAAACTGGCAATTCAATAGATTGGTTAATATTCGTCTGGGAAGCAACCTTGGGCAAGAAAGATGGATTAGTTCTTAAAGATACTCTATCTTTGTGGAAAACCAAGTATGGGGGACGAACACAGAGAGCGTGAAGTTCAGACACCCTCCTGGCTGAAGTAACAGCAACCAGAAAAATTGTCTTCCAGGAAATAAATTTTAATGAGCATGTAGCAGCCGGTTCAAAGGGTGGCAGAATCAAGGATGCCAGCATTAAATTCAGGTCCCATTGTGGAGGGGGATCTTTGATTGGAGGTTTCAGCAGAAAGATCCCTCTAAGAAAGGCTTTGCAAAGCTTGTGAGACATTATGTTTTGATCTGCTAAGCCAACATGAAAATTTGAGATCGCTGCCAGCTGGACCTTAACTGTAGAGGAAGAAGAACCCGACTGAAAAATCTCAGCTAGGAAGTCCAAGACTGACTGCACTGGAGCAGTAAAGGGATCTATGTCCCTGGACTTTGCCCAGAAGGAAAAACGCTGCCATTTGCTAGCATAAATCCTTCTGGGAGAGGACTTTAGAGAAGCTACTATGATATCTTGCACGGGATTAGAAATTATAGGGAGCCTGGCAACCAAGCAGTGAGGTTGAGAGAATGAATGGCCTGGTGCAGATGACCCGAATGGTGGGTCAGCAGATCTGGAATTGGATCCAGATGCCAAGGTTGAACCAAGAGATGATGATGTAGGGACGGAAACCAAATTTGTCGAGGCCAGTAAGGGGCAATGAGAATCAACTTGGCTCTCAAGACGGTAGCTTTCTGAATCACTCGAGGTATCAGCGGGAATGGAGGAAAGGCATAAAGAAGTCCCCGGGGCCAATCCTGGGTTAGAGCGTCTCTGGAGGGATGGCCTGGTAGTGGAAAGAGGGAGATGAAATCTGGGCATTTGCTGTTTTGGGGTGTAGCAAAAAGGTTGCAGCAAGGGACGCCCCACCTCTGAAAAATCTCGTCCACTACTGATTGTTTGAGAGACCACTCGTGTGGCATGAGAATAGCTCTGCTCAGTCTGTCTGCTAAGAGGTTGGATTTCCCAGGGATATGCGTTGCTATCAGAAACCGATGAGAGGAGATTGCCCATTGCCAAAGTCTGAGAGCTTCTCGACACAGTGGATAGGACCTGGTCCTGCCCTGTTTGTTGATATACCATACTACGGACATGTTGTCCGTCTGAACTGCAATAGAGGAAGAAAGTCGCTGAGGGCTTGCAACGTTAAAAGCACTGCTCTCATCTCTAGGACATTTATGTGCAGATGGTATTCTATGGGTTGCCAAGTCCCATGGACCATCCTGCCCTGATAATGCCCCCCCCACCCGATCAGAGAGGCATCCGAAGTGACTGTGGCAACCCGGATTGGGGGAACAAACAGTCGGCCCTGATGGAGTTGCGGAGAAGACATCCACCAGGTTAGGTGACTCTTGCACGATTGCGTCACGAAGATCTTGTGGCGCATGGGAAGCTGCTGGAAGGACCACTGGGTGAACAACATCCACTGCAGAAGACGCATGTGGAAGCGAGCTAAAGGAAGCAGTACGATGGCCGCAGCCATAAGACCTATCACCTTCAGGACAAATCTGGCCCTGATCTTTTTGCTGAGTAGTATGATCTGAACATACTTTTGGATGCCCAGAATTCTTTGGTTTGTGAGTCTTGCTGACATCCCGACAGTGTCTAATTCTGTGCCTATAAAGGTAATAGATTGGCAAGGAGACAATGAAGATTTTTTGTAGTTTATAGAAATCCCCAATTGGTTGCAGGTGTGAAGAGTATAGTCTCTGGCCTTGAGAAGTTGATGCCTGGTGGTGGCAGAGAGGAGCCAGTCGTCTAGATACGGAAACACCTGGAATCCTTGACGTCTCAGGTGAGCCGTGACCACTGCCATACATTTGGTAAACACTCTGGGGGCTGTAGTGAGACCAAAGGGCAGGGCTCTGAATTGAAAATGACTGGTCCCCAGCCGAAAGCGGAGAAACCTTCTGGAGCGCCTGTGAATTTTTATGTGATAGTACGCATCCTGAAGGTCTATTGAGCACATCCAGTTGTCCTTGCCCAAAAAGGGTAGAATGGACTGAAGCGTGACCATCCGGAACCTTGCCTTTTTGACAAACTTGTTTAGTTTGCTGAGGTCTAAAATTGGCCTCCAATCTTCCGTCTTTTTGGGAACCAAAAAGAATCTTGAGTAGATTCCGGATCCTACTTGGTCTGCTGGCACTAGTTGGATGGCTCTTTTTGCTAGGAGCTTTGATACCTCCAGCTTTGCCAACTCCCTTAGACTGGTTGAAACGTCCGGGAGGGATTGATGAGGAACAGGATATCTCACGAAAGGGATATTGTAACCCTCGGATATGATCGACTGTACCCATTTGTCTTGAGAAAGGGAACGCCAGGCTGTTGGGTACAGCGACAATCTTCCCCCGACTGCCTCCAAGGGTGGACAGTCGGGCAACACCTCAGGGGTGCTGGAAGGGTTTGTCAGAGAGAGGCTCTCTGCTACCCTGATTCTGCAGACACCCTCTGTCCCTAGGGCAGCGTCTATTGTTATTACCCCCTCTGCCTCTGGGGGTAAACTGACCACGTGCGTCCGGCATGACTCCCTGAGATTTACGGAACCACATTTTCCCTCCCTTCTGACCTTTGGGATAGGGTCTTGAAGGGGTGGAGAAATGGACTCCTACAGCAGAAAGAGTCTTGCCATCTTGCTCACACCTGGTCAATGTGTCCTTCACCTGAGGCCCGAACAAAGCCGAACCATCAAAGGGAGTATTAGTGAAGGACGCCTTAAAGGGGTCGGCGAAATTACAAAGCCGCATCCAGGACTGACGCCTAAGAGCCACTCCTGTGCCTGCGGCTCTACTTGCCCCATCGGCTGCATAAGAAATGAGCCACATGGAGGAGTTAGTTATAGAATTTAGGATTCCGAGCTGTGAGGCAATCTTTTCTTGAGCCCCAGCAGCTGACGGATCCTGAACTACCTCACCTAGTTCCTTGAGAATGTCTCTCTGAAGCCGGGTAAAGTGACAGAGATAGTTCAGGGAGCGCATAGCAAAGGTCGCTGAAGAAAACATCCGCTTACCGTACCTATCCATGGTCCTAGAGTCCTTGTTAGGAGGATGGACAGGTACAGAAGGATCGGCAAGTTCCTTCTTGGTGGCAGCCGCCACCACCATGGCATCAACAGGGACACCCTTGGTGAGAAACTGTTTGTCTGCGGGGGCCGTGATGAATTTAGAAGGCCTCCTGGGGACTGGTTCCACAGAATCCGGGGCTGCCACGCCTTTCGAGCCACCACTTCCATGAGCGGGTTGAAAGGCGGAGACACCCAGGAGGTGGAGGGTCAAGATCCAAAAGCCTCCAGGTATACCGACTCATCCTCGGAGGGGTTAATGAAAGGCCAGTTCCCCCACTGCTTAAGGAGTTACAGGATGTCTGAAAAGGAGACATCCTCAGAGGGGAACCGTGGGGAACCCTCCGACTCATCTAAGTCTGTATCTGATGTCGTAGACTCGGGGGAGTCTGTGTGCTTCCTCTTGGACGTCCTCTTATGCGGGGGCTCTCCCAAAGGATCAGGAGAAACCTCGGAAGAGGAAGTTCTTCCCAATGGGGAAACCTGGGACGATGGATCTCTGGGTCCGGGAGCAAGAGAATGGGAAGAGACATCGACAGGCACCGAAGAGGGAGGAGCTAATGGAATTGACCGTTGACTCAGCTCCGCGGTTAGAACACTCCTCATCACCTCAAAGGGATCCAGGGAGGCCATAAGACTCCTGCTCTGAAGAAACAGGAATCCCCGGTCCCGCCGAAAGAGAAGGCTCCGAGGCTGATGTCGGTGCCGAGCTCACCAATGCCGAAGCTCCAAGAGGGAGAGCGGGGTCGGACAAGGGTCCGATGCCACTCGCCCCCTCGGAGCCGACAAGGGAGATTTGACGACTGGATCCCACCAAGGAAGGTCTCATGGAGGAAATCAGTCGAAGACGACAGAGCCGACAGGGGAGGTATCGGCTCCGGCGCACCCAAGGTTAACATTCCGAGAAGCTCCGGCTCCGAACTCTGAAGGAGAGTCGGAGGAGGAATTTCAGGGGGATGAAGGACAGCAGTCGTCTGCTGAGATGGGCTATGGAGCATCTGGGCCAGTGCCTGTGACTTCAGCAGTCTACTTATCACCCTCTCCAAGTCATGGTCTGATAGCCTGGAAGACCTTGAAGATCGGCTCCAATGGCTCCGCTCCGAAAGCAGAGGAAATCCCGGAGCCGAGCGAATCGACTCCAGGGAAGGGGACCGAGATCTCTTCTTGGAAGGAGTCATCGAAGCCGAAGACCCTTCGGTTCCAGTTGGAGCCGACAGCTTATCGGCACCAGTCCTGGTCAAAGATACGTCGGCTCCGGCCGACATCGGTGCAAGTGTATCGGAGCCAGCCGGCACCGATACCACCACCTCAGAGATAGAAAGATCGGCTCCAGCCGGAGCCGATCTCGACTCCGAAGGAGTCGGAGCCACCGCTGAAGGCTTCGGAGCAACAGCCTGGGCTTTAGGTGGCTTAGAGGGCTTTCCCGACCCAGTCTTGGTCGGGGAGCCCTCTGGCTTCAACAAGCCACGTAGGATTAATTTGTTCCTACGTTCCTGCAGGACTCTCTGGCTGAAGGAGTGACAAATAGCACAGGAGTCCTGCAGGTGTAGAGGCCCCAGGCAGTACACACAAGAAGTGTGACCGTCTGTCAGAGACATTTTCTGACAGCACGAGTCACACTTCTTGAAGCCTGAGACCTTTACTTCTTTTGACATGGTATGCCAACACAAAAAACACACACACACCAGTCACACAGTTAGCTAATAAAAAGGGGGAAAACTGACTAACACACCCAGACTTCCTGACAGAAAAATAATGGAAGGGAGGCTTAAGGCCTGAAGGGAGGAAAAAAACTATCCCTAATACAAATTAGAAAGGTAATATAGGGCAAGATAGATAGGTACTAGTTTACTCTAACTGTTAAGAAAAAGAAATAAGGAAAATGGAAATTTTCCTGACTGACTTTAGTACAAAAATACTAAAATTCTACCTGAGCTGGTAAAAGGAGACCTCTTCGCGAAGCGGCAAACGAGATCTGGGTAGTCACGCCTTGCATCATGGGATATAGGGTTGCCTCGAGCTGGTAAAATTAGCTCTCGAGCTTAGCAAGTGCCGAGTCGGAGCCGAGGATCGGCTCCGAACCCATCCAGCAAGAATGAAGGCGAGTTTGACAACTTAACATTGTCTTTTTCTTTGATGGTCAGATATATTGGCAAACCAGGGGAACAGCCATGGGGGCCTCTTTGCCCGTATATATGCTGACCTATTCATGGGTTATTTTGAAAAAATTTACATCTATGATATTAGTAACAACAAATTTCTGTCAGAACTAGACATTTGGAGGATATATTTGGATGATTGTTGGATGGTGTGGCAGGGAGATATACTTTTGGCTAAAGAGTTTGTTCAATAGGGGTATCAAGTTCACTTTGGAGACTCAATACCATGAAATTGTTTTCTTGGATGTCAAGGTTACCAGACAACATGATCATACTCTGTCGAAGAGTGTACACAGAAAGTTTCCACAGTATAATTCTCTTTTACATGCCTCTAGTAATCATCCCCGACACATCATCAGCAACATTCCCAAGTCACAATTCATACGTATGAAACATATTTGTTCCTCTACTAAATCTCATGCAGAATGCGAACAAGATCTTTGTGATAGATTTATTCAGAGGGGATATAACAGATGTTGACTTCATAAAACCATCCAGGGGGTCAGACATATGCCACGGTCCCAATTATTAACATACAAACATGAACAAGAGGCATTTACTCATTCCCAAGCACAACCTATCAGATTCACAGTTACCTATGGCAACAATACCCCTTCATTTAGAAATATTGTTGATAATCACTGGGGTATTTTGAGAGCACATGAGTTTTTATCTGACATATTACCTGAGACATGCTCTTTTTCATACCGTAGGTGTAGGACGTTGAATTCACATTTTACACATTATAAAAAATTTCACTCTACAACAACCACACAAATGATCTTGTTTGGAGATCCACTCATTGGTTCCTTTCCATGTGGTCACTGCAGTGCATGCAGGTATATGAGCAAAATGAAGGAATTCTCAAGTGCCAACACTTCACGAGTTTTCAACATTAGGATCTTTGGTAATTGTAGTTCTGATTGGGTGGTATATTTGGCCACCTGTACATGTACTTCATTTTATGTTGGCCAAACCTCTCGTCCACTAAGATTTCGCATAAGTGAGCATCTCAGTGCTATCAGAACTAAAAAATTAACAAATGCCCTATATAAGCATACTTTGATTCACCAAACTGCCCAATTTCAATTTACCATCATTGATAGGATTCAGCTGCCGAGGATGTCCAAGACAGGCTGGCATGAAAAGCTCAATAACATGGAAGCATTATGGATTACAAAACTGGGTGCTTTGCTCAAACCTGGGTTAAATGAATGTGGATAAAGCTGTATGCTTATACATCTATTGTTGTATTTTAGGATTTGAACTGAGCTTATTTTCCCTATTCCACTGGGGATTAATGTGATCAATATTAATGTAATATTATTATATTCATTTTTGTCACTATTTTCTGTTTTTATGAATTGTTCATACCAAAAATTTTCCTTTTTGGTTACATATCCCTTTAAATTTCTCAGTATATAAGGAACATCAGTATGCATCATTTTAACTTTTTCTTTCTGCACCAAAGAAGGCCATTACATTGGCCAAAACCGGTTTGCAGTTTTTCTTTTTTTTTATTTTGTTTTTCAACATGCCACAATAAAGTAGTTTTCTGCTTGCCTAAACCTTTGTGCTGGCTCATTTTGTGCGTTTTGACATTTTGGTTTGAGCCTTGCACTGGATCGACCTTGCGTGTCTTTTTTGGTTTGCACAGAGGAACTCAAGGCCATGGTCGGATTCGAAGAAACCAAAAACGTTGATACTGGCACGTCGATGCCAGATGTTCCAATATCCACAGGCCCAGAAGCCACGGGGCTTGGGAAAGGAGGATGCCCGGCAAAGACATGAGGAAGACTCACTGCTCCTGAAGGGGAGGAGTGGGAAGGACCCCCAGCTGGATTTGGGCCTGCAGAAACTGTCTCATCACATCAGTCAGGAAATCCTTCTATGTGGCACACCTCATCACTAAGGGCTTTTCATCCAGAAAAAAAGAGGTCATTGTTCCACTGTACTCATCCCTCATTAGACCCATTATAGAATACAATGCCCTGTTTGGTATGTACCTCTTAAGACATCTGCAACAACTGGAAAGGCCGCAGAAATACCTCACTAAAAGAATCACAGGCCTAAAGCAGATGCCCTATGCTGACTGCCTTAAAAAAACTCCAGCTATACTCTGTCGCATATCGTCTACTCAGAGGCGATCTCTGCTTAACATACAAGGCCATGTCAAACCCAGAGCTGTTGGACATGCTACACTTAAAGAAACCCCAATCCCTCAGAGCCACACGCTCCGGGGATCTAAACCTTGTCATCACAATAAACAAAACATGCTGGAGGGATAGGTTCCTGACCCACAGACTCTGGAATAGATTGCCCATACATGTCAAGCAGAGTGCCTCTTTGGCCCTCTTCAAACGGAACCTTGACGATTGGATGGGAGAAAGGAAATTCACCCCAGGGATCATGTCAGTCGCCCTGCTAGACAGGGGTCCAGGGAAGTAAACAGTGTGGGAAGAAATAGCCAGGGAATTGTTATGGCTAGGCTTGTATAGGCCTTAGGGCTGATAGCCTAGTACCAACCTATGAATCAGAAGGTCCAATTCTATCTCTGACAAACACCAGGACAATCTGTTAGAGGAAGTCACCGACTCAGGCCTGGAAGGATGCCTGGGCGAGGCCAAAGGGATCTCGAGAGGTTCAGCAGAAAACCTCGATGGAGGAGTAGACAGCCTGGGCATGGCCTTGGGGGAAGGTTCCCCAGTAGACGGGGAAGAATCCAGCAATTTCCGCTTTTCCAGAGGTCTGTCCCTGCTTCTAGACTTTTCTCTCTCTCCGCCTTCTTCTCTTCTTTTAACATCGGGCGACTCAGAGGGGGGTTGAGTCTCTATGCCAGCAGAAGTGGAACTGGGTAACAGGCCCTTTAAAATAAGCTTATCCACAATAATACGGGCACTGAAACCCACACAAATGGAGCACTCAGAGTCCAGGTGGCTGGGGTCTAAACACACAACGCACTGGGTGTGGGCATCTAAATGGGGAAGCTTGTGTCCACACCCAGTATACTTTTTAAAACCCGCAGCCTTATCTTTGTAAGATTTTTCAGCCATATCCATAGAAGCATAAATACAGCAGGTTAGAAAGGGGAACCTGATAGACCAAATAAGAATTTTTTTCTATGCAAATAACACAAGGGTAGGGTAAAAAAATAAGAAATCTATAGAGAATTGAAAACAATACCTGTAACAAGGCTATACTGGATTAGAAATCGTTCAGAACCAAGGAGCTCAGTCAACCCACTGTTGCTCGAATGGCAGCAAATGAGATCTGAGGTAGTGAGGGAGAGAGTGGCATTATGGGTAAGGGAGGAGCTGAGTTTCAGTACTGCAGTTTGGATATGGCTAGCTTGGCATCGATGTCAGTGCCTATACCCACAAGTTGAAGATCAAATGAAGACAACAATTTCAGATCATACTGATCAAGAATGTCACCATAGATAGAAAAATCGGTGTAGAACTATGATATTTATAATACACATCACAACAGTCCATTATAGATGTTGACCAACAGGGTCCATTGTCTTTCTGGTACCTAAAAGTATTTATGCCTTTGAGGCTAAGTGAGCACAGGATAGTTTTAATTTAAAGATGTCTACTTAGTACATGTAGGTTATTATTCCAGGCACTCTGCCTGGAGCAAATTACAATAACATGCTCAAGGGGCAGTATAACTGCATGGAAGTCAAGCTTCTCAAGACAGGGCATATTTGATGTTCTCATATCAGTCAATGGACCATTTAACAGATCTGAACAGTGTGAGTTCAAGCATTTAAGTACAGTGCCATTAGACTGTGATGACTATGTGAAGAGAAATATCCACAAGCAATTAAAAGAGAGCTACCAATAGCTTTGAGGATTGTCATCTTGCAATTTTGGCATATGGGAATACATCTTTGCAAAATTTCTGTGTGTCTGTCTCCCACCCACTTGGTTTCCAACGGAAATAAGACTAAATATGCTCACTACCTTACTAACAGAGAATCAAGGCAAGGTATGGTGAAAGAGATGCTAGAAACATCAACAAAAGAAGTAGTACTAGCACACACTCCAAAGGACTCTTACAAATGCAGAGAGGAGACAGTGAGAATCTCTGCCAAGGATTAGGATCAGCAGCCTAAAACTGTAGCAATTGGTCAAGCAGAAGAAACAATATCTTATGTTTTTTCAAGGAGAAAACAGTCCATTGTGGAGAGAATGATTAATTGTGCAAAGGAAAATATCTAAGACAAGAAGTGCTAACTCAGTCAGTACAAAATGAGAAAGCATGGAAATTACAAAGACCGAGTGTATCATCTCACTTGAAAAAGCCATCCTTGCTATATCTTCACCAATAACTCACAAACCAGAATTGATCCAAAAGGAAGATAGGTGCTCAGAGTGAACAAAACTATTATAGATATGAAAGGCCACAGAATAAGTTTAATTAGTTGTATAAGCAGTTTAAAATTTGATTAGGATACTAAAGACTGCAAACTTACATTCATTGAAATGCCTGTCAAATTAAACAATCTGATGTAAAATGAAAGAAAAAAAAGTTATGTACTCACCATAACGTTCCATCTGAGTAGGTATGTCAGCAACCTGTGGGCATCAGATCCGACCTGGATCCGAGCCGGCAGCTTTCCAAGCTAAAGATCCTCCCCCTTACCCATAATATCCTGCTACTTCCCTCCAGTCCTCAGATCGAGTTTGCCAATTTATCAACCAACAACAGTCAAACATACCCGAAAGAGAAACGCTAAACTGATGCGTAAGAGAAGGAAAACATTCCGTTATGAATATGACCACGAAACAGGCTAGGGGGAAGGAGGGGGAATTGGTTGCTGACAAATGAAGTTACCTACTCAGATGGAATGTTATGCTGAGTACATAACTTCTTTATCTGAAGTAGTTAACTTCATTTGATCAGCAACCTGTGGGACAGAGTCCCCAGCTACCAAAAACCTGGGAGGTCCTCAAGGAAGGATATTCCAGAGCCAAAGGCTACCCTACCTCTGGATATCAGATCCAGCTTGTAATGAGAAATGAAGATATGAGAAGAGGCCCAAGTAGCTGCTGAACAGATGTCATCTATGGGAACTCTTGACCAAAATGCTGCAGAGATAGCCATAGAATGGGTAGAGTGAGCATGAACCCCCCAAGGGTGCTGGCCGACCAGAAGCTGTATATGCGTGTAAGATGCAGTGGGATATCCATCTAGCTAAGGTAACTTTCGTAACTGGCTTGCCTAAGGACGGCTTAGCGAAAGACATGAAAAGCTGCTTCGATTTGCGAGAAGCAGCTGTCCTGTGCAAGTAAAATCGCAATTGTCTATGCACATCCAACAAGTGCAGTCTATATTTCCCTTTGTTTTGAAAGTTGGGGAAGAAAACAGGCATATTGATGATTTGATTGATATTGGCCTCGGAGGCCACTTTAGGCAAGAATGAAGGATTAGTCCTGAGAGATACTCTGTCCTTATGGAAGACCAGGTACGGGGGTTTTGTACAAAGGGCTTGAAGTTCAGATACCCTTCTAGCTGAAGTAATTGCAATCAAGAAGGCAGTTTTCCAGGATAAGAATTTTAAGTCAACGGAAGCTGCAGGTTCAAAGGGTGGACCCATTAGGGCCTGAAGAACTAAAGTTAAGTCCCATGGGGGAACCGCATTCTTGACCAGAGGTCTTAACAGAAAGGTACCTTTCAAAAAGGTCAAGCATATCTTAGCGGAAGCTAAGGATCCAAGGTTGTCCTCGATGTGGAAATGAGAAATGGCAGCCATCTGAACCTTCACAGTAGAAGAACTGGCCCCTTGATGGAAAATGTGGGACAGAAATTCCAGAACTGCTGGAATGGGAGCCGAAAAAGGGTCCAAATTCCTATGTTTGGCCCAGATGGAAAAACGCTTCCATTTACTCTTGTAGATCTTCCTGGTAGAGGGTTTATGTGCCGCTACCAGACCAGATTTTATGGAAAACGAGATACCGGGAGCCCTAGCCACTAGTGAAACTGGATCAACCAAGCCACGAGCTTGAGGTCGTCCAGGTTCAGAGTTTGCAATCTGGAAGGATGAGAGATCAGATCCGGAATGGGATCTAAGACCCAAGGAGGAGCTATGATGTGAGACCGCAGATACGGGAACCAGATCTGACGAGGCCAGAATGGGGCTATGAGGATTATTTTGCTCCCCAACCGACAAGATTTCTGCAGAAATTTCGTCATTAGCAGAAGCGGAGGACAAGCATAAAGAAGACCGGGTGGCCAAGCATGAACCAGAGCATCTCTGGGACTCTCCCCCGGTGGGGGAATTAGAGCGAAAAATTTGCTGCATTTTGCGTTTGAAGGAGACGCAAAGAGATCGCAGCAAGGCGGACCCCATCTGAGGAAGATCTGTTTCGCTACTAAGGGGTTTAGAGACCACTCGTAAGGTGTGAGGATAGAACTCAGCTTGTCCGCTAGAATGTTTGACTGACCCGGAATGTGCATTGCTATCAGAAAGCGGTTGGTGGAAATCGCCCATTCCCAAACTCTCATAGCCTCTCGACAAAGAGGGTAAGACCTGGTTCCTCCCTGTTTGTTGCTGTACCAGACCACCGCCATGTTGTCTGTCTGAATTGCAATAGTCCCCGGAGGAAGAAGGTCCTGAAGGGCTTGCAACGCTAAAAGCACCACCCTCATCTCCAGAACATTGATATGCAGAACGGTCTCTACAGGGGTCCACGTGCCTTGGACGGTTCTGCCCATGCAATGCCCCCCCCCACCTGAGGCGAGAAGCATCCATGGTCAGTGTGGTTTGTGGTAGAGGCATCACAAACGGTCTCCCTTCCCGAAGCTCTCGGGAATGAAGCCACCAAAGAAGGGAGTTCCTGCAAACCCTGCTTAGGGGAATCAGTGAATCCAATGGGTGTAGGAGGAGGGACCATTGGACCTGAAGGATCCATTGAAGGACTCTCATGTGCAGCCGAGCAAGAGGTGAAAGGCTAATGGCTGCCGCCATGGATCCTAGGGCTCTCAAGACTAATTCTGCGGGTAGGGCTGGGGACTGTAGAAGTGCTATTACATGGAGTGACAAGGTGCATAACCTGTCTGCTGTCAGAAAGGCCTTGGACTGAAGCATGTTTATTCTGGCCCCTATGAAATCCAGAACTTGAACAGGATGAAGAGAAGACATCCTGAAATTTATGGTAATGCCTAGGTGATGGGCCAAGAGTAAAGAATAATCCCTGGCAGTACACAGTAGATGCCTGTTGGGGGTGGTGAGGAGCCAGTCATCTAGGTACGGAAAGACCTGAATTCCCTGAAGTCTCAGGTGGGCTGCCACAACTGCCATGACCTTGGTGAACACCCTGGGGGCTGTGGTGAGGCTGAACGGAAGAACCCTGAACTGATAGTGACTGACCCCAGCCGAAAGCGGAGAAACCTCCTGGATCAACTGTCCATGAGAATGTGGTAGTACGCAACCTTGAGGTTTATGGAGCACATCCAGTCGTTCTCCTGCCGAAGGGGGAAAATAGATTGTAGAGTGACCATCTGGAATTTCTCTTTGGCAATGAACAGGTTCAAGGTTGACAGGTCGAGAATTGGCCTTAAGTCCCCCATCTTTTTTGGCACCAAAAAGAACCTGGAGTAATTGCCCAACCCGGACTGCTCTGGGAGGATGTGTTGGATGGCCCTTTTTTCTAGTAATTTCTTTATTTCTGAAGCCGCAGCCTCCCTCTGATTGGGTGGGACATCGGGGAGGCGACTCCCTAACGGGGGAAGATTCAGGAAGGGGATAGAGTAACCCCTGGATATTATTCGGAGCACCCAGCAATCTGTAGTAATGGACTCCCAACTTGCTAGATGCTCCGAAAAATGCCCCCCTGACTGCCTCCAGAGAGGGACAGTCGGGCAACCCCTCAGGGCTGCTGTGCGGGTTGGTCGGAGAAGGGTTCTCTCGACCCGAAATTCTTCGGTCCCCCTCTGCCTCTGGGCCGGCGTCCACCTTGTCGTCCCCTACCTCTGAAGGACGAAGGGGACGGGACTGCTGAGACTTCCGGAACCACATCTTCTTTTGTCCTCTCTGGTTCCTTGAGAAGGACCTTTGAGGAGCAGAAAAGCGGATTCTGACGGCAGACAGCGTCTTCCCATCTTTCTCGCTTTGGAGTAGCGTGTCGTGGATGGTTTTGGCAAATAGCGTAGAATCGTCAAAGGGAGCGTTCGCGAAGGACGCCTTGAAGGGTTCCGCAAAGATGGAGCCAGGCATGGTGCCGCAAGGCAACCCCTGCTCCGCTGGCTCTAGCTGCCCCCTCCGTGTCATGGGAGAGAAGCCGCATAGAAGTATTTGATATTGACTTTAGAGTGGCCATGCGAGCCAAGAAAGTTCATTTGTCCTCAGCTGACATGGACTCTGGGGGAGACCCAGCGTATTCTTTTATCAGATCCCACTGAAGCCTAATGACATGTGCCAGATAATTCAGCGCCCTTATAGAAAAGGTGGCTGAAGCAAACATCTTCTTTCCAATGTGGTCCATCGTCCAAGACTCCTTATCAGGAGGATGAACCGAGGAACTTTCTTGTGCCGGTTGCTATTCATATAATCATTTATTGTGTAGATTTAAATGTCACTCACTGATTTTACATTATTTCTAGTGCTTTCCTTTCACTATCAATGAAAAGCCCTACAAACACTGAATACCCACAACAAAAGGGGATACCCTTGTGCACTTCTCTTTGAATCTCAGGGAAAGATTCCATGTATCCAGACCATATAATTAGCTTATGGCAACTATTAACCATACAGTAGTGTCAGCACCAGCGACATTCATTTTCATTTTATACTACATTTCTAAATTTACCAGATAGTGTGGAGCCACTTCAATAAGCATGCAAAGGCAGAACAGATCTATCACATGATCCCAAGGATCAATTCCTCTGTACGAATAACTTTGCATTTGAGCTCCATATGAAATCTAGATTCATGGTTCCAAAACTCTTAAGCTGTTTCACCTTAATTTTACTTTAACTCTCCTCTAATAGCCCTCACTGAACCTGCATGTGATCCATATATTAAATAAGTAAATGAAATAAATGTGTGAAATAAAAAGCATAGTAAACAAAAAAGTTGAACTTTCCTCCAAAATTGGAGCCTCAACATTAACTTGCCTCTTCTGAGTAATTTTCCTTTCATTATTGCTATTCCATGTTTAATAACGGGAAAGTGTAGCTGGCAGTTGACCTTCTGTGAGATTTTGCTGTCTCTCATTGTCTATAATACTTCCTTGGGCAATGAATCACTATTCACATCCTTGATGTAATGCACGGTTCGCTAATCATTTTCTTGAACTCATATTCCACTACCCAGTTCAAGATTTCATGCATGAGTAAACATTTTAGTCCCCAGTGAAAACAAAAAGACTTGAAAATGCTTAACACCTCAACCAGAGCATTTTCTTCCATCTGCATTCATGTATAACTGTCAGTCTCTGGCTTTTCAGTGGGTCAAAACTAAGAAAATCAATTTCATTAAGACTTTTCTTCTGCCAGGCTTCAAAAGCAAATAAAAATTGTCCTTAAAGAAAAAGCCTCTAGTTGTACAAACACTGAGGTTACTGTGCTGCCACCACTAGCCTCGGCCAAATAACTCAAGAGTATTGTCTCAATTTTGATTTGGTTTACCTGCATACCAGTTCATAACGCCAACTTATCCTTCAGAAATGCAATCGTCTCTTCCCTTTTCCACCATTAGTATGAGAAGCATGGATATTCTTCCCATAATCCCAGTCTTCTTGAGCAATTTGCTTGCATTACCTGTCCACAAAGCCCGTCTTCCTGATCATTCTGGTTGCCTTCCAACTTTTCTAACTTCACCTCAAACAAATAAGTGAATTGTTCATCCAACTGAGCATTTCTTTTGAATATCATTAGACCATCCAGTTTATTGCTGACCTTTTGGATTTTGGTCAAAATTGCTTTTACAGATACTTTTGTATTATTAGACTTGAATATGTTCCAGCTTTCATTGAAGATTGTAGCTTCTCTCTCTATCATTGCCATGTGGTCAGCTACATTTTTTGCCCATCTTCATTATGTATACAAAATAACTATCTGTTTAAATACCCATTTATTGACTTCTGTAGAGAAAAGCAGCATGTATCCAGTTTACACAAACTTTTTACAGAAGCAGCCTAATGGGCATGCTTCCCCTTACAGATCCTCTTGCTTAGCTAACACTTACTTCCTTTGTAGTACCATTATTTTCAAATGCCCATTTTGGCATTCCTATAATCCAGTTTCCAAAATTATCTTAATTTCCATTCTAGTGAAAAAGAAGTTATGTACTCACCAGAACATTCCATCTGTGTTGTCCATCTTGCCTCATTGTGTACTGGTTGGGACAGCGTCTCTAGCACCATCTTTTTTGGCTGGCTCAAGGGAGAATATTCTTCAGAATAATGGACCCAAACGAAGCCCTGCTCCTGGAGGCCAAATCCACTTTGTAATGCGTGATAAAGGTATGAGGCCTTTCCCATGTTGCTGCAGCATAAATGGTATCAATTGCTAGTCTCGCCCGAAAAGTAACAGAGGTTGCTATAACTCTTGTTGAATGACCTTTTTTACATGTTCAGGGAGTTCTTTGTTCTGTGATTTGTAAGCAAAGGTAATACAATCTGACAGCCATTTAGAAAGTGTGACTTTAGACACCGGAGCACCTTTCTTAGGGTCTGAAAAAGATACAAATTATTGGTCGGATTTTCTGAAATCCTTTGTCCTAAGTTGAAATGTAATTATTTATGCACATCTAGCTGGTGTAGCATATATTCTGCTTTGTTGCCATAGCTGGGGAAAAAGACTGGTAGTTCTATAGACTGATTCAAATTACATTCTGAACATACTTTGGGTACAAAGGATGGGTTTGTTCATAGAGATACTCTGTCTTTGTGGAAAAGCATGTAGGGCAGCTTTACAGACAATGCTTGAAGTTCTGAAACTCTTCTAGCAGAAGTGATGGCTATCAAAAGGGCTGTTTTCCCTGTCAAAAATTTTAGATCACATGATGATGTGGGTTCAAAGGAGGAAGAATCAGGCAGGATAAGATGAAATTGAGGTCCCATGGTGATGGAGGGGCTTTGATGGGTGGTCTTAATAAAAAAGTGTCCTTAAGAAAGGCCTTGCATAATCTGGGACATTAGATTTGACCCCGATTCACTTATGTGAAAGTTAGATATCGCTGCTAACTAAACTTGAATAGTAGCTGCAGCTGCACCTTCACTGAAAAGCTTTGCCAAGAATTCAAGAATTGAAGCTATGAGGGTAGAAAAAGGATCAGTTATTCAAGGCCCAAGAAGAAAATCTTTTCCATTTGCTCATGTATAATCTCTTCATTGAAGCCGTATGAGCCAAGATTAAGATATGCTATGCTGACTGGGAAAAGTTAGGGAGCCTGGCTATGTTTGGAATCAGAGCAGCCAAGCTGTCAATTTGAAGGTCTGAAGAGAAGGATGGAGCATCCCTGATGCATGAGTCTGAAGGTCCGGAACTGGGTCCAGAATCCACGGCTCCTCCTGTAGATGAGGCCAATGGAAGGGGAACCAGATTTGGCGAAGCAAAGTATGGGGCGATGAGTATTAAGTTCCTGCCCAATGAGCTGGTTTTCTGAAGAATTTTGGGTATCTACGGAAAATAGAGAGAAGGCGTAAAGGAGACCAGAGGGCCAATCATGTATAAGTGCATCCCTTGGTGACTTCCCGGGGGGGGGGGGTAGGGAAAAAAGCTGTTGCATTTGGCATTCATGGATGTGGCAAAAAGGTCGCAGCAAGGTTGGCCCCATCTGCAAAAAATCATCTCTGCGACTTCTTCTTTGAGGGACCACTCGAGGCATTAGAATTGCTCTGCTGATTTTGTCTGCTATCATGCTGGATTTCCCCCAGGTTGCACACTGCTATCAGAAAGAGTTGGGAGGAGGTCGCCCACTGCCTTACTCTCAGGGCCTCTCGACAAAGGGGGAAGGACCTGGTTCCCCCTTGTTTGTTTATGTACCAAACAACTGACATGTTTTGCTTGTCTGTATTGCAATAGCTCCTATTGGAAGAGTCCTAAAATGCTTGCAATGCTACAAGCACCACTCTCATCTCCAGAACATTGATGGGCCTTGTGTTCCTGCCAAGTGCCTTGAACTGTCCTTCCCAAATAATGCCCCCCATTCTATCTGAGAAGCGTCCGTGGTCGCTGTGGCTAAAGGCTGAGGGGGGAGAATGGGATGACCTAATGTTACCTGAGCAAAGTAAAGCCAACAGTGGAGGTCCTTCTTGCAGGATTTGGTTATCAAGATTTGGTGGGACATGGGTAGTTCCTGCATAGACCACTGAGTGAAAAGAAACCACTGAAGTATTCTCATGTGTAGGCATACCAATGGGATCAGAGTAATTGCAGCTGCCATTGTTCCCAGTACTTTCAGGATTATCCTTGTCTGTACTTTTCTTTTGGAAAGAATGTTTAGGACTTGGGATCATAAGACTTGAACCCTTTCGAAGGGAACTCTTGCCACCATGTGTCTTGTGTCTAGATCTGCTGCTATAAAGATAATATGCTGAGAAGGCAACAAGGCAGATTTTTCGTAATTCACTGTGATTCCCAGGTGAGAGCAGAGCTGCAAAGTGGTGTCTCTCGCTTTTGTTAGTAGATGCTCGGCGGTGGCAGTGAGGAGCCAGTTGTCTAGGTATGGAAACACTCAGAATCCTAGACATCTCAAGTGAACCGTGACTACTGCCATAAACTTAGTGAATACTCTGGGGGCTGTAGTGAGACCAAAGGGCAGAGCTCGAAACTGGTAGTGACTGGCTCCCAGCCAAAAGCGCAAATGACTTATGGAACGCCTGTCCATCTTTATGTGGTAGTACGCATCCTGGAGGTCTATGGAGCACATACAATCGTCTTTTCCCAGAAAGGGAAGTATTGACTGCAGTGTCACCATCCGGAACTTTACTTTCTTTGCTGATTTGTTTAATGTGCTGAGGTCCAGAATGTCTCCAGTCCCCTGTTTTCTTTGGAACTAAAAAGAACCTTGAGTAAGTTCCGGATCCTATTTGGTCTTTGGGAACTGTCTGGATGACTCTTTCTTCTAGCAACTTTTCGATTTCTAGAGTTGCCTGTTCCCTTTGACTGGATGGAATGTCCAGGAGGTTCATTATGTTTGGGGTGGGTAAGGAAAAGGGTGGGGAGTAGCCCCTGGATATGATGCTTTGTAACCACTTGTCTTTTGTGATTCTTAGCCAAGCTTCTGGGTACAAAGATAAGTGACCCCCGACTGCCTCCAGAGATGGACAGACGGGTCTTCATTCAGGAGCACTAACAGGGCTTGCCATGGAAGGATTCCCTGTTGCCCTGGTTTTGCAGACCCTTCTGCCACATGGCTGGCATCTTCCATTATTGCTTCTCCCTCTGCCCCTGGAGGAAGAATCACCACGTGTGTCTTGAAAAACTCTCTGGGATTTTCAAAGCCACATCTTTTCCTCCCTTTTAGCCTTTGGGATAAGGCCTAGTAGGTAGGGAAAAACGGACTCTGACAGCAGAGAGAGTTTTTCCTTCCTGTTCACACCTGGTTAGTGTGTCTTTGACTTTAGGCCCGAATGAGGACAAGCCATCGAAGGGGGCATTAACAAAAGAAGACTTAAAGGGCTCTGCAAAGTTACACAAACGCATCCAGGAATGCCTCCTTAGGGGAGTTCAAATGCTTCCTCTTACATAATCTCTTGCGAGGGACCGCTTCAGAAAGGCATTCTGGAGAAGTTTCACAAGAGAGGGGGTTCACCCATTGGGGCATCCTGAGGCTGTGGGTCTCCACGTCTGTGTGGATGCGTTTGTGCTGAGATGGACACCGGTGCCTTTGGGAGAGGAATGCCTGGTTCTGAGAGTGGAGCTGCCTGTGGTGGCAGCACTCTCATTGCCTCGAAGGCCCCCTGCCCATGATCCGAGGAAGCTCCCAGTTCAGAAGAACTAGAAGGCATCTCCAGCACCAAGGGGGTTGGCTCCGAGGTCGATGTAGGAGCAAAGCTCACCCATGCCGAAGTCCTGGGAGGCAAGTTCAGATCCGATAAAAGTCAGATCCGAATGTACTCCCTGGACCTGACCAGAGAGAGCGTTGGCTCCCAGACTCCTTGAGCTCAGACAGCACAGAGAAAGTCAGCGTGGTGGTTGGGGCCTAAGATCCTGGAGCAAGTCTCGGCTCCGATGGTTCAGCTACCATCAGCTCCATGCATTCCAGCTTTGAAATCCTGAGTCGGGTTGGAGGAGGAATCGATGTTGACAGGGAAGCCTAGGTCGGTTCCAAAACTCTCTGGGTCGTCTCCAACAGTAATCTGGCTAGCGCCAGTGTCCTCAAAAGTGTCCGCACCACGCGATCCACATCATCATCAGAAAGGCTCCTGGAGGATCAAGAGAAGGGGGAAGGAGATCTTGAAACCTGCAAGATGGGGGCTCTCAAAGTCGGAGAAACAGGTTCCAGTTCTGAGGACCAGCTCCGAGCTTGAAACACCAATGGTTCCAACAATGAAGGAGCAGAGGTGGCAGGTTTCTTGGGCCCAACAGGTTTTGGGTCCGAAGAGGAAATTTCAGACAATTGTTTTGTAGGCTCCAAGTGAGTTTCTGACGAAGCAGAAGATCTCTCTCCTGATTTTTCAGATTTTCCAGATACTGAAGTCTGTTTTGCAGGACTCTGACCCTCTCCTAAGGCTTCTGAAAAGGTAGTCTTCAACAACCCTCTTAGAATTAACTTGTACTTCCTTTCAAGAAGGACCCTAGAACTAAATGAATGACAAATCACACAAGATTCTTGTAGGTGTATAGCTCCAAGGCAGTACATACACAGTATGACCATCAGTCATGGACATCTTTTGACTACATTTAGAACATTTTTTGAACCCAGAGAGTTTTGTCTCTTTGGTCTGCTTTGACAACTTAATCCAATCAACAGCAATCATTATATATCTAAAGACACACTAAGGGGAGGCTCTCTAATTTAAACAGACCAAATCGGGGTTATTCCAAAATGAAACCATGAAATACAAAATAACGGACAGAAAAAAATGACGGCTAACAGTCAAACAGTAAGAGCAAATGAACAATCAAAGCTGTTAAGCCTATTATATTAATTTAACTATACTAAACTACCATTAAGTAATGTCAAGAGGAAAAATCCACTAATTTTTAAACAGTGAATACAATATAAAGAAATCACATTGCCAGAGCCAGTGTGAAGCACCCGATCTGTTTAGCAGCAAACAAGATCTGGGGAATTTCCTAGAGAATCATTACATAGGGTTTCAGCCACAAGCTAGTGGAAGACCTCGATCTTTGTAAAGGTGCCGAGTAGGAACCGAGGATCGCTCGCTTCTGAACCCAACCAGTGCAGAATGAAGGTGAGAGAGGACAACATCCCATCTTATATATATATATATATATATATATATATATATATATATATATATATTTTTTTTTAAATCAGAAAGTACAATTCCAGATATCTGGCTTCATGGCATACAGGAATGCAGCCATAACTGCAACCTAGACATCCCTTGTTCAATTAGAGGATCAGGCACTGGAGAAAACAAACAGGGAGGGTAAGAAATGAGGGGTTTCAGCTCACCTATCCTAGAGTGGAGAGAATGGGAAATTGCTTACATCCATGCATTTCTTGGTGGGGAGTAGTAAGCATTTCCCAGCAAATATGCAAGATACAATTATAGGTAAAGTACAGTTATGTAGGTTGAACTTACCCATAACAGTAGATGTTTGAATGATCACTGCTGCAGTAGTCTTAGCTATATGGGTTTATACCCTTGCCAAGGATACAAAGCCCATCCAGCTTCCAAAGCTTCAGGACACTTCCACATGCCCAAACTGTCAAGCAGCTTGAGCTGAGCTGACTAAAAGACAAGTTTAGGCATGAAGCCCTTCAGAGCTTTCCTGCCAGCAATAACAGGAACAAATAAATAAATGACCACACCCTGGCATAAAAAAAAAAAAAAACACACCAAAAAACAAAGAGGACAGAGGGCGGGAGCAGCTACTGCAGCAGTGATCATTTGAACATCTAATGTTATGGTACGTTCAACTGTACTATGTTCATCATACTGATCACTGCTGCAGTAGCCTTAGCTATATGGGTAGATTAACATAGCTAACTATATTTTGGATGTGGAAGGAGAAGAGTACAAGAGCCCATGGAGAATGTTCCTAGCAAAGTTTGCTGTGGACCTAGAGAAAGGATCAAGCTCATAGTGCTTTGTAAAAGTATGTACAGAGGACCAAGTAGCAACTTATAGGATACTACTAGAATCCAATCCTTACCAAAAAGCCACAGATGAAGTCAAGCCCTTGCAGAGTGGACCATGACCTTGAATGGAATAATTTTGTTATGATGAGCATAACAAAAGGTATTAGCCTTGGACAACTATTTGGAAATAGAAGGGACAACTTGTGCCAAACAGATGTCTTAACATCATAAGAAATGAACAACTGATCCGAAGATTTGAAAGATTTAGTTCTAGCAAGATACTACCAAAGTTCTCTATGGACATCCAAGGTACAGAGTATCCTTTTCTCTTATTTTTAGGCTTAGGAAAGAAAAAGTACAGTTGTGTACACTTATCATAAATGTAGATGTTCGAGTGTATTCACTGTTGCAGTCATCGCATTTGGGTTATCTGCTTGCAAGTAGCCCTCAGTCGGCCAGATTAACAAAGTCTTGGGTCCTGCATCGGTTGCTGTCTCTTCTTCCGTGATGTCAGGTCGTCATGGGTATAAAACATGCAGCCGACGGCATTACATCAGTTTTTATTGCCCCAGATGTCAGGTGGCCCCCTAATGGGAATCAATTAAATATATAAAGATACAAGGTTATACTTCCAACAAAAAAGCAAATACACCAAAAAGCTTTTAAGCATAGTAAAGGAGAGTAGAGGTATAGCCAAAAGAAGTCAAGGGGCTGGAAGGAGGGTAACCAGGACTGTAACAGTGAATACACTCTAACATCTACATTTATGTCAAGTGTACACAACTGTACTATGTTCTTCGTGTTTCACAGTTGCAGTCATCACATTTTGGTAGATTCCCAAAGCTAAGGATGGGAGGAGGAATTTAAATAGCATTAGGATCAGCTATAATGCTCTGCAAGACTGCAGTGGCAAAGCCAGCTCTGGATTTAGAGAAAATTGGCAAATGGTAATGCTTGGTGAAAGTATGTACAGAACTTCAGGTAGCAACTTCTAGGATGTCCCTGGTAGGGACGCCTCTGAGAAAGGCTGGAATCCAAGTTGTCTGTGCACATCTAATGAGTGCAGTATCCATTCCCCTTTGTTCTGTGGATTAGGAAAGAAGGTTGGCAAATGGATGGACTGATTAAGAGCCACACTGGATACCACCTTGGGCATGAAGGAGGGATTGGTTCTGAGGGACACCCTGTCTGCATGAAAGATAATGAAAGGCTCCACTGTCAAAAGGGCCTGTAATTCAGACACCCTTCTAGCTGAAGTGATTGCTAAAAGGAAAGCTGTTTTCCAAGAAATTAATTTTAAATCTGCAGTAGCAGCTGGCTCGAAAGGAGGAAGAGTGAGTTTCTCCAATACAAAGTTAAGGTCCCAGGCTGGAGTTGGAGCTCTCCTGGGTGTTCTTAAATTTCTGGTCCCTCTGAGGGACTGCTTGAACAGTGGATGAGAGAAGAGGGGAGGTTCTGTGTAATAATGAGCTGAAATGGCTGAGGCGTGAATTTTGATGGAGGAAAAAGACAGGCCCTTGTGAAGCATCTCAGTTAAGTATTGTAAAATCTGAGGTAAATTGGGCGCTGCTGTCCTCATCCCTTGAGATTGGTTCCAGGCACAGAATCTTTTCCATTTTTCAGCATACGATTTTTCTAGTACTAGACCTCCTTGCCTCTAAAATTATATCCATCACTGGTTTACTGAGGGATGGTAAAGGAGAGATTAGGAAATTAGCCAGGCTGCTAGGTTCAGTGTTTGAAGCTGAGGGTGCAGAATATGGTTCTCCTGCTGAGACAACAGGGTAGGAGTCTGAGGCAGGTGCCATGGGGCCAACAGTGACACACTGCGCAAGAGGGGGAACTAGTGTTGGCGTGGCCAGTCTGGTGCAATCAAAATCGTCCTTGGTTTTCTTGTTTGATCTTTAGTAGTACTTTGGAGAGTAGAGGCAGAGGAGGAAAGGCATAAACCGATAGGTTTTTCCAGCTGAAGGACAGAGCATGCACTTTCCATGCTTGTTTGTGGGGAGTCCTTGTGGAAAATTTGTTCAACTGATAGTTCTGGGGGGAGGCAAACAGTTCTATATCTGGTATCCCCCATTTGCTTGTCAACATGTTGAAAATCCTTGGTTCCAGTTTCCACTCGTGTGAGTCTATGAGGTTTCTGCTTAGTCCGTCTGCTAGTGTGCATTTAGTTTTCCTGACAGGAATTGAGCTTGTAGATGCACTTGGTCGCTCAAGGCTGTGTTCCACAATGCCATAGCTAGTCTGCAGAGGGGTAAGAATGGGTACCCCCCCCCCCTGCTTGTTTATGTACCACATAACAGTGGTGCTGTCCGTCTTTACCATTAATTGTCCTGGAAGAATGTGGTCCTTGAAGGCTGTCAGAGCATTCTGTACAGCTAACATTTCTTTTTGAATGATATGCAGGTGCATTTGATTTGGGTTCCATTTGCCCTGAATGCACTTCCCTGCCAGGTGAGCCCCCCATGCATAGTCTGATGCATCTGTTGTTAGGGTTTGAGTGGCGGGGGGTAGTGTGAATGGTAGTCCCTTGTTTTGGTGGCAGGCCTCTGCCCACCAAAGGAACTCTAGGCGTAGGCAAGGTATGATAGGAATCTTTGCTTCTAGATCCTGAGAATGTTGACACCATAGGCTTTTTAGATACCATTGTAGCTCCTCATATGCAGTCTTGCATATGGAATTAGAAGAATGCAGGAGGCCATGAACCTCAAGGCTTGTAGCATTTGCCTTGCAGATAGCAGGGTTTTTGTGGCCACTTGTTTGAAGTAGGTTGTCAAATGAATTTGTTTCTCTGGCGTGAGGAAAGCCATCTGGGAAGTTGTATTCAAGCTTGTTCCCAGGAATATAATTTGTTGACAGGGTACTAGGTGTGATTTCTTTTCATTTATGGTATACCCCAGACAAGTTAGCACCCTTTGTACAAAGGCCAGATGATTCAAAAGTATGTCCTGGCTTTCTGCCTGAATTAGGCAACTGTCCAGGTATGGGTATATTTGAATATTTCTTTGCCTGCAAAATGCAATGACTGGAGCTAGGCACTTAGTGAATAGCCTGGGTGCAGTAGATAAGCCAAAGGGCACTGCAGAGAACTGATAGTGCGTGTAGATTGCCTTGAAGCATAGGTATCTTCTGCAAGATTCCCTGATTGGGATGTGCAGGTATGCTTCCTTTAAATATAGTGTTGCCAACCAGGCCTAGTATAGGAAGCAACTGGTGAAGAGTCAGCATCTTGAATTTTGGAATCACCAAAAAGGTGTTTAGAGTAGACAGGTCCAGGAGAGGATGCCATGAATTGTCTTTTCTGGGTACCAGGAAAAGCCTTGAGTAGAAACCTTGTCCCTTTTCCTCTTCTGGTACCAACTGAATAGCCGCTATGCTTAAGAGAGAAAGTACTTGCTTTTGGGCCTCTGCCCACTGATTTGGGGGCAGATCTGGCCAACCGCTTGGTGTTAGTAACATGTGGAAGTGAAATCTGTATCCTTGGGACACTGTATTTAAAACCCATTTGTCCTGAGTAATGAGTTCCCAGTTCTTTGCATAAAGAGCAATATTTCCCCCCAAAGGGGCAGTCAGTTAAGAAGTGCTTGGAAGTTTTAAAAATAAGTCATTAAAACAGTTTACCATAGGGGGAGTTTTATTACTCCCAGATTTGGAAGTGGAGGCCCCCCACTGCTTAGTCCTGTGCGTACCCTGGGACTGAAGCCTGGGTGCTCTGCTGGATCTGGGTTTGAACTGAGAAGGTCTGGAAGAGGCAGGAAAGGACCAATTCTTAGAAGGTCAATGCCTACTAAATCTTGGAGGTTGTATTTGTAAAATATCTTTTAGTTGAAGACTTCGGTTCTGAAACTCGAAAATGAAAATTTCAGGAGTTGGCCGACTGGCACTTGCGCACTGCTTCTGCTCTGGGCACCACACGGCAAGAAAGACTGATGTAAAGGCGTCGGCTGCATGTTTTATACCCCTGACGACCTGAAGATGAGACAGCAACCGACGCAGGACCTAAGTCTTTGTTAATCAGGCCGACTTTGGGCTACTGCAAGAAAATAACCTAAATGTGATGACTGCAACAGTGAAACACAAAGAACATCTGGGAGATGGATAGTTTTGCTCAAAGTAAACTCAAATACCACTTTAGGCATAAGAGAAGGATTAATTCTAAAATAAACTCTGTCCCTATGGAAAATGAGATACAGATGACTCACCATAAGAGCTTGCAATTCAGATTACCCTTCTTGCAGAGGCACAGAGCAATTAGTAAAACTGTTTTCCATGTTAAGAACCTCAAATCAGCCAGATCAGCTAGTTCAAATGGAGCAAGTGTTAACTTCTCTAATACAAAATTAAAATCCAAAGGAGCAGGCACAGGTTTACTTCAAGGCTTCTTATGCAAACACCCTTTCAAGAATATTTGACATGAGACTGTCTTGAAAGATTAAGATCCATGGGCAGACATGATGAAATGGCCAATAAATGAACCTTCACAGAAGAATAAAGGCCATAGGATAGTAACTTACACAAATATTGTAAAACCAGATCACAACTAGCAAACCTTTTCCCTTTGCTAATGCATGATTTCATAGTAGCAGGACTTCTTCCCTCCATTAGTCCCTGTTGCACATCCTCAGAAAACAGGGTCTTAATTCCTTTTAGCCACCTATCATTTAAGGCAGTCAACTGAAGAAGACTGATGTTAGGGTGTATCAAATACCCCTGTTCTTGTGTGAGTAAATCCAGTCTGTAAAGAAAGGTTGTGGTAATTGCCTCTGCCCATTTCCAAAGGAAGGGAGAATCACCATTGCTTGAGCCAGAAGGGAGTCAGCAAACCAATCTTTGAGGATTCCTTCTGAATCTTCAGAAGCAGCCTGGATGTTAGTGGAAAGGCATACAGGAATACTCCTGTTCAAAGAAAATGAATCTCTATTCCAAGCCTTTGCACGGAGTCCTGGAACAGAATTTTGCCATTTGATTGTTCAGAGAGGAAGCAAAGAGGTCTACACCAAGAACAGCCCACAGATGGATCAAATTTTGGAAAACCACCTATCCAGTTTCCATTCATGAGGGTCTGTCCTGGTCCTACTCATCTTGTCTGCCAGATATTTTACTCAGACATAAATGCAGGATGCTTGTAGAGTGAGACTGTACTGTGCAGCTATATTCCAAGCTAACACAGCTAGCCTGCAAATGACGTATGACTTAATTCCTTCTTACTTGTCGATGTACCATGACTGTGGTATTGTATGAAACCACTTGAAGAGATCCCAGAGACCAAAGATAATTCAGAGAGTTGTGTGCCTTGCGCAGGGCAAGCATCTCCTTGATAATTATGTGCCTCTGTCCTTGGTGTCCCACAACCCTTGCATTTTTATCCCTCCTGAAACTCATTCCCAAGCAAAGTCCAAACCATCTGCTGTGACTGCTTTGGAGCAGGAAGGAAGGGGGGGACCTAGATTTAAGGATATCTGCTGTCTCCACCAATACATTTCTCTTCTGACAATCCCAAGTACCATGATCTAACAAGATAGAGAGTGTTGATATTGAGACCAAAGAGATTTCATACAGCAGTGTATCTTTCTCATGTGGTGTCTTGCCAGGGGTATCAAGAGAATCAGATGCCATGACGCCCATAATTCTGAGGTATTTCCTTGCAGTGACTTAAGTCTGAATGGAAAACCTTAGAAGTAACTAGATAAAGATCTATTTTTTTCCTGTGGAACAGAAGCTCTTTGAACTGAGGTGTCTAGTTGACATCCCAGGAACACAATCCTGTGTGAGTGAGTCAAGAAAGACTCTTAAATGTTTTCTTAGAATCATAGCTTGTGCAAAAGATCTTTCATCTGAAAAAGAGAGAGATCCCTGACTTGTTTAAAAAGGCACTGCAAAGATAAGCAAGCTGTCTAAATATGAAAAAAATGTGAAAAAATGTGTGTAGCCTAGAATCAGCTATAATTGGATATAGACACTGAACACTGTTGGCGTAGTGTGTAGTCAAAAGGGTAAAGCACAAAAAGAATAGTGTAAAATCTAACCATAACAATAAATGTCCTTCTCTTCTCTGTTGCAGTAATCATAACATGAGGGAGTTCCCCATCACAGGCGACCCGACATCGGCCAGTACACAAAGACTTCATTATTGTAGGGATGGTACATTGCACGTAGGCTGCGATTGGACATTGGCCATAAAAGTGACATACGTGTGCACTATCGTCAGTACTGACTGTCCCAGGAGGAATGCCAGCCTAAGGAAGTAGGGTAAGAATCATCCAAGAAGGAAAGGCCAGCGGGAAGGAGGGAGGAATAGGAATGCTGCAAAGGAGGACATTATCATTATGGTAAGATTTTATACAACTATTTTATTTACTTCTATTCATCTGTTGCAGTATTCATAACATGAGGGAGAATACTAAAACTTATGAAGTAAGGGAGGAGGGAGTAGTCAATGAGGTTTCCAGGAAGCCCTGCAGTATGGCTCTGGCAAACCCTGCCTTAGATTTAGAAATTACATGTAATTTGTAGTGTTTGGTGAAGGTATGGGCTATGGTCCATGTGGCTGCTTCAAAAATTGAATTAGTATCCAATCCATTAAAAAAAGTCCCAGATGAGGCAACAGCACTGATGGAATGAGCCCTAACAAAGGAATGGAGAGTCTTACCATGGTGAGTGTAGCAAAAGGAAATAGTCTTGGAAATCCAGGAGGAAACAGTTTGCTTGGACACAGCCCACCCCTAGCCCTGGGGTGGTAAACAAAAAGCTGATCTGACTTTGTAACAGCCGTGGTCTTATCCAAATAACATCCAAGTTGCCTGTGGACATCTAAGGTATGGAATACCCTCTCATGAGAGTTCTAGGGAGAAGAGAAAAAGGTAGGCAAATGTATGGCCTGATTTAGAGATATCTTAGGCATAAAAGAGGAGTTTGTATGCAGGGAGACCTTGTCTTTGTGGAAGACCAGAAAGGGTGGAGATACCATAAGGGTCTGTAGCTCAGACACCTGTCTGGCTGATGTTTAGGCTAGGAGTAACAGTTTTGCAGAAACAATACTGAAGAAAAGCTGAGGAAGCTGGCTCAAAGGGTGGGAGAGTCAACTTTTCCAACTCAAGGTTAAGGTCCCAGGGAGGCAGAACGGGTTTCCTCGGAGGCCTGATGTGTAAAATGCCTTTAAGAAATTGCTTTGCCTCAAATTTGCTAGCTAAGGGAGGACATTGATGCAGACAGGAATATGTGACTGACGTGATCTTTTACTGAAGAGTAAGGCAAACCAGCATTGAGCAAATTCACACAAATAAGTCAAAACCAGGGGAATTTCCATTGTTAATGGGTCCTGCTTACTTTTTAGACACAAGATTGAAAATCTCTTCCATTTTGGCAAATGCGATTTACTAGTATTTGGTTTCCTGGCCTCCTGTAGGACTGTGAGCACATCCTCGGAGAATAGGTGTCTGAAAGGGATTAGTACTCTATCACCTACAAGGTCAACTGAAGAGTTGCCAAGTGGGGATCAATTAGGGTCCCTTTCTCTTGTGTGAGGAGGTCCACTCTGTGAGTAAACTTGTGGTTATTGCCCTTGGCTAAATGCAGGAGGAGAATGGACCAGTGCTGCCTTGGCCAAAAGGGAGTCACCAGCAAGATTTTTGTTTTGTCCTGCTGAATTATTGACAGGACTTTTGGAATGAGTGGAAGGGGAGGGAATGCATACAAAAGCATCTCCCTCCAAGAAAAAGAAAGAGCATCCACTTTCCAGACCAGAGGATGGGGGATCTCTGGCACAAAACTGTGGAAGTTGTCTGTTCATGGGGGGGGGGGGAAGGTCTGTTGGAGGAGTACCCCACTGGTGGATAATGTGCAGAAGCATCTACTTGTGGGATGATTTGTCATACAGTTTTGACAGGATGGGATGTACACTGCCTGAAGGGTTACCTGTAATTTTACTGCCAGATCCCAAAACTGAAGAGCCAGTCTGCATAATAGATAAGATTTTCCCCCACTCCCCAATTTGTTCACATACCAGAGGACTGTCATGTTGTCTGTGAACAGCTTCAGGGGTCCTTGTTGGAATAACGGGTGGAAAGTCTGCACAGGCAGTAGCACCACCATCATCTTCCATACATTGTTGTGTTCCTTCAATTGAAGGGGAGACCAGATCCCTTGTACTTTCAGGTGGTCGAAGGTTGCTCCCCAACCTACGTCTGAGGCATCTGTGCAAACCTCTTGGCGAGGCGTAGGAGAGTGTAAGGCTAGTCCTGGGTTGAGGGACACAGTGTATCCACCACTGAAGTTCCTTCTTCAGACAGGTGATGAGGGGAATGGAGAATTTTAAGGGGTGCTGGTGTTGCATCCAAACTGATTTTAGATACTATTGCCATTTTCTCATGTGGAGTTTGGCTAAGTAGAGCATTGGAATAGTGGATGCCATGAAGACCAAGACCCTGAGGAACTCTCTGGCTGTAATGTGGTAAAGCAGAAGAATATTTTGAAAGTAAGAGATGAGGTCTTGTACCTTTTTTGGGGGGAACAGAGACCCTCAAAAGATCTGTTTCCTGCACCCCAGGAAAATTTGATCCTGTGAAGAGGTGAGAACTGATTTTGTTTAAAGTTTAGATTGATGGTGAAGGCAATATTTAATTCCAGCTCCTCTGTGGAGGTAGCTAGAAGAAGGTCATCCAGATATGGAAAGACGTGTATTCCTTGGAGTCTGCAGTGGGTATTTGGTGCAGTAGAAAGCCCAAAGGGCAAGGCACAGAAATGAAAATGCCATAATGATATAGGGAAGCGTAAAAACTTCCTGTAGTTGGGATGGATGGGAATGTGCAGATATGCATCTTTGATATCCAGGATAATTATGAAGGCTTGAAGCAGAATGAGTGGAAACAGAGTCTGGAGGGTCAGCATTTGGAAAGTGGGTACTCTTAGGAAGGGATTGAAATGGGGCAGGTTGAGGATGGGTCTACAATGACCTTCCTTCCTGAGCACTAGGAACAACCTGGAGTAAATTCCTTTGCTTATATGGTTTCTGGGAACACTCTGGATACTCTTGGTTCAGTAAGTGTAACAGAACCTCTGGGACAAAAGCAAGTTGTTCTCTGGGAGGTTGAGGGATACCCCTGAAGAAGGGGTAGCTGATCCTACACCATGAAGTACCATTTTTGAACAAGTGAGATGACCCAGGCATCTTGGGTTATGCTTTCCCAGGCTGATAGGGATAGGGAAAGGCGCTGTGAAAGTGGGATGTGGGTGAGAGTGGGAAAGCAGTCAAGAGAGGATGGCTTGTCTGGAAAAGCCACTTAGGTGGCGGAGTTGCTGGTGGGGCCCTAGGCTCTTATGGTCTCCTGTCACATTTTTTTGTTATGGGTTGTGTGTGACAGGAATGTTTACTCACAAGAAAAGGCTTTGCAGGATAATTTCTTTGGAATTTGGGTAATGGGAAACAAAAATATGTTTCAATTCCTACAGTTCTTTATCCTTTTCCTGCAATGATTTGAACAGGTTTAGCAGCTGTAGGTCCAAACAAGGCAAAATTGTCCAGAGAATCATCCATAAGTTTGAGTTTTACTGTGTTACAAAAACATGCATCTGGAGCATTTCTCCCCTGGCCTCTGCTGAAAACTGGCTTTGTTCCAAGTTGGACTTTCCTGATAAAGTTAAAAAAGAATTACGTCCTCAGGTAAGGGCTGAAGTTTTAGCCAAGAAAATCTTATAACTGATCCAGAGGCAGCTGCTCCGGCAGAACCCTCTGCAGCACCATGGCTGCATTTTATTGGGTGATGTGCTACTTGAGAAAAATCCTCAAGCAAAGAGGCAGCCATGGTTTTATTTTCTGAATCAGATAAGCCTACAATTACCTGTGAAAGTTGGGACACAAGTTATAATGCAAATTTGGTCATATGTGTTTGGTAATATGGCCCTGAATGCTAGATTGGCAGAAGTGTATACTTTTTTGCCTAGTCTATCCAGGATCCTGCTGTCCTTCTCAAATGGTAAAAGGGTACTGGAGGGCAGCAGTTTTGATGGCTTGTCACAGAAATTACAGAAGGGTCTGCAGAAGGACATCTGAAGAAAAACTTGTAGTCCTTTGGGACCTTGTAGAAATGGTATGGGTTTTTGAGAGCAGGTGGCTGGGAATCTGGTGTCTGTAAAGGTGAGGTAAAAGCATCGAGAAAGGGCAGGTAAGACAGGAGAGATAGCTGATGGGCTAAGTTGATTCCACCTGTAATTGGTCATAGTATCTTTTTTGTACTACAGATTCTTGGGTGTTATCCCATTTAAAGTGGTCTCTCATCTTAGCTAGGGTCTCTCCAAAGGACAGGTCTTCCACTGCTGAGTCTGTAACATTTGATTCCTCTTTTGGGGAGGCATAAGTCAAGGAGGGAAGGGATATGAGAAGAGTAAGCCAAGGATTCATCTCCTGAGAATGCTGCTTCCTCAGCTGTGTCCCTTTCCCTACCTCTTTTAAGTGGAGAGTGAGTACTGGGTGGGGGTGGGGGGTGTTGTAAAACCTGGAGAAGGCCTAAATAGCATAAGGACATTGAAAAGACCCAGAATGAATCACAGCCAATTGTTAGCTGGTTCTTTTGGTGGAGACAAATGTTTTTATTTTTCACCATGCAGGTCTGCTTTATGTAGGGTAAGAGGGCCTGATGTTCGCCTACATTTGATCAGGTCAGAATCTACCTCTTCCCTAGCAAGGATCTGTGGAATCTCCTTAGGATCTTCTGTAATAATGAGCCATGGTGCCCCTTGGACATCTGACACACATCCCTACTCGGCCTCTGCGGACATGCTAATGCTCGATTCCAAGGTGGCCTGGATATCAGGCTCAGCCTGTGAATCTGAGCTGTTAATCGGGTGTGTCTCCAGGCTGTCCTCCACCTTAAGACATACCTGTGTATCCAGAGGTTCAGCATAAGGTTCATGCCTTTGCTTTTTGGCCTTTCACTTCAAAATCAACTCAGCTTCGGGCTCCAAGGATCCCTCCATAGAGTTTTTTTACTAGAAGCTTTAAGTGCTGATTCTCAAGATATATTGCCAAGAAGGATAATTTACTCCTTAAAGTCTTTTGGGACAAACGCCTGACAAATAGAGCTGCTTTTGTTGTAGTTTGGGCCTAGGCAGAACAGGCACCAGATATGGCTATCCTTGAGTGGAATTTGTCATCCACTTTTGCACTTGCCCTTCTTGGATGACATGAACCCTAACCAATGACAGTAGCAAAAGTAAAAGAATTCCCTAAAAGGGCACTTATCTGAATTTTGAAGCATCTTAAATGACTCTGAGTCAGACTGTACGTTGGAATCTGGTGTTCAGATCTGGCAGCAGAGAAGTTCTGGTGATGGCGCATGCGTACATCATTTTTATGGCAGACATCTGATCACAGCCTGTGTGGCATACCACACACCCTACAGCAGTGAAGTCTTTTGTATACCATTCAATGTTCGATGACCTACGACCGGGAACTCCCTCATATTATGAATACTGTAACACAGGAATAGGAGGACATCTGGTAAGGTTGTGTGTGTCAAGATCGCATTAAGAAACACCTTAAGTCTGGAAGAATAGAAATGTAATGAACATCTTTTAAGTCATATTACCAGGAAACCTGAAAGATGAAGAGGAGATAACAGGTTGTGAAGTGACATTTTGAATTTGGATGCCATCACAAACGGGTTTTGGAAGGAAAGATCCAGAACAGGTCTCCAAGCATTTTCTTTTTTTGGCACTAGAAACAGCCTTGAAAAAAACCCTTCCCCAATTCAGAAAGAGGAAATTACAGTTGTGTACACTTACCATAAATGTAGATGTTCGAGAGTATTCATTGTTGCAGTCATCACCTGTGGGTTATCCCTGCTGTGGTAGTCCTCAGCCAGCCCGAATACCAGAGTCAATGTTTTTCTGCATCAGCTGCTGTCGCTTGCTGTCTGACGTCAGGTCGTCAGTGCTATAAAGGAGGACAAGTAACTAACCAGTCAGAGGCCCCAGTAAATATGGTAATGTGTTTCTAGTGGCTAAAAGCCACCGTTAGCAGCTTATGTCTCCCTACAGAAAGAAGATATAAGGGGGGGAGGAGGGTGGGAAATCAGGACTGCAACAGTGAATGCACTCGAACATCTACATTTATGGTAAGTGTACACAACTGTACTATGTTCTTTGTGTTTAACTGTTGCAGTCATCACCAGTGGGAGGATTCCCAAAGCTGAAAAAAGGGGTGGTAGGATTAGCAGGAGACCTACGAATGGGTCAGCATGCACTGCAGAGGCAAACCCTGCCCTAGCCTTAGAAAATAAAGGTAGGTGGTAATGCTTGGTAAAGGTATGGACAGAAGTCCAGGTGGCAGCTTGCAGAATGTCCCTGGTGGGAACTCCACTGAGGAATGCTGTGTAAGTGGAGGCTGCCCTAGTGGATTGGGTTCAAATAGACTTAGGGAGGTTCCCATGCAATTTGTAGCAGGAATGGATTCAGTGTGATACCCATTTGGAAATGGTTTGTTTAGAAATGGGCTTCCCCTCTGCCCCTGGGGAAAAGCTGACAAGTAATTGGTCTGTTTCCTGAAGGGTTTAGTATGGTCCAGATAGTATCTGAGCTGTCTGTGCATGCCGAGTGAGTGCAGAATTCTTTCCCCCTTGTTTTGAGGGTTAGGAAAGAAGGTGGGTAGATGTATGGCCTGATTGAGAGTTACATTAGATACCACCTTGGGCATAAAGGAGGGATTAGTCCTTAGGGAGACCCTGTCTGCATGGAAGATGATGAAGGGCTCAATGGCCATCAGTGCCTGAAGTTCTGGAACCCTTCTGACTGAGGTGATAGCTAGAAGAAAAGCAGTCTTCCAGGAGAGGTATCTTAGTTCTGCTGAAGCAGCAGGTTCAAAGGGTGATAAAGTATGTTTTTCCAAAACATAATTCAGGTCCCAGGCTGTAGTGGGTGGCCTTCTGGGAGGTCTGATATTAGAAGCCCCTCTAAGGAATTGTTTAATCAAAGGATGGGAAAACAGGGGCTGTTCTGTATCAAAATGAGCTGAAATGGCTGAGGCGTGGATTTTAATAGAGGAGAAGGAGAGGCCATCATTAAGTAGTTCCGATAGGTAGTCCAGGATAAGAAAAATGGAAGGTTGTGAAGTATTGCCCCCTCTGGACTGGTTCCATGAGCAGAATCTTTTCCATTTTCCAGCGCAAGATTTTCTAGCACTGGGCCTTCTGGCCTCTAAGATAATGTCTAGGACCGGTTCGCTTAACAGAGGCCCTTTTTTTGCCTTGAGAGTATTAGCCATGCTGATAATATGAGAGTCTATAAATCTAGGTGCAGCATTTCCCCACCCACCTGAGTTAAGAGGTTTGAGATCAGGGGAAGCTGTAAGGTCATGCTGTGCAATAAGGGGTACCAATGTTGTCTGGGTCAATCTAGAGCAATGAGGATGGCCTTTGGTCTCTCCTCGCTTATTTTGATTAGTACTTTGGGAATAAGAGGGAATGGGTACACAAAGAGGGTGTTCCAGGGGAAGTTCAAGGCATCCACCTTCCACGCTAGGTGGTGGTACTCCCTGGTACAGAATTTTTCCAGCTGATGGTTGAGATGCAAAGCAAAGAGATCCACCTCTGGGGTCCCCCACGCCTGACTGATTTGTAAAAAGATTTTTCTGTGGAGCTGCCATTAGTGGGTGTCCAATAAGTTTCTGCTTAAGTTGTCTGCCAGGGTGTTGTTGATCCCTGGCAGGTATTGGGCTATCAGCCAGAGGTTCACGGCTAGTCTGCACAGAGGGCAAGATTGGGTCCCTCCCTGTTTGTTGATGTACCACAGTACTGTGGTGTTGTCTGTTCTGATTAGGAGAACCCCTGGCTTGAGATTGGGTTTGAAGGATGTCAGAGCCTGCTGTACTGTCATCATTTCCTTCTGGTTGATGTGCAAGGGAAGGTGCTCGGCATCCCAAAAATTGTGCTTGGGTGCACCTGCCTTCTAAGTGAGCACCCCAAGCTATGTCTGAGGCCATGGGTACCAGAAAGTACAGCTGTGTACACTTACCATAAATGTAGATGTTTGAGTGTATTCACTGTTGCAGTCATTACATTTGGGTTATCTGCCTGCAGGTAGCCCTCAGCCGGCCTGAATATCAAAGTCTTGGGTCCTGCGTCGGATGCTGTCTCTTCTTCCATGACATCAGGTAGTCCAGGGGTATAAAGCATGCAGCCGATGCCATTACATCGGTTTTTCTTGCCCCAGATGTCAGGCGCCCCCATAATGGGAAGCAATTATTTACAAGGTTACATCTCCAACAAAAAGCAAATACACCAAAAAGCTTAAATACACTCAACAAGAAGAAGGTATAGCCAAGAGAAGTCAGGGGGCTGGAGGGAGGGTAAATAAGAAGTTATGTACTCACCATAACGTTCCATCTGAGTAGGTAAACTTCATTTGTCTGCAACCTGTGGGATACAGATCCGACCTCGGAGCCGAGCCGGCAACTTTACAAAGCTTAGATCTGAGCTCCTAGCTCCTCCCCTTACCCATAATCCCCTGCCAACCCTGACTGACCTCAGATCAAGTTTGCCTGCAACCACTATAGTAGATAATTAACTACGTCATCGGAAAGGTACATCACTACATGTCATGAAACACATCTGAAGGTCAGGGGGACGGAGGGGGGGGGGAATGGTTGCAGACAAATGAAGTTTACCTACTCAGATGGAACATTATGGTGAGTACATAACTTCTTAATCTGAAGTAGTTAACTTCATTTGGTCTGCAACCTGTGGGACAGAGTCCCCAGCTACCTAAACCTTGGGCGGCCTTCATGGAAGGATATTCCGGAGCACTGCGGAGCCAAAAGAAGTTCTCCCTCTGGAGATAATGACCAATTTATAATGATTGATGAAGGTATGAGATGAGGCCCAAGTGGCTGCTGAACAGATATCATCCAAGGAAACCCTGGATTTAAAGGCGGCAGATGTAGCCATAGCCCGAGTTGAGTGGGCACAAACTCCTTGAGGTGCGGGCCTGCTGGAATTTTGATAAGCCGTGATGATACACTGTGAAATCCATTTCGATAAGGAAACTTTCGAGACTGGTTTACCTAGATTAAATATGGCAAAGGAGACGAACAGCTGGTCGGATTGTCTACGACCAGATGTCCTATGAATGTAAAATCTAAGTTGTCTATGCACGTCCAAAGAATGTAATCTGTACTCCCCTTTGTTCTGGTAGTTAGGAAAGAAGACCGGCAAATTGATAGATTGGTTAATATTAGATTCAGAAACTACCTTCGGAAGGAAGGAGGGATTGGTCCTGAGGTAAACCCTATCCTTGTGAAAAGCTAAGTATGGGGGGTTCACAGAAAGAGCTTGTAATTCAGATACTCTCCTGGCTGAAGTAATAGCCACTAGAAAGGCTGTTTTCCAAGACAAATATTTGAGGTCTACTGAAGCCGCAGGTTTGAAGGGAGGGGCTGTCAAGGCTTGTAATACCAAGGTCAAATCCCATGGAGGTACTGCTTCCTTTATTGGAGGCCTAAGTAGAAAGGTGCCCTTTAGGAACGTTTTACACAATTTTGTAGTAATCAAAGGACCCATTTCAGTACCTACGTGATAATGAGAGATAGCTGCCAACTGAACCTTAACCGTAGAACAGCTAACTCAGTCATTAAAAAGTCCAGAAAGAAAATCCAGCACCGCAGGCAAGGGGGCTGTAAAAGATCCAAATTATGGCGTTCCGCCCAGATAGAGAAACGCTTCCATTTACTACCACAGACCTGCCTAGTAGAGGGCTTGTGCGCTGCTACTCGGATAGTTTTAACTGGAGATGAGATACCGGGAGTCCTATCTACAAGTGGAACTGGAGCAGCCAAGCCGTAAGCTTGAGGCTGACCAGGTCGGGAAGTGGGAGCCCCAGGGGGTGGGAAATTAGATCCGGGAGGGGATCTAGAATCCAGGGCGGATTCGCTCGATGAGACCAGAGGCAAGGGAACCAAGCTTGGCAAGGCCAGAATGGGGCAATGAAGATTATCCTGCTCCCCAACCGACTGGCTTTCTGAAGGAGTTTCAGCATGAGGGGAAGAGGAGGGTAGGCATAGAGAAGTCCGGGTGGCCAAGCATGCACCAAGGCGTCCCTCGGGGCTTCCCCGGCAGGGGGAATGAGAGCGAAGTAATTGTTGCATTTTGTGTTTGAGGGAGATGCGAAAAGATCGCAATAGGGCTGCCCCCAAACGACAAAAATTCGACTCGCTACTTGAGGATTGAGGGACCACTCGTAAGGTGAAAGGATGGTGTGACTCAGTCTGTCCGCCAGGATGTTGGTCCGTCCCGGAATGTGCGTTGCAATGAGAAAGCGGTTGGTGGAGATCGCCCATTTCTACACTCTCATGGCTTCTCGACAGAGTGGGTAAGACCTGGTTCCCCCTTGTTTGTTGATATACCATACCACAGACATACTGTCTGTCTGGATCGCAATTGTTCCTGCAGGCAGAAGGCTCTGAAGTGCTTGCAACGACAACAGCACTGCCCTCATCTCTAGAACATTTATGTGCAATAAGGTCTCTGAATCGTTCCACGTGCCTTGGACCGTCCTGTCCAAATAATGCCCCCCCCCCAAGACGAGAGGTGTCCGTGGTCACTGTGGCGAGAGGGGGGCCGCTACAAAGGGGCGTCCCGCCTGGAGGTCCGGCGATTGAAGCCACCAAACAACAGCCCTCTTGCAGGCCCTGCTGAGAGAAATGGGGTGACTCAAGGGGTACTGATGAAGGGACCACTGGACTTGCAGAGTCCACTGTAAAATCCTCATGTTCAGACGCACCATGGGAAGAAGGTTTATTGCGGCTGCCATGGATCCCAGGGCCCTCAGAACCAATCCCACCGGAGGTTTCGAAGATTGAAAGATGGCCCGCACATGTGCCCTCAATGTGTGCAACCGGTCGGGAGTTAGGAGGACTAGTTGCCTGTTGGTGTCCAGTCTGGCCCCGATAAAATCTATCACCTGAGTCGGGGTGAGAGAGGACTTGTCTGAGTTTATAGTGATCCCTAGTTGTGGAGAAAGGTTGAAGAAGTAGTCCCTGGCTAAGCATAGTAGATGCCTTGTCGGGACGGTGAGGAGCCAGTCGTCCAGGTACGGGAAAACCTGCATCCCCTGGAGTCTCAGGTGGGCCGCTATCACTGCTAATACCTTGGTGAACACCCTGGGGGCTGAGGTGAGACCGAAGGGAAGGACCCTGAATTGATAATGACTGGCTCCCAGCCGGAAGTGGAGAAACCTCCTGGATCGTACATTCATCAATATGTGGTAGTACGTGTCCTTGAGGTCTATCGAGCACATCCAGTCATTCTCCCGCAAGAGGGGGAGAATAGATTGAAGAGTGACCATCCGGAACTTTTCTTTGGTTACTGACAGATTTAGTATGGAAAGATCGAGGATGGTCCTTAGGTCCCCCGTCTTTTTTGGCACCAAAAAGAACCTGGAGTAGTAACCCGATCCGGACTGGCCTGGGGGGACGCGCTGGATAGCTCCTTTTTCTAAAAGCTGACAAATTTCTGCAGCTGTAGCCTCCCTCTGATTGGGTGGAACATCGGGGAGGTGTTCGGGGGTGTAGGGAATGTAGGAAAGGGGAATTCTGTATCCTCGGGATATGATACGAAGCACCCAGCGGTCTGTTGTAATGGACTCCCAAGCTGCCAGGTGCCTCGAGAAGCGCCCCCTGACTGCCTCCAGGGTGGAGCAGTCGGGCAACCCCTCAGGGTTGCTGCGTGGGCCGATCAGAGAAGGTTTCTCTGGACCCAAAGTTCTTCGGGCCCCCTCTGCCTCTAGGGCGGCGTCCACCCTGTCCTCCTCTGCCGCGGAAGGACTGGGAGTCCGGAGCAGACTGGGACTGTTGCGACTTTCGGAACCACATCTTCTTCTGTCCCTCTTGGTTCCTGGAGAAGGACCTCTGGGGAGCAGAGAAGCGGACTCCGACTGCAGACAACGTCTTCCCGTCCTTTTCACTCTGGACTAAAGTCTCGCGAACTGTCTTGCCAAATAGGGCAGAATCATCGAAGGGGGCATTCGCAAAGGACGCCTTGAAGGGTTCCGCGAAATCACAATGTCGGAGCCAGGCCTGACGCCTCATAACTAGGCCCGCTCTGCTGGCTCTAGCGGCTCCCTCTGTAGCGTGGGATACAAGCCGCATAGAGGTGTTGGATATAGACCTAAGAGTGGCCATGTAAGTGAAGTACAACTGTTTGTCCTCCGCCGACATGGACTCCGGGGGCGATGCAGCATACTCTTTAATAAGGTCTCGCTGCAGCCGTATCACATGTGCCATGTAGTGCAGGGACCTTACAGCGAAGGTCGCTGAACTAAAGACCCGCTTCCCAAGACGGTCCATGGAGCGAGACTCCTTGCTCGGGGGATGGACCGAGGGACTCTCTTGGGCTAACTTCCTCTTGGTGGCTGCCGCCACCAACATGGCATCTACGGGGGGGTCCCTTGCTCCAATGGGACTTCTCGGTGGGGGGCTTAGAATTCTGTCTGGACGTTTGGGGACTGGCTCCACAGTGTCCGGCTCCTTCCACGCCCTAGTGGTAATAAGGTCCACTAAGGGGTCGGCCGGAGGGGACACCCAAGAGGTAGATGGGCCTGCTTCAAATGCCTCCAGAAACACGGATTCATCCGAGGAAGCCTTGGGGGCAGACCCCCCCCCCCTTATCCTAAGCATTTCCATGATGTCTCCAAAGGAGACATCCTCGGGGGGCGACCTTGGGGAGCCTTCCCTCTCATCCAAATCCGTGTCTTCTGTCAAGGACTCAGGGGAGTCCACGTGCCTCCTCTTGCACTTTCGCTTGTGAGGAACATCCTCGAGGGGGGCTGTCTGAGGACGTCTCACCAGCCACGTCTTGTTCCAGGGGAACGACCTGAGAAGTCAAAGCAGGCTGTCCCTGTGGCCGGGTGATGGAAGCCTGACCCAACCGAGAGGGAGTGCGGGATGGAACCGAAACAAGGACCGGGGGCCTGGATGCACTCAACAGAGCCCTCTCTACCACATCGAAGGCCGAGGGAGAGCCGCTCTCTGGGATCTGAGAGCAGACCCTCGCTCGGATCCGATGGATGGATCGGAACCGGCGCCGAGAGCACCGGATCCGAAGGACCAGTGTGCTTCGACCTGGACGGAGCCGAAGGCACACTGACCCCCTCGGATCCAAAGCTCAGACCACGGCTCTGAGAGCTCGGATCCGACAAGGAAGGACCCGACAGACTCGAAGGAAGAGTTGGAGCCGAAGTACCAGATACTGTCGGCGCCGACCCACCCCCGGCTCCAAAGCTGTCCGGCTCCGAGCGCTCCAAACTCGGGAAGCGGGTCGGAGAAGGAGCTATCGGGGCAAAGAAGGGTGTTAAGCCCCCCCCCCGGAGGGGGGGGGGCAGGAGCACTCCCATCTGCAGATGGGCCTGGATGAACCTTCGCATCATTCGGTTCAAATCTGCATCCGAAAGGCTACGGGTGGATCTCGACAAGGCCACCGAGGCTGGCCGGGAGTGCCGCCTCGTTGACCTCGACGGAGATCGGGTATCCTCCTCCTCGGGTCCCGGTGAGAAGCATGGAGACCGGAGCGGAGAAGGAGGAGACCTAGAAGCCCTGGAGGGAGAAGACCGCTTAGCTGGGGGGGGGGGCCGAAGCGGAGGCCTCGGCCCACCGCTTGTGGTGCTTCTCCCTCCTTTTTTCTTTCCTGGCCTCCCACTCCTCTGGCACAGAAGCGGGAGATTGAGCCCCGGCCGGGGGGAGAGAAGCAGGAGTGGCTGCCACCGAAGCCTGGGGGGAGGCCACAGAAGCACCAGAGGCCGAAGCTGAATCCGGGGGCAAGAGTCCCGCTAGGATCAGATTCGACCTCCGGTCCTTCAGTGCCCTGGGGTTGAACGCCGCACAGATAGAATACCCAGAGGAGAAGTGTTCAACCTCAAGGCACCGGACACACCGAGTGTGGCCATCCGCTGGGGAGAGCTTATGGCCACACTCGGTGCACTTAGAGAATATCGATTTTGGGGCCTCAGACATATTAAACTACAAAGAAAAAACTCACTCAGTAGGCCCCACACACACTAAGACACACACACAAACTACGACCAGCAAGGGGTGGGGAGGAGAAAAATTTGACTAAAATTTAGAAAGGTTATCTAAAAAAGGGTTATAACAAAAGGGAACCTAACCAACACAAAACTCTCACACACGTTTAAGGGAGAAAATTATGAAACAAGGACTTATCTGACCAATAGACCAGGAGCTCGCAATCTAGCTGCTGTTCAGAAGCGCGGCAAACTAGATCTGAAGTCAGTCAGGGTTGGCAGGGGATTATGGGTAAGGGAAGGAGCTAGGAGCTTGGATCTAAGCTTTGTAAAGTTGCCGGCTCGGATCCGAGGTCGGATCCGTATCCCACAGCTTGCAGACCAAATGAAGTTAACTACTTCAGATGTACAGTTTTGTACCTACCATAAATGTAGATGTTCGAGTGTTCACCCTGCTGCAGTCATCACACTTGGGTTATCCTGCCATCAGGTGGTCCCGCAGTCGGCCCGAATTCCAAAGTCTTGGTCCAGCGTCGGTTGCTGTCGCTTCTTCCCTGACATCAGTACGCCAGGGGTATATAAGAGGCATCCAACGCCATTTTCTTCAGTTTTTCTTGCCCCAGATGTCAGGTGCCCTCAAAAGGTAGGCAATATATATATATATATATATATATATATATATATATATATATATATATATACATATGGCTATATAAAAATAAAGCAAAACCCTTAGGTACAAGCAAATACACCACAGGGGTAGAATAGGATAAAGTGGTAGAGATAAGTTTAGCTAGTTCAGAGGGGATGGAGGTAGGGTAACTGGACTGCAGCAGGGTGAACACTCGAACATCTACATTTATGGTAGGTACAAAACTGTACTATGTTCATTGTGTTACCCTGCTGCAGTCATCACACTTGGGTTGAATCCCAAAGCTACGGAGGGGAGATGGAGTCAAACAGGATTAGAAGAAGCTAGTAGGCCCTGCAAAACTGCAGTGGCAAAACCAGCTCTAGTCTTAGAGTAAAGAGGTAAGTGATAGTGTTTGGTGAAGGTGTGCACTGAACTCCAAGTAGCAGCTTCCAGAATATCCTTGGTTGACACTCCCCTGAGAAAGGCTGCTGATGTAGCTGTAGCCCTGGTGGAGTGGGACCCAATGTTAGCAGGTACTGGTTTCCCGTGATGTGTGTAGCAGAAACGTATGCAATGTCCTATCCATTTAGAAATGGTCTGTTTTGAGATAGCTTTTCCTTGTGATCCTGTAGCATAGGCTACAAAGAGCTGTTCAGTTTTTCTGAAAGCCTTAGTTTTATCCAAGTAGTAACGTAATTGCCTGTGAATGTCCAAAGAGTGCAGGAGTCTTTCTCCTTTGTTCTGGGGATTTGGGAAGAAGGTGGGCAAGTGAATGGTTTGGTTTAGGGCCACACTGGATACCACCTTTGGCATAAAGGAAGGATTAGTTCGTAGAGAAACTCTGTCTTGATGAAAATGAGGAAAGGTTCCACTGCCATTAGTCCCTGTAGCTCTGAGACTCTTCTAGCTGTGGTTATTGCTAGTAGTAGAGCAGTTTTCCATGAAAGAAATTTTAAATCAGTTGAAAAAGCTGGTTCAAAGGGCGGCAGTGTAAGCTTTTCCAGGACAAAGTTGAGATCCCAAGTAGGTGTTGGAGCTCTCCTTGGCGGTCTTAAGTTCTTAGTCCCTCTGAAGTACTGTCTTAGGAGTGGATGTGAAAATAAAGGAGCATCCGTGCTGTAATGAGCTGAAATTTCTGAGGCGTGGATCTTAATAGACGAAAAGGAAAGTCCTTTGTGTAACATCTCAGTTAAATATTGTAGAATCTGAGGAATGTTCGGCTTTAGGGGATTTAGGCCTTTAGTCTGGTTCCAGGCGCAAAATCTTTTCCATTTGTCTGAGTAGGCTTTCCTGGTGCTGGGCCTCCTGAATGACATCCATAACAGCCTTGGATAAAGGTGTTGGCTGGTTGTTTAGGTAATTTGCCATGCAGCCAGGTTTAAAGTCATGAGCTGGCTGTGTAGAATCAGATTGTCTCGCTGGGTGAGCAGGTGAGGAATTTGTGGCAATATCCATGGTGGGCCCTGAGCCATGTTCCTTAAAATTGGATACCAATGTTGGCGTGGCCAGTCTGGTGCAACGAGAATCATTTGTGGCCTCTCTAATCTGACTTTCAGCAGTACCTTTGCTAGAAGAGGCAGTGGAGGGAAGGCATACACTGTTAATGTTTTCCAACTGAATGAGAGGGCGTCCACTTTCCAAGCAAGTGGATGGAAAGTCCTTGTACAAAATTTTTGAAGTTGGTGGTTGTGGGGGCTTGCAAACAGATCTATGTCTGGGCGTCCCCATTTTTGAGCTATCATTGAAAATACTTGTGGATCTAGTTTCCATTCATGTGGATCCATGACGTTTCTGCTTAGGTTGTCTGCCAATGTGTTTTTCTTTCCTGGCAGGAATTGTGCTTGTAATTGAACCTGGTAAGACAGTGCAGTGTTCCACAAAGTCATTGCTTGCCTGCATAGAGGGTAGGAATGTGTGCCCCCTTGCTTGTTTATGTACCACATAACTGTGGTATTGTCTGTCCTTATTAGTAGTTGTCCTGGGTGTAGAAGGTCCTTGAAAGCTGTTAGGGCATTCTGCACTGCTAGCATTTATTTTTGATTGATATGCAGGTGTCTCTGATCTGTAGTCCGTTTGCCCTGAATGCACTGTCCTGCCATGTGTGCTCCCCAGGCATAGTCCGATGCATCTGTTGTCATAGTTTGCCTGGCTGTGGGTAAGGTGAAAGGCTGACCCTTGTTGAGGTGACATGCCTGTGCCCACCATAGAAACTCCTGTTGAAGGCAGGGAATGAGTGGAATCACTGATTCCAAGCTGTGGCTGTGCTGAGTCCATACACTTTTCAGGTACCATTGTAATTTCCTCATACGCAGTTTTGCAAATGGTATTAGTAGTATGCAAGATGCCATGAATCCTAAGGCCTGCAGAATTTTTCTTGCAGGGAGTTGGGTCTTTGTTGCCATTATTTTGAAATATTGAAACAGCTGTTGTTGTTTGTCTGGCGTGAGATAAGCCATCTGGGCCGTTGTATTCAAGCTGGCACCTAGGAATATTATGTTTTGTGAGGGCACTAGTTTTGATTTCTTTTCGTTTACTGTGTACCCTAGGCAACTTAGAAGGTGTTTGACAAATGCCAGATGCTGTAAAAGAATGTCCTTGCTTTCTGCTTGAATAAGTCAGTCGTCCAGGTATGGGTATATTTGAATTCCTCTTTGTCTGCAGCATACAATTACTGATGCCAGGCATTTTGTGAAGACCCTGGGTGCAGTAGATAAGCCAATGGGCAGTGCAGAGAATTGATAATGCGTTGAACCTGCAATGAAGCGGAGGTATCTTCTGCAATTTTGTCTGATAGGGACATGCAGGTATGCCTCCTTGAGGTCCAAAGTGACTAGCCAAGCATTCTTGCCCAGCATGGGAAGAAGCTGCTGTAGTGTTAGCATCTTGAATTTTGGGACTTGCAGATAGGTGTTCAGAATTGAAAGATCCAGAATGGGTCTCCATGCTTTGTCCTTTCTTGGAACTAGGAAGAGTCTTGAGTAAAATCCTTGTCCTCGCTCCTGTGTAGGTACCTGTTGAATGGCTCTCATGTTCATGAGAGCTGCAATTTGTTTTTGTGCCTCTGCCCATTGATTTGGTGGCAGGTTTGGCATTCCTTTGATCCTTGGCAAGGTATGAAAGTGGAATCTGTATCCTTGAGAGACAATGTTTAGAACCCATTTGTCTTTTGTGATGATGTGCCAGTTGTCTGCAAAAAATGCTAGTTTTCCTCCCAATGGTGTTGCCAGGAGAGATTTGCTTGGTAGTTTGAGGATAGAGTCATTGTGTCTGCCTTCTGCTAGCTTGGGGCCTGTCTTCTCCTCCTTTCTGGGTAGCAGAACCCCATTGGGGAGGTCTGTAAGAGCCCTGTGACTGACCTCTGCCCCTTGGGTGTCTGTATTTGCACCTCTGTGATCTGTCTGAAGCTGGAAAGGACCAATTTTTTGTTGGCCAATTTCTGCTGAAGCGAGGGGGGTTGTACCTGCAAGAAATCCTTGACCGTTTTCATAGATTTAGCCTTATCCTCCATTTTCTTTAAAACCTCTTCTGCTTTGACACCAAATACATCTTGTTGTAAAGGTGCATCTAATAATTTTGCTTTAACATGGTCAGGGAGGGTTTGCTCTTTTAACCAAGCATAACAGCTGCTCTACAGGAAGCTTCCAATGAATCAAAACCGCATTGTAAAGTATGCTTGCCCACCTGTTCAGCTGCATGCAACAGATCCTGCATTTCCTTGAATTCAGGGTGTTCTGAATGTGTGTTCATTTTTTGTTTTAACTGAGACATCAGGAATTGTTTATATTTCAGCATGTGAAACTGGCAATTTAATGCTCTCATAGCCAGAGTTGCAGTTGAAAGTTGCATTTTCTTTCCCTATCTATCTAGGGCTCTGGAATCTCTTTCAGAGGGCACAGGATTTTTAGCCATAGAAGCGTTTGCTCCCTTAGGACCCTGGGATATGGTTTCTGGGTCAGCTATAGGGCTTTTATAAAGAAATTTGTGTGAGTCAGGTACTCTGTAGTATCTGTCTAGTTTGGCTGGAGCAGGAGGTAGAGAGTCTGGATTTAAACCAGACTCCAAGAAGACATCATCCACAATATCTAAAACAGGAGTGATAGCAAGAGGTCTGTGCTGGGGTAATAAAAGGAACTCTCGGAGCCTTTTCTTAGAATCTGAGTAATCCTGGCCTTCCCAGTGGAAATGTTCCCTCATGGTATGTAATATTTCCCCAAAGGAGTAGTCTTCAGGGGGAGATGCTGAGGGAATACAGTCTTCAGCATCAGAATCCTCATAGGGTGGAAAAGTGTGATCCTGTTCCTCAGAAGAATCTGAGAGAGAAACCTGGTCAGAGGATGCATAATCCTCCTCTTGTCTTGGTCTTTTATCAGGAGGGGGATGGGAACCCCTGATAAGGGTAATTAAATCTTCGGCCATCTTAAACATCTGTTTCTTAGGCATGGGGCCTTGACCTGTAGACTGATGAACAGTTTTCTTAGGTTTTAAAGGAGTTTTAAGCTTAGCATAAGATTTAATGGTGAGTGTAGTCGGTCTGAAGACACCTTCTGCAACCAAAGGTGTTTCCTCTGCAGAGATTTTTCATATTTACTGATATTCGTGGATTGTAATGACAGAAGTTTGAGTGGCCTTTTATGGTTGAAATTTTCTGAAATGGGTATTTTTGTCATTATTGGTTCATACATTTTGTTTCATTGCTTACTAAAAGACTTTTCCAAACTACAAATTTAAAACACATTCTGACAAGTGGTTCTGTATTATACAAATACATTCAGGTTAGTGCAATCAGGAAGGTGAATCAAAGAATGAATGCATGTATGCTTGCTCACAGGATGCAGGAGATCAAAATAGGGGAAGAGACCAGTCACCAATGGAGTCCCCCAGAGTTCGGTGCTGAGACTTTTTCTGTTTGGCATATACATCTCAGAAGTAGAAGGAAATACCGAAAGGCTTTGGCCAGCTAAGTCTGAGATGACTGCAAGCTAGGAGCAATTACTGAATCCCCAAATGACTTGGCCATCGTACAGAAAGGTTTGTCCCAAACAATAACTGGTGCCAGAATCAAGAATTGAAACTAAACTCCAAGAAATACATTATCCTATCCTTTGGGAAGTCATCTACTCCAGGGAACTGCCAATCTGACAATGCTCCCTGAGAACTGACCCAGTTGTTTGGCATTTGGGAACTTGCGTGTGCAATGACCTAACTTTTAACCAACATGTGCCCAGGGTCATAAGAAAGTCTTTCTATATTGCACAGCTTATAAATAACTTAATTTTGACTAGATCTAGAGATGTTATTGTACCCCTTTACAAAGCCCTCGTTAGGTCAATCATTTTGTATAATGCCCACTTTGGCATGTATCTGTCCAGACCCATGCAACAATTGGAATACCCACAGAGATACCTTACTAAAAGGATACAAGTCCTAAACAATAGGTCTTACATGGACCACCTCAAAGATTTATCACTATACTCAGTATCCTACAGAGTGCTTAAAGGTGACATGTCTGCATACAAGGCATCCTCCGACCTAATACAGATGGACCTACTGAACATCAGCAAGTCAAATGGGATCAGAAATACTCAGTCCAGGTATCTAAACTGAATGTTGTGGAGAGATGGATATATATCACAGAGGCTATCACTGTTCCAGAACAGACTATCCATTCAAGTGAAACAAAGCTCATCCCTGTCCACATTCAAATGCAACTTGGATGTAAGGATGGGTAATAGAAAATGTACTCCAGGATTGCCCCTCATGCCACTAATGGATAGAGGCAGTTCCTAAATACTGCATCCCTTACATGGGTCCCCTTAAATCATATATAGTAGGATCATATTTCTTTTCACTCGGGCTAATATACAACTATCAGCCTGGGAGAGGTAAGACCAATCAAGAAATGTTAATTCAAGCACCAAAAGGAAATTTGCTAAGCTTAAAATGTCCTCCAAGTGAACCTATGTTGTGGTAGTAAACAGATTTAAAAAATTGCCCTTTTCAGATCACTAAGTGCCCCTCTCACCCTCTCTCCTTCAACACCTTCCGGCATCTCTGTCTGAGGTATCGGTGGTAATGGTCTGCCCAGTTGGGTGGAGGATGAAGGGAAGACTCTTGTTCTTGGTAGAGGCCCCCGCCCATCAGAGAAACTCTGTCCTTATACAGAGGATCAGAGGGAGAGAGGTCTCTAGAGTGCTGACACCAAAGGTTCTTTAGATACCACTGAAGCTTTCTCATGTGAAGCCTGGCCAGAGGAATTAGGAGGATGCAAGATGCCATGTACCCCAAGGCTTGCAGGAACTTCCTCACAGTGAGGTGACTTCTGGAAGCCAGCTGGGTAAAGTAGAGAGGCAGGAAGCTCTGCTTTTCTGGGGATAGGAAGGCCATTTGGGATGTTGTGTCCAGCAGTGCTCACAAGAAAATGATCTTCCTGGTGGGTAATTGCTTTGATTTCCTCTTGATGGTGAATCCTAAAGAGGTTAGGAGGGTTTTGACAAAGAAGAGGTCCTGGAGGAGCTGTTCTTTGCAATCTGCCTGAATGAGGCAGTCATCCAGATAAGGGTAAATCTGTATATTTCTCTGTCTGCAAAATGCTATGGCCGGGGCTAAGCATTTGGTGAACACCCTGGGAGCAGTAGATGAGCCAAAGGGTAGCACAGAGAACTGAAAGTGTTGTAAGCCTGCTCTGAAGCGCAGGAATTTCGTGCAGGATTCCCTTATGGGGATGTGGAGGTAGGCATCTTTTAGGTCTAGGGTCACTAACCAGGCATTTTTTGTCAGCATAGGCAGCAGCTGCTGCAAAGTTAGCATTTTGAATTTGGAGACCACCAGGGAGGTGTTCAGAATGGATAGATCCAGGATGGGGCATCAAGTGTCTTCTTTTCTGGGAACAAGGAATAGTCTGGAATAAAATTCTTTGCCTGTTTGATCTGAGGGGACAAGTTCTACTGCCCCTTGTGATATAAGAGTATGGACTTGTTTCAATGCCTCTGCCCACTGATTTGGAAGTAAGTCTGGGTACCCTCTTGGCGTTTGGTGAGTGACAAGAGGGGAAAGGGAGTCATTGAGAGTTTTTGCCATAGAGGGATGGCTTAGAACTCCCTGCCTTTGGGGTCAGAAGTGGTCCACTGTTTGGTTCTCTGCTGTCCCTGGGATAGGGGCCTGGGAGGCCTGTCCCTGCGGGCCTTACTTTGCCCCTGTCTGCTAGGTGCAGGAAAGGACCAATGCTTAGAGGGAAAATTCCTACTGAACCTCGGAGGTTGTACCGGAAAGAAATATTTTACTGTTTGCATAGATTTTGCTTTGTCTTCCATCTTTTTAAGCACCTCTTCTGCTTTTACTCCAAACAAGTGGTCCTTATTCAAGGGTGCATCAATTAATTTAGACTTGACATGATCAGAGAGAGGTTGTTCCTTCAACCATGAGTGTCTCCTAACGACAGATCCTACACTGCTGTCCTGCTTGAGGCACAGTGTAATGACATCCACAGTGTAATGACTGCCTGGCCACTTGACGAGTAGAGTGCAGTAAATCTGCTAACTTTCGAATTGGCACAGTCAGGAAAGGTTAAAATCTTTTTCTTTAATAGTTCTAAAGTGTGTTGCTGATATTTTAACATATGGAACTGACAGTTGAGTGCTCTGATAGCTAAGGTTGCAGAGGTGTGTACTTTTTTACCCCATCTGTCCAGAGCTCTGGAATCCTTGTCAGAAGGAATAGAATTCTTAGCAGAACTAGCCTTAGCTCCTTTAGGTCCCTGTGTAATGACCTCTGGGTCTGCAGCAGGATTTCTGTACAGGTATTTGTGAGAATCAGATACCCTGTAATACCTGTCAGGTTTACTGGGAGCAAGAGGTAGGGCATCGGGGGCTAAGCTGGATTCATGGAAAACATCATCCACCACCTCTAAGATAGGGGGGATGGCCAAGGGTTTGTGCTGGGGCAGGTCTAGAAACTCTCTCGGTCTTTTCCTTAGACTGAGGGAAGTCCTAGGATTCCCATTGAAAATGTTTCCTGAGGGTATGAAGGGTTTCCCCAAAGGAAAGGTCTTCTGGTGGGCTGGCAGAAGGAATGGATTCCTCTGCATTTGAATCCTCATAAGCAGTCAGAGGTTGTTGCTCCTCTTCAAAATCTAAATAATCAGATTCCTCAGAATGCTGTTCTGTCAGTATTTCAGGAGAAGGGTGCCTTTTCCTTTTAGAAGTTGTGGCCTGACTGCTCCTGATAAGGGAGATAAGATCCTCCGCCATTTTAAGCATATGGGCTTGGGGAGATGGAGCAGGAGCAGGAGCAGGAGCAGGAGTAAGGTGGTGGCTAGAGGTAGATTTTCTAGGAGTAGGCTGGCTTCTAGGCCTAAGAGTATCCATCGGTCTGAGAGAAATGGTAGTCTGATGAGAAGACGTTTTTTGTCTAGATTCAGTAGTGCGAATGGCCTCCTAGGAAGCCGATGCCTGCGTTGCGGCTCCGGACCCAACCAAGGCAGGGACAACCAAAGGTTCGGAAGATGAAGTTTCTGCGGCATACTGGACTCCGAAAGGGTCTCAGTAGAGGCCTGTGTAGATATCGTATCGGGCATCAGGGGCTGCAAAAGCACCTCACTGAATTCCGGAAAACTGATGACCTGCTTAGCGGTAGAGTCGTCTGAAGTCTTAGCCTTGTGTGGTCTGTCGCTATCTTTATCTCTACATTTTTTTTTGACTGTCCAAGGATGGTTGGCTGATGGACACCATCTCGGAATGCGAAGACGGAAGATGAAAATACCTGTCTACAATAAGAGCTGTACGACGAATGGTTCTTGCGTTAAAGAGGGCACAGAACCGGCAACAAGGGACGTTGTGGTCTGGGCCTAAATAAGTGACGCAGTATGAATGGAAGTCTCGGTGTGGGATCTGCTTTCCACAGGGAACCAATTGTTAACTTTTTTGGACATCGATTAGTGCAAGAAAAAAGGATCCTCAACGGGGTAGTTAGCTTTAGACATTTTCAGCTGTAATTCAAACTCTGGTAGCGACCGACCGGCACACTTGCAAACTGCTTCTACGGGCTCCACAGCAAGAAAAACTGGTGTAATGGTGTTGGCTGCCTTCCTTTATAGCACTGACAACCTGAAGTCAGACAGCAAGCAACAGCAGCTTACGCAGAATTCAGGCCGGCCGAGGGCTACCACAGCAGGGATAACCCACAGGTGATGACTGCAACAGTGAAACACGAAGAACATCTGGTTCTATCACTTCTTGGGGCAGCATGTGATGAACAGGTGGAAACAAGAGTCTGATCTACAGGATGAGGGAGTAATGCCCTGGAAAGGGGGAATTTCTTCCCACTGCCATCTGTAACCCTGATGAAAGATTTTCAGATCTCATTTGTCTGACACAATCTGTTGCTAAAGACTAAAATGGAGATCCAGACACATTGGAAGAGAAGAGAGACACGGTGGGAGGGGGTCACAAGGTCTCTTGAACAGTAAGACATGGACTGTTCTTGATTTTGTGAAGTTTGAGACTTCTTTTTGGAACCTCTTGCCATTTCTTAAAATGTCTGTTTGCCTGAATTCTGTTGAGACGGTTTATTCTGTCTTTTGCTAAAATTGGATGATCTGAAAGAAAATCCCTTGGACAATTTGGAAAAGGAAAAAGGAAAAATCTTAGAGATTCCATGGATCAGTTTCTCCTTTCATCACGCTTTTTGATCACTTCTACAGCAGAGGGACCAAACACTAAATTCTCTATCCAAGTGAAATTTTAATCTGGAAGGCTCTGAGGATGCAGCCAAGCAGTCCCAAAAAGATTATCTAGAGGCGCATCCAAAAGCTTGGCTCTAATATAAGGTAAAACCTGTAGATGTAGCCAATAACCATGCCTAATTAAAAACCCAAAAACAGAAGCCCTGAAGAGACATCAGCAACATTGTAGTGGCATTCTATGTACTGACAGTTGACCTGCGAAGTGGATCCAAGGAGAGAAAGAGCTGCAGCCTTCCCATTAGAATCAGAAAAGTGAGAGACCACCAAAGCTACCCCAGAAAGAAGAGGCAAAACATAACTGGTTATGGGGGTTTGGTAATTAATAGTACTAAAGGACAAGGTGGCAGCAGTGTATCTTTTCTAGCCATCCTCTCCATATCCCAACTATTCTTATCCAAGGGAAGGAGCTTAGTAGACTGCAAGAGCTTAGAAGGCTTGTTAGAAGAAACAAACCACTGAAGAATCAAAAGAAGGGCACTTGTACAAAAATTTGCAATCCTTGGCACTTTGTAGGACCTGGCAGGTTTCTTAGGAGTCAGGGGCTGAGAATCAGGAGCCACAGAGGTAGCAGAAAAGGTGTCCAAAAGAGCTGCCATAACAGGAGGAACAGATGGCTTAAGATATGCCATCTGTAAAGGCTCATATATTTTTGAATGTCAGAGACATGGGGGTAATCCCTTTTGAAGTACTCCATCATACAAGCAATAGTATCCTCAAAGGATGATTCTTCCAAGAGGGAGTCTGAGCTCAAAGAATCATCTTGCTTAGAACCATAGTCTAGAGGGAAAGGATTACGTTAGGGATTCCTCCCTAGAGTCCAAGTCCTCATCCAGGGGAATCCAGATCCCTAGGCCTCAACAGGGTGGAAGACCAAGGAGAAACAGGGACAGACACCCCTTGAGGAGGCTTCAAAGACATTATAACACTGAATAGACCCAGAGTAAAAAAAACTGCCACTCAAGTTTGGGGATCTTAAACAGGGGTAATATTTTTTTTTTCTCTTGAGTGGGACATCCACCCAAAAAGCTATCAGTGGTTCAGACCCTTGATGAGATCTGATAATCACAGCTGCAATCTCTTCCCTTACCAAAATCTGAGGAAACCTCCTCAGCCCCTTGGAAATAATCAGCCAATGTTCCCACTCACATCTAGAATGGATGTTGGAAAAGCCTCCAAAGACACACAAGAATTTTAACTTATAACAGCCTCTGATGGGGTTGTTGCAGAGGAATCCAAGGCAAACACCGGATAGTCTTCAGGGCCTTCAACTAGTTTTTGGAGAAGTGTCTGGGGGAGGCTGGACAGCAACTGGTTCAGGTCCAGGCTTTTTGGCCACCTTTTTGGTAGACAGTTGTCCCTCTGGATGGGAGGATTCATCCATAGCTCTACGAGCCAACAGCTTATATAGTGTCTCAAGATATGCAGATAAGGAAGATGAGACTATGAGGGGTCTTAGGGACAAATGCTTGACAGATGGAGCAGTGCGTATGGTTTTGGGAAGTGCCCAAGCAAAAAAATATCAGCCAGGAGGGTCTTTATGGGGAATTTGCCTCCCACACTGACATTTTCCCTTCCTGTATGACATGAACACAAGTACAATACAATAAAGAAAAAAGGCAAAGAAACCCCAAGGGGCACTTATCTGAAGTGGGCTTAGTAACCACTGTGGCATAAAGGCTGTCAGACTCATGTTCAACAATGGCTTTCAGAGTAGTGGCAAAGTAGTACTGAGTGTTTGATTCTGTACATTACCTTTATACCCTTGGGTCTTACATTGGGAGCATGTCTGTGATATACAGTGCCTACAAAATCTAAAGGCTGTGGTACACTGGCTGGACATTGGGTCATCCTTGGCAGGAGATTCCCTATGTAAAGAATACTGCAACAGTGATATGAAGGATAACAGCTATGGTATGTTCATACAACTAATATGCTCACCAAAAACATCAATGCTGCAGTATCATCCACAATCTGCAAAAGGATACGAAGCAATACGAGGTTGAAGAAAACATTAGGTTGGAGGAAAAGTACAGTTGTATAAGAACTTATATAACAGTAGAGGTCCTTTTCACTGTTGCAATATGCCTTAAAGGGATATCTTGCCAAAGATAGCTGTACATGCTGGCAGCATAGCCTTAGGCTCTTCCAACTACCATACGTCATAGATACATGTCCTAAGTCCAAGACATAAGGTACATAAGTGACATAAAAACTAATATACAGAACTAAATTGCCCCAGGAGAATCAGAGCAACTAAATAGGAACAGAAAATAAAGGACATGTTCCCATGTGCCTTTAGAAAGGGTACAAAAAGAGCCCCTTGGCTAGAGGGCAAGGAAAGAACAGAACAGAGGGAAGGTGGGAGGGAAGAAATACTGCAACAGTGAAAAATAGGGCATCTACTGGTATGGTAAGTTCTTACACAACTGTCCTATGTCATTCCTTACCAAAGGGAGTACAAAAACTCCTGAAGAGGATAGGAGGAGGAATCAATGGAACAGCCATAAAAAAAAAAAAAAAAAAAAAGTAGAATGGCCCTCAAATAGTAGAAGCTTGCAAAATGGATCTAATATCCAGACATGTGGAAAAAAAGCACCAAAAAAAGGCTACCACCCTGGAAGAATGATCACAAACGAAGTAATCCAACTATAGAAAGAACAAGAAATGGCATAAGAAATCCAAAAGATGGCTTGTTTAATACCAATTGTTTTGGCATGAGAGAGACACACAAAAGAAAGTTGCTCAGATTTCTGTACATCTTTAGTCTTATCAAAAAATACCCGGGCTGTCGATGCAAATCTGAAGTAGAACTTTCACCACTATTCTGAGGTGAAGAGGAAAAAAGATGAATGGACTGATTTAAGATAAAGTCACTGACTGCCTTGGGCATAAAAGAATTTGTGCAAAGAGAAAACATCTTGGTGGGGGGAGGGGGGACAGAAAAGGGGGAATTGCCACGAGGGCCTAAAGTTCAGAGAATCTGAGAGCTACCATCAAGACAGTCTTCCAGATACACAACTGCAGGGTAGAAGCTGCTGGTTCAAATGGTAGTCGAGTCAGAGCATCTCAAGAACAAAATTGAAGTCCCAAGAATGAGGAACTGGCTTTCTTGGAGGCCTAATATGAAGGACACTGTTTAAAAAATGTTTAACCTCAAATAAAGAAAGGGATGGACACAAAAGCAGACAAGCAGAAATGGCTGACAGATAAGTATGCCAGGCCAGAAGTGAGCAACTCTCACAAACAGTAAGAACACCCACCAACATAGGGTCCTGGTCATATCTGTGACACCGACAAAGTCTCTTCCATTTAGCAACACAAAATTTTCTAAGAAAGTTTTCTGGCCTCCGGCAAAACCTGAAGCATGTCCTCACAAAACTGAGGTCAGAAATGAATTAAAACCTTATAATTTAGAGTCTCAACTGCAGGGTGAGGATACAAGGGTGAACACTTAGTGAAGTAACTTGTGGCGATTACCCTGGCTAAGTCAGACAAGGGAAAACCAATGCTGTCTGCACTGAAAGGGAGTCAACCAGCAAGATTTTGGGCTTGTCCCAAATGAACGTGTAGGACTTTGCAACAGAGAAGGGGGGAAGCATACAGAAATGTTCCCTTCTGAAAAGAAAAGGCATGGCGTTCACTTTCCAAGCTAGAGGACTTGGTACTCTGGAACAGAACTTGTGAAGTTGTTTGTTCAGAGGGGAGGCAAAAAGATCTACTTGAGGAATACCTCACCAAGGGATAATGTCCAAGAAAACCTCCTTGAAGCATTCGCTCATCAGAATATATCCTGGACCTGCTAAGATCGTCTGCTACCACTGTGCTTTGAGGGGAACGTAAATGATAAAACTTCAGACTGGGGGGGGGTGGATTGGCAGACACGTCTTGAGTACACAGAGCTCCTATGGCAACTTAGATTGAATGCTGCAAGGCCCCCTGGCTTGAATGAGAGCATCAACATCACTAGTGTGCTCGGGCTTAGGAAGGCTAGGTTATAACCAAAACTAAATGATGGGTTTAAAATAACTTCATTAGGTGTTATAAGCATATATTTATTTTATTACATTTATTATAAACATTTATAGTTAATTTTAATATTTACAGCTTTATAAAATTTTTATACATTAAGTAATGTTCTTATTCAATAAGGAACTTTTAATTTATATTTTTAAAAAATTCTCTCAAATGTTCTTTTGAACAATGTCTTTTTAACTGTTTATTAGATTAATTAATCAAGATATCATGCGACTACAAGTGTTACATTTAAATCCATGTTACACCGTTTCCTTTTTATCTTGATAAAGCCTGGTATTAACCAGGCGAAAGCGCTTGATTTACTTGGTTTTGTGGTCAAATAAAAGTCTTCGTTTTCATTTATCATCACTTTCTGTTGGCTGATTCTCCTTTCCGTGGATTCTGTTTGGATTTAATACTCTGGAACAAAACTTGTGAAGTTGTTTGTTCAGAGGGGAGGCAAAAAGATCTACTTGAGGAATACCTCACCAAGGGACAATGTCCAGGAAAACCTCCTTGAAGCATTCGCTCATCAGAATATATCCTGGACCTGCTAAGATTGTCTGCTACCACTGTGTTTTGAGGGGAACGTAAATGATAAAACTTCAGACTGAGATCCAGCCTGCAAAAGATAGTAAGACTTTGTGTACGCCCTCCTTTAGTTGCGATATGACCGTGGTGTTGTAGGACCCAGCACCCAAAGAGAATGCAAAGCCTGAAGTGCTAAAAGCAGGGCGCTCATCTCCTTCATGTTGATATGGTCTTTTACATGCTGGAAAGACCAGACACCCTGGACCCTGGCATTGTTGTAGGAATGAACCTAAAAAGACATAGGTTCAGAGAAATCTGGTAAATCCACCATAAGGACTCCTGTGTGAAACAAGGCAAGAGAGGAATGGAAGAGTCCAGAGCATGACAATGCTGCAGCCAAATTGCTTTAAAGTACCACTGGAGCATCTGCATGTGAAGCCTGGCGAAAAGGAACCATTGGAATGGCCAAGGCCATAAACCCTAAGGCTTAAAGAAACTCTTCACATATACCACCTGTATAGGATAATACTGGAAGGAGGAGGTCAGAGAGAGGACATTGGGGAGAGGAAGAAAATCCAACATTGAAAGGGTCTGGATCTTGCATACCAAGGAAATTTGGTCCTGTGAGGGGATCAGGATACATGGAGTGAGTGAAATCCACACTGGGAAGAAGCAATATGGTGAATTAGAGTTCCAGGAGAAGAAGAAGCTGCTAAGGGGGGGGGGGGGGGTTGACTAAACAGGTCATCCAGATAGGGAAATGTCTGAAAGAATAGTTGTGTAAAATCTTACCATAACCATAGATGTTCTCCTCTTCCATGTTCTAGTACTCAAAACATGAGGGATTCCCCACCTAGGCGACCCAAACAGCTCGCCAGTATACCAAAGACTTAAGCTACTGCTAGGTACGTGCAATGCTGCACATAGAACAGTAGACATCAGCCATAAAAGTGACATCTGCATGTACCATCCTCAGAACTGAATGCCCCAGTCAGAACACCAGTCCGAGGATAACTAGGTAATATCCAAAGAGGAGCATAAACCGAGGGGAAGGAGGGTGGATAGAATACTGCAAAATGGAAGAGGAGGACATCTATGGTTATGATAAGATTTTACATAACTATTCTATGTCCTTCTATTCCCATGTTGCATTATTCATAACATGAGGGAGAATATCATAGCCTATGAGTGGGAAAAGGGGGGTAGGAGCACAAAGGCTCCATGAAGCCATGCAGAATTGCCTTGGCAAATCCTACTCTGGATCTGGATCTGGAGATGGAGTCCAGCTTGCAGTGTTTATTAAATGTATGGACAGAGGACCAAGTAGCTGCTTCCAGCATAGTAGTAGTGCCCAGACCTTTAAAAAGGGCTGTAGAGGAAGCTACCACTCTTGTGGAATGGGCCATAACAGAGGAAGAAAGTTTTCCCATAATACACATAGTAAAAAGAAATTGCCTTAGAGATGCAAGATGAAATAGTCTATTTAGAAACAATTTTTCCCAACACCCTGGGGTGAAAGGAAAAACAGTTGCTCAGACTTCCTAATGGATTTGGTCTTATCCAAGCAGAAACTAAGTTGTTTGTGTACATCCATGGTGTGCAGCACCCTTTCACTAGAGTTTTGAGAAGGGAAAAAGGTGGTTAAGTGAACAGACTTGGTTAAAAGACAAGTCATTAACCACTTTTGGCATGAAGGAAGGGTTGGTACAAAGAGACACCACAACCCTTTCGACTTTTCCACAAGAATAGGAAGCCATTAAAGCTTGGAGTTCATAAACTCTCTTGGCAGAAGTGATGGCTACCAATAAAACAGTTTTCCAAGTTCAAAATTTTAGGGAAGCTGAGGCTGCAGGCTCAAAGGGAGTCTGAGTCAGTTTTTCAAAAAGAAAATTTAGGTCCCAGGGAGAAGGAACAAGTTTCCTGGAAGGTCTGATGTGAAGGATGCCTTTTAAGAAAAGCTTAACCTCTAATGTACAAACTAAGGAGGGAAATAAAGGCAGACATGCAGAGATGGCCGATAAATGGGCTTTACCTGAATAAGCCAGTTCAGCCTTGAGCACTTCATACAAATAAGGACTAGGGGTATTATCCACTGAAAATGAATCTAGTCTCTTAAGACACCAGATGGAGAATCTCTTTCACTTGGACAAATCCTCCTTGTATTAGGTTTCCTGCAGAACTAGAAGCACTTCCTCATAGAAAAGGTGCCTGAAAGGAATCAGAAGCCTATCACCCACAAATTCAGGTTCAGTGTTGCTAAATGTGGGTGAATAAGAGATCCCTTGTCTCGTGCAAGTAGATCCACCCTGTGAGGTAACTTGTGATGATTGCCCTTCGCTAACTGCAGAAGAGGGAACCAATGCTGTCTTGGCCAAAAGAGGGTTACCAATAATATTTTTGGTTTGTCCTTCTGAATCTTCATCAGGACTTTCTGAATTAGTGGAAAGAGGGGGATACGTAGAGAAACATCCCCTTCCGTGAGAATGACAGGATGTCCACCTTCAAAGCCAGAGAGTGTGGGACTCTGGCACAAAACTTTGGAAGTGGCCTGTTCATAGGGGAGGCAAAGATCTGTTTGAGGCATACCCCACAAGTGGAGAATGTCCAGAAACGCATCCCTGTGGATCATCCATTCATGGGCTTGTGTCATGTGTCTGCCAGAACATTTTGAGCTAAGGGGATATAAACAGCAGTCAAAGTTACCTTTGCATGAAGAGCAATTTCCCAGGGTTGGATTGCTAATCCGCAGAGGAGATGAGACTTTGTTCCCTTGTTTGTTCACATACCAGAGAACTGTGGTGTTGTCTGTGAACAGTTTCAAAGTACATGGTAAAAGAGATGGCTTGAAGGGCCAGAATCAGAGCCTTCATCTCTTTGATGTTGATGTGTTCCTTCCCTATAAAAGGAGACCACAGGCCTTGGACCTTTAGCATCCCCAGTGTTACCCCCCTCCCCAAGATCAGAAGCATCTGTAAACAGTTCTTGAATAGAATACGGAGGCTGAAGGGAGAGTCCTGGATTCTGAGATATTTGTTGAATCCACCAAAACAATTCCTTCTTAAGTGGGGTAGACGTGGAAGGACAAACTCTAAAGGATGAGCTTTCTGGGACCAGAGTGTTTTCAGGCACCACTAGAACTTTCACATGTGGAGTCTGGCTAGGGGTAGAATTGCTATAACCAAAGCCATGAACCCCAGCACCCTGAGGAATTCCCTGGCAATCAGAAAGACAGAGGAAGCAACTGTTGGAAGTCTGCAGGGACTGCATCTTTTGCAAAGGCAGGAAAGCCATCATAAGGTCTGTCCTTATCCTGCAACCTAGGAAAACCTGCTCCTGGGAAGGAGACAGGGAAGAGTTGCTGTACTTGATGGTGAATCCCAGGCTGCGGAGCAAAGAGATGGTGTTTCAAAGGATCTATTGCAAAGTGTTTGGATGTTCTGTTTGAATGAGCAGGTCAACCAGATAAGGGTAGATGAGAATTCCCTGGAGTCTACAAAAAGCAATGACAGGAGCCAAACACTTTGTGAAGACCCTTGGAACCGTAGGGAGTCCAAAGAGCAAAGCACAGAACTGAAAATGAGAGGAAGCAACAGAAAACCGTAAGAATTTCCAGAATAGAGGGTGGATGGGGATGTGGAGGCATGAATCCTTGATGTCTAAGGAAACCAGGTAAGCCTAAGGTAGCAAGAGTGGAAACCGTTTGCAGAGTGAGCATCCTGAAGGTGGAAGGACTTGAACAGACTGAGCTGAGACAAGTCTAAAACTGATCTCCAACAAGGAGCTTCTCTCCTGGGAACTAGACATCCTGGAGCAGATCCTGTTGTATGGTCCCTTGTGATAGCAAGTCTTGAATGACCTAAGGGAAAAGGTGAAGCTGGTCCCTTGGGAGTTGTGGGATCCCCATGAAGGCAGGAGTGGTTTTCCAAATCATGAAGTAGCCTTTTCAGACAATAGACAGGACCCATTTGTCTGTGGTAATGCTTGTTCATTTGGAAAGGAAATGAGAAAGGTGCTGGAAAAGAGGGATTTCTGAAGAGTGGCCAGGTAGTCACAGACTACCTGGCTTGTCTGGAAAGGGGGCCTTTTGAGCAGATGCTCCAAGACCTAGGAGGAGTCTGCCTGCGTGTACCTTTCTTGTGTTGTTGGGAAGGAGCATGGGTCTTTTTCCTTACAAAATCAGGCTTAGAAGAGTAGTTCCTATGTTATTTAGGAACCGGGGAGACAAAAATGTTTCAGTTACTAACGTTCTTTTTCTTTCTCTTGAAGGCATTTGAACAGGACTTCAGCATTAGTACCAAAAGGTGGTATTGTCCAGTGGTGCACCCATAAGTTTTGCCTTGAAATCCTCAGGAAAGTCTGCAATCTCATCCAAGAAATACCTCCTGAGGACAAAACCAGACTCTGCTGATCTTGCAGACACCTCAACTGTGTCATAACTATTTTAGGGAATGTCTGGTAACCTGGGAGCAAACTGCCAAGAAGAAAGACAGCTGGGATTTGGCTGCAGAATCTGGGAGATCTGTTAGCAATTTAGAGACCTGTGAAAGTAGGGCTAGAACATACTTAGACATGTGTCTGATAATTAATGTCCCGTAAAGGCAGAGTAGAGGAGGTGTAGATCTTGACATTTTTCCCAGTTCTCTCCATCATTTTACTGTTCTTATCTAAGGGCAGGGGGTTGGAGGAAGGCAGTAATTTACAGGGTTTATCAGTAGAGAGAGATCACAGCTGGGTCTGCAAGAGGGCATTTGTACAGATACCTGTTGTCTTCAAAGACTTTATAGAACCTGTCTGGCCTTTTGGGAGCAGGAGGTTGAGAGTCGGCTTTTGGATGCTGCAAGAAAGGCATCTTGAAAAGCTGGTACAACAAGTGGGATGGCTGAAGAGGCAGGAGAGTATTTGTAAGTGGTCATAGTACCTCTTTTGTACTTCCAAAACCTGGGAGCTTTCCCACCTGAAAAATTCCCTCATTCTGGAGATAGTTTCTCCAAATGTAATATCCTCTTCAGGAGAGTCTCCACCTTTGGAATCAACTACAGGGGAGGCATAACCCAGAGGAGAGTCTATTTGAGAGGAGTAGGCCAGGGACTCATCTGAAGATGAATCATCATCTTCAGAGACCTCTTGTTCAGTAATACTCCAGTTTGGAGGGGAAATAAGAGATGCTGGTGTAGGAGGTTGCAAATTGGAAGGTCTAAGTGCCAGAAAGGCATTCAAGATTCTTTGAGAGAAAGCTTACCAGTCTGGGGAAGGATCCTGTGTGGGAGACGCATACTTTTGTTTTTCCTTTTGAGAGCAACGCCTACCCTAGGCTGGGATGGAAGGGCCGATGTAGGCCTAGGCTCTGGCCATGACGTCAGCAAGACCTCAATAGAAAGGGCAGGAGAGGTACTACGAGTAATGTCTGAAGGAGCAAGACACAATTCATGCTTACACTCCATAGCAGACATCTATGATGCCTCTGTGGATGTAATGAAGGAACCCTCCTTAGTGGCTTCTAAATCAGTACCCGCTGAAGTACCAGACACCATACATACCTGTGGGCCTTCACTGGCCTTGAGAGGGATATCCAGGATCAGAGGCGCAGCCCAAGATTCAGGCCTTACCTTTTTCTTCAGGGACCTAGAGTACCTTCCATACCTACCACTAGTTGCTTTAGTCTCTGGTTTTCAAGATGTATGCTAAGTGCAGACAGATGACTGTGGAATGATTTAGGACCAAACATCTGACAAATGGCACAGGCCTTGCAGGTATTATCAGAACCCAGATAAAAAAGACACTGGTAGTGGTTGTGTGTGGAATCTGTCTTCCACAGTGGCACTTGCCCTTCTTAGATTACATTAATCTCTTACAAGCATGCAGTAGCAAAAGTGCACTAAAGATTTCCCCCAACAGGGCATTTACCTGAATATATAAAAAACTTTCAGCAATCAGACGAATGGTAGAAGCTGTTTGGACTGGCAGCAGAAAAGTTCTGAGGATGGTACATGGCGATGTCACTTTTATGGCCGAAATCTCCTCTATGTGCAATGTCGCATGTACCTAGCAGTAGCTCAAGTCTTTAGTATGCTGGCCAGACATTTGGGTTGCCTAGGCGGGGAATCTCTCATGTTATGAATACTGCAACATGGGAATAGAAGGACATCACCATGGAATCTGCAAACGACTGACTGGGGCAAGATACTTTGAAAACTCTCAATGCAGTAGAAAGACCAAAAAGCAAATAACTGATTTAAGAAAAAACAAAAATGTAAATACTTCCTGAAGAGAGGGTGAAAAGGAGTGTGAAGATGGAGGAAACATTGAAGAGGCAACATTTTGAAAGAAACATTGACTGAAGAGGCAACATTTTGAAAGAAGGGACATAGAAGTATGTTGAGAATGGATAGATCTAGAATGCATCTCCAAGAGCCATCTTTTCTAGGATCCAAAAACCTTTAGCAAAATCCTATGACCCTCTAGGACAGGAACTAGGTGAATAGTCCCTTGAGCCAAAAGGTTCTGAATAGGAAAATGAGGGGAGTTAGCTAAGAGGGGGTTGCGATGTTATTTAAAAAGGGGGAAGGGATTTCCAATTCAAAAAGCAACAGTTATAGATAATGGAAAGAACCCAAGAATATGTAGTGATGTACTGCAAAATTTGAAAAATAGTCAACCTGTGAGAAAGGGAAATCTGGCTAAGGGGATGAGAAGGGTATATGTCAGAGCCAGACTTGTCAGGAAAGGGACCTCTGTCCACTGGAATCCTGAGCAGGCTTATCAGGGAATACCTTTTTGGAAGGTTTCTTACCCTTTAAGGGTTGCTTAGGGTGCCTAAGCACAAAGGGAGTCTTAGATAGTTCCTTTGAAACTTCGGTACAGAGGAGAGAAATTTCCTTAAGTTCCTGCATAACCTTCCCTTTTATCAATTTTGTAAGGTTTTAAAAAGGTCTGCAGCAGCATAGCTAAACAAACCGTCTAAAGGAGAGTCCAAAAATATGTCCTTAATTTCTTGGAAAGACTGCAACCCGAACTAGGAATACCTCCTGATAAATGTCCCCAATAGTCACCCTAGAAGAGGCATCAGCAGCATTATAGCAGCTTGTGATGGAATGGCAAGCAATCTGTGAAGCAAAGCCCAATAAGGAAACAGCCAGAGGACTTGGCTTCAGAGTCAGACATGTCAACCAAAACACACACAAACATGGGCATCAAAGCCAGAGCATAACTGATCACATGGGTCTGGTAATTTACGGCCCTGAAGGCTAAGGAGGCAGAGTATATACTTTCTTACTGTATCACTCCAAAGTCCTACTATCCTCATCGGAATTCAGAAGCTTGGGAGAAGGAATTAGCTTAGGTTTCTAAGCAGAAAAAGAGAAATCACTACTGAATCAGGAATCTTGTACATGAATTTTTGAGGCTCAGGGACTTTGTAAAACCTAGCAGTCTTATTTTTTTTAGAAGCCTGTGAAGCAGAAGTAAAAATATTCAGGAGAGCTTGCAAAATAGTTATGCACTTACCATAACTTGGCATCTGTATTATCCATAGTCATCATTCATCACGTACAGGTCCAGGATCCGACATCAGATCTGAGCCAGCACACAAACAGCTTAGCTCAAGCCACCCCCCCCCCCCAATAATGCTCTGCTGCCCACTTACCCCTCAAACTGAGTTTTCCCTGAGAAAGACAGACAGAAGAGACTTGCCACCAGACAAGGTCCACCAAAATCCTGCCAATCCCTCAGGACGGGGAATGGTGGGTGGAATCGTGATGAATGGTGACTATGGATAACAGATACCAAGTTATGGTAAGTACATAACTAGTAACATGATGTTATCCTAGCCACCATTCATCACGTATGGGTCAGAGTCCCCAGCTACGCAACAATCTTGGTTGGCCTCATGGAAAGACATGCTGAACAGTGGAGCCAAAGGAAGCCCTTCCCTTAGAAACTAGGTCAAGCTTGTAATGAGAAATAAAGGTACAAGGTGAAGACGAAGTTGCTGCTGCACAAATATCATCCAAGGAATGATGAGCAGAGAAGGCCGCTGACATAGCCACTGACTTGGTAGAATGAGCCCTAACAGGTCCAGGCAAAGTAGTACCACAGGAGGTGTATATAAAAGAAATGCACTGAGAAATCCAATGGAAAAAATAATTTTCAAAACAGCTTGGCTCTTCCTGCTGCTGGAAAAATGAGACAAACAATTGGTCTGAGAGATGAAAGGACTTAGTTCTGTGCAAATAAAAACAAAGCTGTCGAACATATAAGGTATGCAAAATGTATTCCTCCTCATTAGCATAATTAGGAAAGAACACTGGAAGCTGGATAGACTGAGGTTTACTTCAGTGGCCACTTTTGGCATAAAGGAAGGGTTGAGTTTCAAGGCCACTCCGTCTTTATGAAATATCAAATAAGGAGGCTCAATGGTAAGGGCCTGGAATTCTGATAATCTTTTTGCTGAGGTTATCGCCACCAAAAAGACAGTCATCCCACAAAGAAATTTGAGGTCACAGGATGCAGCAGGCTCAAAAGGGGGCCTAGTTAGAGATTGCAGCACCACAGCAAGATCCCACGGTGGAGAAGGGTCCTTGAGTGGAGGATGCAACAAAGCAATACCTTTCGAGAAGATTTTGTAAAGAAGAGAAGAGAAAGAATAGCTGTGTAAAATCTTACCATAACCACAGATGTCCTTCTCTTCCATGTTGCAGTATTCTAACTGCAGGATCCCTTGCCTCAGGCGACCCGAACGTCAGCTCCTATGCAAAAGCTCAAACCTAATCGCTGCTAGTGTGTGGGACGTCGCATGCAGGGCCATAAGCCAGGGGCCATAAATGTGATGTCTCCATGCAGACCTCAGAACTGACTGACCAGTCGGACAATAGTCTAGGTAGTGCCAAATGATGTCATCTAGACAGGTGAAATGTAATGAAGGGGGATAGGAGTGAGGGAAGGATGGAATACTGCAACATGGAAGAGAAGGACATCTATGGTTATGGTAAGATTTTACACAACTATTCTATGTCGTTCTATTCTCATGTTGCAGTGTTCTTACTGTGGAAGAGTACCACAGCTTGAGGAGGAAGAAGCAGCAGATTCCAAGAATCTCTGCAGGATTGTCCATGCAAATCCTGCTCTGGAGATATGGTCCAGTTTGTAATTTTTGCTGAAGGTATGTACGGAGGACCAGTTGGCTTCCTCTAGGATGGCAGTTGTGCCTAGGGGCCCCAGAAGAAGCTACAGCTCTTCTAGTGTGTGTGCCCTAACCCCATGAGGCAATTGTTTTTCATGGTAGGAGTAACAAAGTATAGTTTTCCTTATCCAGCAGGAAATAGTTTGCTTGGCTACTGCCTTCCCCAAGGCCCTGGGTTGGAAGGACACAAAAAGCTGATCAGACTTTTTAATGGCCTTATTTTTGCCCAAATAGAACCTTAGCTGTCTGTGGACATCACGGGAGTGGAATATTCTCACACTGTCATTTTCAGTAGAAGTTAAGAAGGTGGGTAAGTGAATAAACTGATTTAGTGACAGCTCATTGACCACTTTGGGCATGGAGGGGTTGGTGTGCAGGGTCATCCTATCTTTTTGGAAGATAGTGTAAGGTGGGGATGCCATTAGTGCTTGCAATTCTGAAACCCTTCTGGCTGAGGTAAGAGCTACCAGTAGGACTGTTTTCCATGTTCACATCTGCAATCTGCAGGGAGGCAGAGCTGGCTGGCTCGAATGGGGCAAGTGTAAGTTTTTCTAGAACATAGTTTAGGTCTCATGGTGGTGGGATAGGCTTCTTTGGTGGTCTAATGTGCAGGACCCTTTTTAAGAATAATTTAATATTCAATCTGGAAAATAGAGGAGCGTCCAGAAGTAAGCAGGTAGAGATAGCAGATAAGTGAACCTTCACTGAAGAATATGAAAGATCTGATTTTCTGAGCTCACACACACACAGGCTAAGACTAGAGGAACATATGCTTGAAAGGGGTCCCTATGCCTTTGGAGACAGCATTTGGAGAACCTTTCCTATTTGGAAACATAGGACCTCCTGGTATTGGGTTTCCTGGCCTCCTGCAGGATAGATAGCACACCCTCAGTGTAGCAGTGTCTGAAGGGAATTAAAAGTTCATCACCCAGAGGGTTAAGCAAAGCATCTCCAGATGTGGGTGAATGAGATATCCCTTCTGTTGTGTGAGCAGATCCACTTTGTGAGGCAATTTGTGGTAATTGCCCTTGGCAGAGATAGAAAAGGGGGAACCAATGCTGCCTTGGCCAATAGGGAGTCACCAGCAAGATTTCTGGCATGTCCCGCCTGATTTTTAGGAGGACTTTCTGAATGAGAAGGAAGGGAGGGAAAGCATACAGAAACAGTCCTATCCACAAGATGGTGAAGGCTTCCACTCTCCAAGCTAGTGGGGAAGGGTCCTTGGCACAGGAAAGTTTCAATTGTCTGTTCTGGGGGAGGCAAATCGATTTGATGTGCCCCACTGGTGGACAATGTCTAGGGATACATCTCTGTGCAACATCCACTCATGATGCAGAGAGAATGATCTGCCGAGAGCATCCACTTGATGGTTGTCCTGGGATGGAATATAGACTACCTGCAGTGAAAAGTTGTTCTGAGAGGTTAATTCCCATGCTTGCAATGCTAGCCTGCACAGCAGTTAAGACATGGTCCCCCCCATATCTGCTGATGTACCACATTACACTGGTGTTTAGCCATGAAGATTTGTAGGGGGCCTGGCTGCATGAGAGGGAGAAAGGCCTGCAGGGCTAGGTGGACTGCAGTCATCTCCCTTACGTTGATGTGCTTTCTCTGGAGGGATGGCCCCCATACATCTTGCACCTTGAGGCCATTCATGGTTGTTTCCCAACCTAGATCAGAGGCATCTATGTGCATTAGTTATGTTGGTGTGGTGGGTTGTAGGGGTAGGCCTGGGTTTTGTTGTACCTGCTGAATCCTCCACTTCAATTCTGTTTTTAGGCGTGGAAGAAAGGGTATCTGAAAAGTCCAGTGGGTGGCTGTGTTTTGACCACACGTTGTTTAGATACCACCATAACTTCCTTTTGTGCAACCTGGCTAGTGGCAGCATAAGAATGGTGGCTGCCATAAGGCCTAGGAAGCGCATGAATTGCCTGGCTGACAGGTGGATGACTAGGAGAAGGTCCTGGAAGTGGCTGACAAGGGAGGTTACGTTGTCCTTATGGAGGTAAAGCCTTCATCAGGTCTGTCCTTATCCTGCATCCCAGGAAGGTTTTGTCCTGTGCTGGGGTGAGGAATGATTTTGTCAGGTTGACTGTGAATCCCAACTTCTGGAGTAGTGACATGAAGAGAGTATAGTTGTATAAAATCTTACCATAACCATAGATGTCGTCCTCTTCCATGTTGCAGTATTCTGTTGTGGGATTTCCTGCCCTCAGGAATGTTGGCTCCTATACAAAAGCATCAGCTTGGCTGCTGCAGCTGCGTGGGATGTCACATGTAGGGCCATAAACCAGGGCCCTTAAATGTGATGTCTGCAAGCACAATCCTCAGAACTTGAAGCTCAGCAGGTAGAGTAGAAGGCCCAACAGGAAGAGGTGCCAGTGTGGAATTAGGACCTATGGACATGCTGGGACTAAAGGAGAATGATGAGGGGGTTATTGGCGGGTGGGAAGGAATACTGCAACATGGAAGAGGAGGACATCTATGGTTATGGTAAGATTATACACAAAGTACAGTTTTGTACCTACCATAAATGTAGATGTCCGAGAGGTATGCATCTGCAGTCCTAACAAATGGGTTGTCCTGGCCTCAGGCAGCCCTTCGGTCGGCCGGATTCCAAAGTCTGGGTCTGGCCTCGGCTGATGTCGCACTTCACCCGACGTCATAGCTGCAGTTCAGCGGGTATAAAGGCATCAGCCAACGCCATTTTCCTCAGTGTTTCTTGCCCCAGATGCCAGGTGCCCTCTTAGGAAGGCTAAATTTGGATAAATGCAAATGTTTCCAAACAATAGAGAGCAAATAGAAATAAACATGTATATACATATATACAAACAAATACACCATAATAGATTCCCCCAGCTAGCTACAAGATGGGCAAATACCCTAGGAGTACCACAGAGGGGAAGGAGGGTGGGTAATCCTGACTGCAGATGCATACCTCTCGGACATCTACATTTATGGTAGGTACAAAAAGTACAGTTTTGTACCTACCATAAATGCAGATGTTCGAAGATCCACATTGCTGCAGTCCTTACATATGGGTAGTCCGCTGTCCTCGGTCGGCCCGAATACCAAAGTATTAGGCTGACATCGGTCACGGCGCTTAAAACTGACATCAGGACGTCAGGGTACAAAAGCGCATGACCGACGTCATTTCCTCAGTCTTTTCTTGCCCCAGATGTCAGAAGGCCCTAACAAGAAAGGCCAAAGCCAAAAACCAGCAAAACCTAACCAACCACCCGTGCACTAACCATATTTACACTAAGTATAACACAAACCACACCACCACCTTCAACAACAGAGGGGAAGGAGGGAGGGAAAATTGGACTGCAGCAATGTGGATCTTCGAACATCTACATTTATGGTAGGTACAAAACTGTACTATGTTCTTCATCTCACATTGCTGCAGTCCTTACATATGGGTAGAATCCCAAAGCAGAGGTAAGGGAGGATGGCAAAACTATAAGGAATTAGGAGCTGCCAACATGCCTTGCAAAATTGCAGTTGCAAATCCAGCCCTAGATTTAGAGTAAAGTGGAAGGTGGTAATGCTTAGAGAAAGTATGCACTGAACTCCAAGTAGCTGCTTCCAAAATATCTTTAGTAGCCACCCCTTAAAAGGCTGTAGAAGTGGCAGTAGCCCTAGTGGAATGAGGCCTAATCCCAGCTGGAATCTCCTTACCATGATGGGAATAACAGAAAGCAATACAAAACCCAATCCACTTAGAAATAGTTTGTTTTGAAACAGGTTTGCCCTGAGAACCCAAAGCAAAAGAAACAAACAACTGCTGAGACTGCCTGAACCCTTTAGTTCTGCTCAAATAATATCGCAACTGTCTGTGTATATCCAAAGTGTGCAAAATCCTTTCCCCTTTATTTTGGGGGTTTGCATAAAAAGTAGGCAAATGAATAGTTTGGTTTAAAGCCACACTAGAAACCACTTTAGGCATAAAAGAAGGGTTAGTACGCAAAGACACCCTGTCCTTGTGGAAAATTAAGAAAGGCTCAACTGCCATAAGGGCCTGTAATTCAGAAACCCTTCTCGCAGAGGTAATGGCCAACAAAAAAGCAGTCTTCCAAGATAAATATTTCAACTCTGCCGATGCTGCAGGCTCAAAAGGTTGTAGAGTGAGTTTCTCCAACACAAAATTGAGATCCCAAGCAGGAGTAGGAGCTCTACGTGGGGGTCTTATATTTTTTGCCCCTCTAAGGAATTGCTTAAACAAAGGCTGAGAAAATAATGGTGGGTCACAGTCATAGTGAGCAGAAATTGCTGCAGCATGAACCTTTATAGAGGAGAAGGACAAACCTTTGTCCAATAACTCAGTAAGGTATTGAAGCAACACTTAAATTAGGTTTAGAAACATCAAAATCCTTTGCAGTACTCCAAAATAAAAATCTCCTCCATTTATCTGCGTAAACTTTCCTTGTACTAGGCCTTCTGGCCTCCAAAATAACATTCAAAACTTGCTGTGGAAGCTGAGACCCTCCAGGGTTTAAAACAGAATATGCCAGGCTGTCAGATGTAGAGAATGAAGTTTGACATTGAGTAAATGACTGTTCTCCTGAGACAGCAGGTGAGGAATCGAAGGCAAAGGCCATGGAGGCTCCTGTACCAGACTTCTCAGTAATGGGTACCAGTGCTGTCGAGGCCAATCTGGAGCTATTAAAATCATGTTTGGCTTGTCCTGTCAGACCTTCAGCAGTACCTTTGGGAGGAGAGGCAGAGGTGGAAAGGCATACACGTGAAGATTGCTCCAATTGAATGAGAGAGCATCCACTTTCCAAGCCGAGGGATGAAACCTTTTGTGCAAAACTTTGGCAGCTGGTAATTTAGTGGAGAAGCGAACAGATCTATGTCTGGAGTTCCCCATAACACTGTCAATCTCTGAAATACATGAGGATCCAATTTCCACTTGTGGGGATCCATAATTTGTCTGCTCAACACATCTGCTAAGGAGTTCTGTGCTCCTGGCAGAAACCTTGCCTGAAGATTTAGCTGTAAACTGAGAGCAGTCTCCCACAAAATCATTGCTTGTCTGCATAGAGGATAAGAATCGTTCCCCTTGCTTGTTGATGTACCACATGACAGTTGTGTTGTCTGTTTGAATCAACACCTGCCCTGGAAGAAGTAAATCCTTGAAAGCTATCAATGCAAATTGGACTGCTAACATCTCCTTCAAGTTGATATGTAGATGTTGAAGTCTGGCAGGCCACGTGTCTTGTATCCATTTTCCATTTAGATGAGCTCCCCAAGCTTTGTCTGAGGCATCTGTCGTTAAAATCTGACTCGCCTCTGGCCGGGTCACAGAGAGTCCCTTGTTTAGGTGACATTCCTGAGCCCACCACAAAATTCCTTTTGAATGCAAGGTATTATTTGAATGACAGTGTCCAAATCTTGGCAGTGCTGTGTCCATACATTCTTGAGATACCATTGTAGCTTCCTCATATGCAGTTTGGCATTGGGAAGTACCAGAATACAAGATGCCATGAACCCCAAGGCTTGAAGGACTGTCCTTGCAGTCAGCCTGGACTGATGAGACAACTGATGGAAGTAAAGAGAAAGATTCTTTTGTTTGTCCGGGGTCAAAAAGGCCATCTGGGATGCTGTATTCAGTCTCACACCCAGAAAGCACATGTCCTGAGAGGGTACTAGACTGGACTTTATTTCGTTCAGAATACCCCAGGCATCTTAACACTGCCATCACATACTGTAAATGATGAAGAAGTTCGTCCTTTCCTTGGGCCAGTATCAGGCAATCGTCCAAATAAGGATAGATCTGTATTCCTCTTAGCCTGAAAAAGCTACCACTGGAGCCAGAACCTTCGTGAACACTCTGGGCAGTAGATAAGCCAAAGGGCAATGCAGAGAACTGATAATGTGAAGTCCCAGCCCGAAAACGCAGATACTTCCTGCAACTGGGCCTGATAGGAACATGAAGGTAAGCCTCCTTGAGATCCAGGGTCACCATCCAGTGATCTTTGCCCAGCAGAGGTAAAAGCTGTTGTAACGTTAACATTTTGAACTTGGGAATGTCCAGATATGTGTTGAGGATGGATAAATCCAAAATTGGTCTCCACGTGTTTCCTTTCTTTGGTACTAGAAACAGGCGAGAATAAAATCCTAGGCCCACTTCTGGCAGAGGAACCGGTTGTATGGCCCCTATTTGAAGTAGTAGAGAAATTTGTTTGTGAGCCTCTAGTCTTTGCTGAGGAGGAACGTCCGGCATGCCTCTGAAAGGAGGCAAGGTATGGAAATAAAACTTGTAACCCTGGTGTATGATATCCAATACCCATTTGTCTTGGGTAACCAACATCCAATTTTCCTTGAAGAGTGCTAACCTTCCTCCCAAAGGTGCTGCCAGGCAAAAAGGATCTGGCAGCTGAAAAAATAAGTCATTGGGCCTGTTTACGAAAGGACTGGCTCCTGCCCTCACCCGAAGATTGTGCAGGGGAACTCCCAGTTCTAGGCCTGAAAGAACTCTGAGCTCTGCCCCTATCACGTCTAGATCTACCCCTAGACTGAGAATCATAAGAAGGATACGTCCACCCCTTAGCAGGCCAATTCCTACTAAACTTCGGAGGCTGAACTTGCAAAAAATCTTTAACAGTCTGCATAGACTTAGCCTTGTCTTCCATTTTCTTCAAGACTGACTCCACAGGTGAACCAAACAACACATCAGACTGCAAAGGAGCATCCAAAATCCTTGTCTTAACATGGTCAGATAAATTCTGATCCTTCAACCAGGCGTGCCTGCGAAGAACTGAGCCAGTGGCAGCCACCCTAGACGAGGCCTGCACAGCATCAAAACCACACTGTAATGAATGCTTACCCACCTGTTCAGAGACATGCACCAAATCTTGCAATTCTTTACACTCAATGCCTTCTGCCAGAGCATCCACCTTAGATTTCAATTGAGAAAGAAGAAAGTTTTGATATTTCAACATATGAAACTGGCAATTCAAAGCCCTCATAGCTAAAGTAGAAGATGTATAGACCTTCTTTCCCCATCTAGCCAAAGCTCTGGCTTCTTTATCTAGAGGAACCGGATTTTTTACAATAGAGGCCTTGACACCCTTAGGTCCCTGACTAATAGTTTCTGGGTCTGCCCTAGGACTCTCAAAGATATTTGTGAGCCTCAGGCACCCTGTAATACCTATCCGGCTTAACAGGAGCAGGCGGCAGAGAATCAGGATTAAGGGAAGCCTCTGCAAACACATCTTCCACAACATCCAGAACAGGGGGTATAGCCAAAGGCCTATGCTGGGGTAACAGCAAAAACTCCCTAAGCAGTTTCCTAGAATCAGAGAAGTCCTGACCTTCCCACTTAAAATGTTCCCTCATAGAATGAAGTGTCTCTGAAAAAGAAAAATCCTCTGGAGGAGAAGCAGAAGGAGTGGAATCATCTGCATCAGAATCAGAATAAGGAGAGTACTCCTGCAAGTCTTCAGCCGAAGACTCTGAAACATCCGAAGCTTGTTCAAAACTTCCCAACTCTGGCTCCACCCTAGGCCTCTTATCAGGAGGGGGCAAAGAACCTCTAATCAGAGTAATCAAATCTTCTGCCATTTTAAGCATGTGCTTCTTAGGCACAGACCCTGCTGAACTAGGAGTGACCCCAACAGGAGCTAAAACTGGCCTGCCTCTGGGAGAAGCCTTGGAAACCGAAGGAGAAGGCCTAACCACCCTAGGAAGGGAGGGGAGTACAGTAACTTGAGAAGCCCCTTCAGCCTGACCTGCCTCCTGAGAGACTACTTCCTGCAAAATCAAAGTCTCCCCCTGAGACTCCAGAGAAGTCTCCGTCGGAACCACCGGTTCCACTGAAGCCTCTAAAGAACCGGCGTCCGGAACAGACGACTCATCTTGCCTGGGTTTAACTGCTTTGTCTTTGCGCTTCTTCGCAGAAGCGGGCGCCGGAGAATCCGACGGCATATTATAATTGCACCGCTTCCCAAAGACCAGCCTAGCACAATCTAACCTTCGCTTAATAGTGCGTTTATTGAACCTAGCACAAAAGCGACACCCAACAACGTCGTGCTCAGGCCCCAAACAAGGAATACACAAAGAATGATAATCCCTATGCGGTATCTGTTTCCCACAAGAAATACAGTTATTCACTTTTTCTGACATCCGGTAAAACACTGAGGCAAGAAAAAACCAAAATAATCCCCAACGGGGTACTTAGCCAACTTGGATTCGGTCTGAAACTCAATTGAAAATTTCAGAACGCCGAACGGCACTTGCAACGCTGCTTCTGCATCGGACCATGCGGCAAAAAAGACTGAGGAAATGACGTCGGTCATGCGCTTTTGTACCCTGACGTCCTGATGTCAGTTTTAAGCGCCGTGACCGACGTCAGCCTAATACTTTGGTATTCGGGCCGACCGAGGACAGCGGACTACCCATATGTAAGGACTGCAGCAATGTGAGATGAAGAACATCTGTACTATGTCCTTCAAGGATGCATCTGCAGTCCTAACAAATGGGTAGAATACCATAGCCAAACTGGGGGAGGAGGCACTAAGAGTTTATGGTGTAGTTAAGATCCCTTGCAAAACAGCAGTGGCAAAACCTGCTCGGGATCTGGAGTATAAAGGTGGATTATAATGCTTGGCAAATGTATGCACGGAGCTCCAAGTAGCAGCCTCTAAAATGTCTTTGGTAGCCACTCCTCGTAAAAAAGCTGTAGTAGTGGCTGTAGCCCTTGTGGAGTGAGGTCTGATGTTTTCTGGAGTTGCCTTTCCATGAAAAGAGTAACAGAATCTAATGCAATTTCCTATCCATTTTGAGATTGTTTGTTTTGAAATTGCTTTTCCTTCCATTCCTGTTGCATATGCTACCAGAAGCTGGTCAGTTTTTCTATTATTCTTGGTTCTGTCCAGGTAGTAGCGCAATTGTCTGTGTACATCCAAGGTATGCAGCAATCTTTCCCCCCTGTTCTGTGGGTTGGGGAAGAATGTTGGTAGGTGTATTGCTTGGTTTAATGATACCCTGGAGACCACTTTTGGCATAAAGGTAGGATTAGTTCTCATGGACACTCTATCCTGATGGAAGATAAGGAAGGGCTGTACTGCCATCAATGCCTGTAATTCAGAAACCCTTCTAGCTGAAGTGATTGCAAGCAGGAATGCAGTCTTCCAAGATAAGTACTGTAATTCTGCTGTTGCTGCTGGCTCAAAAGGGGGGGGTGTGTCAACTTTTCTAACACAAAGTTCAAGTCCCATGTAGGCAAAAGTGGTTTCCTTGGTGGCTTTACATTTTTAATTCCTCTGAGAAACTGCCTGAGTAGAGGTTGAGAAAAGACTGGAGGATCCATGTTGTATTCTGCTGAAATTGCTGATGCATGAATCTTAATGGATGAGTAAGATAGACCATTGTGGAAAAGCTCTGCTAAGTATTCCAGGATGTTAGCTATGTTTGCCAATTTTGCATCCACTCCTTTTGTTGCACTCCAAATGAGATATCTTTTCCATTTTGCTGAATAAGTTTTCCTTGTTGAGGGTCTGCGAGCCTCCAAGATAATGTCTTTAACCCTTTGAGATAAATCTGGGTTATTTTTCCTTATGTAATGTTCCAAGCAGCTAGCTGCAGTGTTTTCAAGTTTGGATGCAGGATTTTGAAGTTGTTCTGTGTTAGCAGTAGAGGTAGTAGGGGTAGAGGCCATGCGTGTTCCCGGGACATACTCCTCAGTAGCGGGTACCAATGTTGCCTCGGCCAGTCTGGAGCTATCAAGATGATCCTTGGGTGTTGTTCTTTGATATTCAGTAGTACTTTGTGCATCAAAGGAAGAGGTGGGAATGCATATGCTGTCAGGTTTTCCCAACTGAAGGATAGGGAGTCCACCTTCCAAGCAAGTGGGTGGTATGTCCTTGTGCAGAATTTTTTCAATTGGTGGTTGTGTGGGGATGCGAACAGGTCTATTTCTGGCAGTCCCCATTTCCCTGTGATGGTTTTGAAGATGTCTGGATGGAGCATCCATTCGTGGGCATCCGTGGTGGTTCTGCTTAAGATGTCTGCTAGTATATTTTCTTTTCCTGGCACAAATATGGCTTGGAGCTGAATGTTGAGGCTCAGGGCCACATTCCAGAGGTCCATTGCCATCCGGCATAGAGGATATGAATGTGTGCCTCCCTGTTTGTTGATATACCACATAACTGTGGTGTTGTCCGTCCTTATCAGCAAATGACCCTGTTGTAGAAATGGTCTGAATGTCTGAATTGCCTGTTTCACTGCCAGCATCTCTTTTTGATTTATGTGTAGGTTCATCTGGTCTTGAGTCCATAAGCCTTGTATGCACTTGTCCACTATGTGTGCCCCCCAACCGAGGTCTGAGGCGTCCGTGGTGATAGTCTGGCTCGGGTGAGGCCTGTGGAAGGGCAGTCCTTTGTTCAATTGACAGGCCTGGGCCCACCACTGGAATTCTTGCTTCAGGCATGGAATTATTGGAATTTGGGTTTCTAGGCTGTGCTTGTGCTGAGTCCATAAATTCCTCAGGTACCATTGCAACTTCCTCATATGTAGTCTGGCATGTGGAATTAATATTATGCAGGATGCCATGTAACCCAGGGCTTGCAGGATTTTCCTTGCTGTAAGCTGGGTCTGCATTGTTAATGCCATGAAATAGAGTGGCAGTTGCTTCTGTTTTTCTGCTGTGAGGAATGCCATCTGGTTTGATGTGTCCAGTTCTGCACCCAGGAAGGTTATCCTTTGGGATGGTATCAGCCTTGACTTTTTTGTGTTGACTGTGTATCCCAGGGCTTGTAGCAGGTGAATAACCTTTTTCAAATCTTTTGTTAATTTGTCTTTGCTGTCCGCTTGTAACAGGCAGTCGTCCAGGTATGGATAAATTTGAATTCCCTGAAGCCTGCAATGAGCAATTACTGATGCCAGGCATTTCGTGAATACTCTGGGCAGTAGATAAGCCAAAGGCAATGCTGAGAATTGATAATGCTCTGATCCTGCAAGAAATCTGAGGTATCTTCTGCAATTTGGTCGTATGGGGACGTGCAGGTATGCCTCCTTGAGATCCAGAGTCACCAGCCAAGACTCCTTGCCCAGCATGGGAAGAAGTTGCTGTAGGGTCAGCATTTTGAATTTTGGAACAATGAGATATGTGTTTAGAGCGGACAGGTCGAGGATTGGTCTCCATTGGTTTTCCTTTCTTGGTACTAGGAAAAGCCTTGAATAAAATCCTTGTCCTTGTTCCATAGCCGGTACCTTTTCTATAGCTCTCATCCTTAGTAAGTGGTCTATTTGCTGTAGAGCGTTTGTCCTTTGGTTTGGCATTCCTCTCTTCCTTGGAAGAGTATGGAAGTGAAACCTGTAGCCTTTGTCTATTGTCTGTAAAATCCATTTGTCTCCTGTAATGTAATGCCAATTTACTGAAAATAAGGCTAATTTTCTGCCTAAGGGTGCTGCCAGTTGTTCCCTGGTAGGCGGTTTCAGAGCCAAGTCACTGTGATTGTCCTGTAGAAGTGGTAGTGGCTGGATCTGTGGCAGTAGTTCTCTGGCTGTTAGGCTGCCACTGACGTCCCCTGTAGGCACCTCTGGATTGACCTCTGCTCCTAGGGCGTCTATTTCTGCTTCTTTGTGCTCTGGTGGTGTCTGGAAAGGACCAATTCTTGGAAGGCCCATTCCTACTAAACCTCGGAGGCTGGACCTGTAAGAAATCCTTGACTGTCTGGACAGATTTAGCTTTTTCTTCCACCTTCTTCAACACTTGCTGTGCAGGGGAACCAAATAAACTGCTTTTCCATGGGAGCATCTAGAAGCTTTGACTTTACATGGTCTGGTAAGGATTGCTCTTTTAACCATGCATGCCTTCTGATCACTGTAACAGTCATAGCGATCTAAAGGAAGCCTCCAGTGCATCATAGCCGCATTTTAAGGAATGATTACTGACCTGCTGAGTGTTGTGCACCAAATCCTGAAGGGACTTACGGTCTAAAGGTTCAGGCGAGGACAGTTTTTTAGTGAGCTGATCTAACAGAAATTCCTGATACTGAATCATGTGGAATTGACAGTTTAAGGCCCTAGCCGAAAGAGTAGCAGAAGTATAAACTTTTTTACCCCATCTCTCCAATGCCCTAGAGTCTCTTTCAGAGGGGAGGGGTTTTTTGGCAGAGGCAACTGCTACAGCTTTGGGGCCCTGTGAAATAGTTTCAGGATCTGCAATAGGAGCCTTATACAAATGATAATGTGTGTCCGGAACCCTGTAGTATCTGTCAGGCTTAGCAGGGGCCGGAGGCAGTGAGTCAGGGGCAGTACAAGCATCATTAAATGCATCATCCACAACTGTAAGTACTGGAGGAATAGCTAAAGGCCTATGTTGTGGTAAATGTAAAAAGGTCCTAAGCCTTTTCCTAGAGTCTGAAAAATCCTGGCCCTGCCATTGAAATTGTTCCCTCATAGCATGCAAGGTTTCCCCAAAAGAAAATTCCTCAGGAGGAGAGGCAGAAGGTATGGAATCCTCTGCATCAGAGTCCTCATATGGAGAATAAGGGCCCTCTGGAGGATTTGTATTTTCTGAGTCATCAGAGGAATAATCTGAAGAAACTGGCTCAGGGGGCTCTGCTCTAAGCCTCTTCTCTGGAGGTGGGTGAGAGGCCCTGTCAGGGTGAGACTGGGTTCCCCTGATCAAAGAAATGAGATCCTCTGCTAGACTAAGCATTTGAGTACTAGAGCTAGGCCTGTGAGAGGGGGCTTTAGCAGACACGGCCTTTGAAGATTTAGCTGCTTTAGCCCTGGCAAAAGCCTTAATTGACATGGATGCAGGGGGCCTAGCAGCTCCACGGGCAGGAGTAGATACATCTAAGGGGATAGTATCTGATAAATCCTGAGAAACTGTAAGAGCAGGTGGATTTTCAGTAGCAGATTCAGCCATGCTGGAAGAGGCCTCGGTACAAGGAGGCATGCTTTCGGCCGAAGGAAGAACCGCGGACTCGGCTTCGGCCGAAACCGAGACACTCGCGTTGGCTTAACCGCGGTTTCGCCAAAACCACGGACCGCGAAAGTGTCGGTCCTTTTCCTTATGCTTTTAGCTAAATGTGAAGTCGAGTCTCCGGCGGCATGATATAAGCAAAAGCGGAGCGAAAAACTCCTCAGCAAACTCCGACCGGCGTCTAAGTGTTCGCCGGTTGAAGGAAGCACAGGCTAGACAAGCTGCTACGTCGTGGTCTGGGCCTAAACAAGGTAGGCAGTAAGAGTGGAAATCTTTATGAGGTATTTGTTTCCCACAAGTTAAACAGTTATTCACTTTTTCTGACATCGGCTGAGGCAAGAAAGAGTCCCCAACGGGGTACTTAGCTTTTTAGAAGTCTTCGGTAGTAGCAATCTCTGGTTCTGACCGACCGGCAGTTGCGAACAGCTTCTGCTTCGGGCGCCACGCGGCAAGAAAGACTGGGGAAAATGGCGTCGGCTGATGCCTTTATACCCGCTGAACTGCAGCTATGACGTCGGGTGAAGTGCGACATCAGCCGAGGCCAGACCCAGACTTTGGAATCCGGCCGACCGAAGGGCTGCCTGAGGCCAGGACAACCCATTTGTTAGGACTGCAGATGCATCCTTGAAGGACATCTATTCTATGTCCCTCTATTCCTATGCTGCAGCATTCTGTTGTGGGAGAGTACCAAAGCTTAGTTGGAAGAAAGGGTGGTGGATGCAGAAGAGGATTCTTCAAAGCCCTATAGGATTGCCCTGGCGAATCCTGCGTGTGCTCTAGAGACCTGGTCTAACTTGCAGTGTTTGGTGAAAGTGTGGATAATGGACCATGTGGCTGCTTCCATAACGGAACTGTTCAGACCTTTTAGGAAAGCCTTGGATGTGGCCATTGCCCTGGTGGAATGGGTTTTTACTCCCATTGGGGGATTTTTCCCATAGTGGGAGTAGCAAAGACAGATGGCTTTCCTGATCCAACATGCAATGGTTTGTTTGGAGACGGCCTTGCCCAATGCTCTGGGATGGAAGGAAACAGAGTTGTTCTGATTTCCTAATGGATTTAGTTTTGTCCAGATAAAATCTTAGCTGTCTGTGTACATCCAGGGAGTGCAGTATCCTCTCCCCTTCATTGGTGGGAGGGTGGGAAGGTGGATAGATTGGTTTAATGATAAATCGTTGACCACCTTGGGCAAAAAGGAGGGGTTAGTTCTCAAAGGTTACCCTGTCTTTGTGGAATGTAGTATTGTGGAGGCAAGCCATTAAGGCCTGTAGCTCAGAAACCCTTCTAGCTGAGGTTATAGCCACTAGTAGAACTGTTTTCCATGTACACATCTGGAGGGACGCTGTCCCAGTAGGTTTGAATGGATGTTGGGTAAGCTCTTCCAGGATGAAGTTAAGGTCCCATGGCGGAGGGATAGGCTTTTTTGGAGGTTTAATGTGTAACACCCCTTTTAAGGAAGAGTTTAACATCGAGCAATGGAGGGTCTAGTGGCAAGCAGGCTGATATTGCAGAAAGATGCACTTTTACTGAAGAATAGAAGAGTACACTTTTTATCAGCTGACACAAGAACTAGGGGAGATCCGCAGTGCAAGGCTCCCTTCCCTTGTCTAGGTCCCATTTAGTAAATCTTTCCCATTTAGCTAGGTATGATTTTCTTGTTGTAGGTTTCCTGGCCTCCCTCATGACTGAAAGCACATCCTCTGAGTAATGGTGTCTGAATGGGATCAAACGTTTATCACCCACAGTGTCAGGGATAGCATCTGCAAGTGTGGGTGGATGAGAGTTCCCTTTTCTTGTGATAGAAGGTCCACCTTGTACGGTAATGTAGTGATTGCCCTTGGCTAGATTGTGAAGTAGGGGGAACGAGTGCTGCCTTGGCCAGTAGGGAGTCACTAACAAGGTTTTCGGTTTGTCTCTTACAATTTTCAGGAGGACTTTCTGAATCAGTGTGAGGGGGGGGGGGGGCATAGAAAAAATCCCCTCCCAGGAGACGCTGAAAGCATATACCCTCCAGGCTAGAGGGGAGTAGGTCTTTGAGCAGAAGGTCTGCAGCTGCCTGCTCTGGGGGGAGGCAAACAGGTCTATTGGAAGTGTCCCACTGGTGAACAATGTCTAAGACTGTCATGGTCCAGCATCCATTCGTGCTGTGGAGAGGATGTCCTGCTTAGAGGATCTGCTTGCTTGTCCTGTGAGAGAATGTAGATTGCCTGCAGGGACAAGTTGTGGAGAGAGGCTAGATCCCATATCAGCAGGTTTAGTCTACACAGCTGATATGCCTTTGTTCTTCCTTGTTTCTTGAGGTACAACATTACAGTGGTGTTGTCTGTTACTATTTGAAAACCCCTTGAAGGAGGAGAGGGGTAAAGCTTTTAGAGCTAATAAGACTGCTGTCATTTCCCTCAGTGATGTGTTTGGCCCTCAATGCAGGGTGTCAGGTTGCTTGAACCCTGTAAAATGCTAATGTGGCTCCACACCCCGAATCTGAGGCATCTGTATGCATTACCTGGGTTGGTGGGGTGGGCTGTAGTGGAAGCCCCAGGTTTAGTAGGACTTGTTGGATCCACCAGCTGATCTCTTTCTTTAGACAGGGAAGGAAGGGGATTACTTGCTCCAAGTGATTTTGGTGCTGGTACCAAATGTTTTTCAGGTACCACTGTAGCTTACGCATATACATTCTGGCCAATGGAAGCATAGGGATGGTTGATGCCATTAAGCCCAGGAGTCAAATGAATTACCTTGCAGTTATTACCTGTCTGAATCAGCTCTATGAAGTGGGAGGTCAGGGATTGGACCTTGTCTTGTGGAAGAAACTCCTTCATTCTGTCTGTTCGGATTCTGCAACCTAGAAAAATCTTGTCCTGTTCTGGGTTCAAGGAGGATGTTGGAAGGTTGAGGGTGAACCCTAAATTTTGCAGAAGGGACATGCTGAAGAGTAGGTGATCTGAGAGGGTATCTTTGGACTCTGCCAGTATTAGGATGTCATCTATATAGGGGTAAATCTGAACTCAGTGTTCTGCAAAAGGCAATGGCCAGGACCAAGCATTTTGTGAACACTCGAGGGGCAGTGGACAAACCAAAGGGTAAAGCAGTAAATTGGAAGTGAGAGGAGGGCCCAGAGAAATACAGAAATCTTCTGTGGGAAGGTCTGATGGGTATGTGTAAGTAGGCCTCCTTTAGGTCCAAGGTGGCCATGAAGGCTATGGCTGGTATGAGAGGATGCAGAGTTGGAATTGACAGCATTTTGAAGGTGGGCACCTGAAGGTAAAGATTTAAGAAGGAGAGGTCTAAGATGGGTCTCCATGGACCGTCTTTCTTGGGAACTAGGCAGAGACGGGAGTAGAAACATTTTCCTTCCTGCCCCGAGGGGACGGGTTCTATGGTACCCAGCTTCAGAAGGTCAGAACCTGTGGAAGGAGATGCTGTTGGTTTTTGGGAGGGAAAGGGATGCCTCTCATGGGTGTTTTTTCTTTCCAGGAGAGGAAGTAACCTTTTTGTATTATGGATAGTATCCATTTGTCCAAGGTTATGGTTTTCCCAGAAGGAGAGGCAGTGGGAAAGGCGGACTGAGAGTGGTAGGGGGGGCAATGCAGTCATGCATTGTTGGAGCCTCCTCTGTTCTGAAAATGCTGTCTAGGATGAGGATGCAGCGCAGCAGGTCTGGAAGTTGTGGATTAGGTCCCATGGAGCTGGGGGATCTTTGACTGGAGGCCTGAGTAAGAGGGTACCTTTCAGGAATGCTTTGCAAAGCCTGTGGGACATGATCCTTAGTCCCATTTCTCAGACATGATAGATATGACAGCTAGTTGAACTCCAACACTAGCCGCAGCCGCACCCTCATTAAAAAGCTTTGCCAGAAAGTCGAAAATAGAAGTTATAGGGGCAGTGAAAGGCTCAATGTGGTCGCTGAAGGCCCAATGGTAAAATCTTTTCCACTTGCTTGAATATAATTTCCTGGCTGAAGACTTATGAGACTAAATCAAAATATATTTCACAGCAGGGGAAATGTCAGGAAGCCTGGCTGTTTGTGGAACTGGAGCAGCCAAGCTGTCAACTTGAGGGTCTGAACCGATGGATGGAGCGTCGCTGAGGAATGAGTCAGGGGGTCTTGAAGTGGGTCCAGAATCCATGGCTCATCCTAGAGATGGGGCCAAAGAAAAGGGAAACAAATTTGACAAGGCCAGTATGGGACGATGAGCATCAAATTTCTTCCCAACGAGCTGGCTTTCTGAAGGACTTTGGGAATGAAGGGGAAGGAAAGAAAAGCATAAAGGAGACCCGTGGCCCAATCATGTTTGTGCGTGTCCCTTGGCAACTACCCCAGAGGGGGGATCAGGGCAAAATAGCTGCTGCACTTGGCATTAATGGATGTGGCAAAGATCACAGCAAGGCTGGCCCCATTTCTGGAAAATCTTTACTGCTACTTCCAGCTTTAGGGACCACTCGTGAGGCATCAGAATAGCTCTGATAAGTTTGTCCGCTATCATGTTGGATCTCCCCAGGATGTGCATTGCTATCAAAAAGCATTGGGAAGAGACTGCCCACTGCATTACTCTTAGGCCCTCTCGACAGGGGGAATAAGACTTGGTTCCTCCTTGTTTAGGTACCACGGAACTGACAAGTTGTCTGTCTGTACTGCAACTGTTGCCAGCGGAAGAGTGTCTTGGAATGTTTGCAATGCCAGAAGCACCACTCATCTTCCAGGACGTTGATATGCAAAAGTGAGTCTCGTGATCTTGCCAAGTGCCCTGGACTGTCTTTCCCAGATGATGCCCCCCACCCATCTGGGAAGCGTCCGTGGTCGCTAATGGCGGTGGGAAAAAAAACTAGGCCTGGGGTCACTTGAGAGGAATGAAGCTACGAATGAAGGTCTCTTTTGCAGGTTTCCTTAATAATCTGGTGAGACATGGGTAGCTCCTGCATGGACCACTGAGTGAATAGCCACTGCAAAACTCCCATGTGCGACGTGCTAATGGTATCAAGGTTATTGCTCCTGCCATGGTACCCAAAACGTTAGAACCACTTTTGATTTCTCTTTTCTCTTGGTCAGAAGTTTTTTCACTTGATGGTGCAAGGTTTTAACTCTTTCAAAATAAAGCCTGGCCAGCATTAAGTCTGCCCATATAAAGACGATATGCTGTGATGGCAACGAGGCAGATTTTTCAAAATTTATTGTGATCCCCAACTGGGAGCAAAGGTGAATTGTGGTGTGTCTCAGTTTTTTGAGTAGATGCTTGGTGGTGGCAGTTATCCTAGACACCTCAAGTGAGCGGTAACCACTGCCATGCATTTGAACACACTGGGGTCTGTAGTGACCAAAGGGCAGGGCTCAAAACAGGTAGTGACTAGCTCCCAGATGAAAGTGCAAATGTCTCCTGGATCACCTGTCTATTTTGATATGGTAGTATGCATCCTGGAGATCTACTGAGCACATCCAATGGACTTTTCCCCAAGAAAGGGAGTATCAACTGCAGTGTCACCATGCGGAACGTCGATTTTTTTTTTTTTTTTTTACAGACTTTAGTCTGAGATCCAAAATTGGCCTCCAATCCCCTGTCTTTTTTGGAACAAAAAAACCCTGAACCTTGAGTAAGTTCTGGATCCAATTTGGTCTACAGGGACAGTTTGGATGACTGTTGTCTAGCAACTTTTGTACTTCGAGTTGCGTAACCCTTTGACTGGGTGGAACATCTGGGACTGATTTTGTTTTTAAGGGAAGGGAATGTGATAACCTCTGGATATGATGGCTTGTACCCATTTGTCTCATTTCTAGCCAGGTGCTAGGGTACAAAGAAAAGCGACCCTAGACTGCCTCCAGAGATGGACAGAAGGATCTCCTCTTAAGATTGCTGGAAGGGTTTGCCAAGGAGACAGCCCGTCACCCTGGCTCTGCAGACACCCCCCCCCTCTGCCACATGGTTGGCGTCTAATGTTATTTCACCCTCTGCCCCCTGGGGGAAGACTCACCCCGTGTGTCCGGGAAAGCTCTTTGGAATTTTCGAAACCACACCCGCCCCCTTCTGACCTTTAGGATAAGGTCTGGTAGATAGGGAGAAATGGACTCCAACGGCAGAGAGTCTTTCCTTCCTTTTCACACCTGGTTATGGTCTCTAACATTTGGCCTGAACAAGGATGAGCAATCAAAGGGGGTATTAATTAAAAGACTTAAGGGTTCTGCGAAATCACAAGTGTATCCAGGAGCGTCTCAAGGAAATTCCTGTACCCACTTGCCATACTCACTCCTTCAGCTGCATAAGATGTGAGCCTCATGGAAGAATTTACCATGGAATTTAAGGTGGAGATCTGGGAGGAGACCTTATCCAAAACCTCCGCAGCTACAGAACCTTGGAGGGCATCTCCTAGCTCCTTCAGGAGATCCCTCTGAAGCCTAGTGAAACAGGTTAGGTAATTTAGTGGCCTGAGAGCAAAGGACGCTGAAGAAAACATGTGCTTTCCATACCTGTCCATCATTCGAGACTCCTAGTTTGGCGGACGGACAGATGGACGTCTCTGAAAGCTCCTTCTTGGTAGCTGCTATAATCACCCTATGGGCTCTTTTGCAACTTTTTTGTCGTGTCAGATGACCCTTCAGCAACTTTGAAGGTCTCTAACAGGGAGACTCTTGCTAAGGAACTCCTTATTTAAAAGCACAGTGATGAACTTATTTGGCTTCCCAGAAACACGTTCCACCGAATCTGGGGAGCCCCACATCTTCCGACTGACTACATTCATGAGCTGGTTAAAAGGCGGAAACACCCAAGAGGTAGAAAGACGAGACCCAAAAGCCTCCAGGGATACAGACTCATCCTCAGAAGGGGTGATGGGTTTCCAGCCACCTCTCTGCTTAAGGATTTCAAGGATGTCTGAAAAGGAGACATCCTCAGTGGGTGACCGTGGGGACCCTTCTGACTCATCGAGGTCAGTATCTGAAGTGGACTCCTCCGGGGAGTCTAAATGCTTCCTCTTACATAATCTCTTCTGAGGGACCGCTTCGGAAAGGGTAATCCAGAGAGGTTTCAGAAGAGAGGGCTTTACCCAGTGGGGCATACTGAGGCTTTGGGTCTCCACGTCGGTCTGGATGCAATGGTACTGAGACAGACACTGGTGCTTTAAGGGGAAGAGCACCTGAATCTGAGAGCGTAGCTATCGTGACAGCACTCTCATCTCCAAAGACCCACAGGCCCTGATCCAAGGAAACCTCCGGCTCCGAACTCAAAGGCCTCCTCAGAACTACGGTGGTGGGGCTCAGAGAGCTATGTAGGAGCAGAGCTCACCTGCGCTGAGGCCCGAGAGGCAAGTTCGGTTAAGACACCGAACCGATATGGAACCGAGGAAGTCGGAGCGGTAGTCTGGCTTGAAGATCCCAGTGCAGGTCTCTGCACAGACAGTTCCACTATGATCGGATCCAGGCACTCCAGCTCCGAAATCCCAGATCAGGTCGGAGGAGGAATAGATGAAGGGAAGGTAGTCTTCACTGGTTCCGAACCCCTCTGGATTGGAGTCAACAGTATTGTGACCAGCGCTGGTGTCCGTAGAAGTCTTCTCACCACATGATCCTTATCTTCGGAGAGGCTCTTGGAGGACTGAGAGGAAAGGGTAGGAAACCTCACTGTCTGCAATAAGGGAGATTTAAGAGTCGGGGAGACTGGCTTCAACACGGGGAACCAGCTCCGAACTACAAACTTGGTCAGCCTCGAATTCACAATAGGAATAGAGGAGGAAGGTTTTTCGGGCCCGAAAGCCTTCGGGTCCAAGGATGACTCTCTTGCAACTTTTTTGTCATGTCAGATGACTTCAGCAACTTTGTTTTGGTGGTTCCAAAAGAGGAACAGAGGTGGATGTTCTCTTTCCTGACTTCTCAGATCTGGAAGTCGGGGACTTTGGAGACTTGGACGTACTCAGTCTCTTCTATAGCCTCTGTAACAGGAGTCTTTAGTAACCCTCTTAAAATTAGGTTATTTCTTCTTTCCATGAAAACCCTAGAGGCTGAAGGCATGACAAAAGGCACAAGACCCCTGACTGAAGGTGGACTGCACCTAAACAATAAACACTAGTGTGGCCATCCGTTATAGACATTTTCTGGCAACACTTATAGCATTTTTTAAAACAAGAAGGTTGTGATTCTTTTGAATCCTTCGACATATTGCAAAAATAGTACTACCAATAACACCAAGTAGAAAAAAATAGAGGAAACAGTAAATATGTAAAAATTGAGATATATATATATATATATATATATATATATGTATATATATATATATATATATATATAAAAATTAGTTTTAAAAACCAGCACAAAAAAGGCGGAAAACAAACTAAGGCAGTTCTCCAGCTTAAACAAACTTGCCTCTAGAAAGGGATAAGAAAACAAACAAGGGGAGAAAAGGCCCTCTAAGTTAAATGGGGCAAAGGAAGCCCTCTAACTTAAACGAGCTACCTCAGCGAACAAGCCAAAAACGAGTTAAGTCAGAAAAGGGTTTCTATCTTTTTTCCAAGCTAACTTAAAAGAACTTAGCTAGCTAGAAAAAGGATAGCCGGGATAGGAGAAGAAAAAAGGGCATAGAGGTTGATACGACGGCCACAGTAAAACAGCCAACAAGGAGAACTACAGCAAAAACCTAACCAGACTAAAGATAACTCCTCCCTGACAGATTCTAATGCTTATAAGGTAACAGTTATCAAGTAGTAATGACAATTAGAAAAATTTTAAATTTCATTTAGCCAGTGCCTGACTGGAAGCACCCGATCTTGTTTAGCGGCAAACGACATCTGGGTAATCTTCACTGAACATGATTGGATAGGGGTTACAACCACAAGCCGGTTGAAGTCCTTAAGCTTTTGTGTAGGCAGACATGGAACAGATGATCAGTTCAAAACCCAACCAGTGAAGAATGAAGGCGAGTTAGGTCAACATAACATTAAAGGTTTCCCCAATGGGGTACTTATCTTTAGACATCTTGAAGAGAGCAGAGCAAAATGATTGATCTGACGATCGACTGAGGCAGAGAAGTTCTGATGTCTGTGCGTGCAGACATCACATTTAAGGCTCCTGGTGTATGGCCCTGCATTTGATGTCCCACGCACTAGCAACAACCAGGCTTGAGCTTTTCCATAGAAGCCAACGTTAGGGTCACCTCAGGTGGAGGATTACGCAGTAAGAATACCGCAACATGAGAATAGAAGGATATCATAGATTTGTTATGGAGATGAAAAATAGAACTTGCTGCCAATTGGACTTAGATCATAGGGAAACCAGCACCCTCCTGAAAAAGGGAAGCCAGGAAAAGGAGAATGTCAGAATTAGGAGCCGAAAAGGGATCCAGATTCAGACCTTTAGCCCACACAGAGAATCTCCACTTATTTCTGTAGAATCTCTTGATAGATTTTTGAAAAGGGTAATATCCTTCACAGAAGACACAAGTCTGGACTTAATCACTGGAATTGGACAAACCAAGCTGTCAGACAGAGGGTCTGCAAATTTGGGATCGGACAGAGAGAGGGGTGGGGAAAGTACAGCTGTGTACACTTACCATAAATGTAGATGTTAGAGTGTATTCACTGTTGCAGTCATCACATTTGGGTTATCTGCTTGCAGTAGCCCTAAGGTAGTCAGGGGTATAAAGCATGCAGCAGATGCCATTACATCAGTTTTTCTTGCCCCAGATGTCAGGTGCCCCCATAATGGGAAGCAATTATATACAAGGTTACATATGGCCAACAAAAAAGCAAACGCACCAAAAAGCTTTAAGCATAGTAAAGAATAGAGGTATAGTCAATAGAAGTCAGGGGGCTGGAGGGAGGGTTACCAGGATTGCAACAGTGAATACACATGAACATCTACATTTATGTTAAGTGTACACAACTATACTATGTTCTTCATGTTTCACTGTTGCAGTCATCACATTTGGGTAGATTCCCAAAGCTAAGTATGGGAGGAGGTAATTAGATAGTATTAAGACCAGCTATAAGGCCCTGCAAGACTGCAGTGGCAAAACCATCTCTGGATTAAGAAAAACTTGGCAAGTGGTAATGCTTGGTGAAGGTATGTACAGAACTCCAGGTAGCAGCTTCTAGGATGTCCCTGGTAGGGACACCTCTGAGAAAGGCTGTAGAGGTAGATGCAGCCCTGGTTGAATGTGGTCTAATCCCCTGTGGGATAGGTTTTCCATGGTGCTTATAGCAGAAATGAATGTAGTGGCCTATCCACTTAGAAGTGGTTTGCTTTGAAATGGCCTTCCCCACTGCCCCTGCAGCAAATGCAACCAGCAGCTGTTCAGATTTCCTAAGAGGTTTAGTCCTGTCCAAGTAAACTCTAAGTTGTCTGTGCATGTCCAATGAGTACAGCATTTGTTACCTTGTTCTGTGGATTAGAAAAGAAGGGTGGCAAATGAATGGACTGATTAAGGACCACACTGGATATCACCTTGGGCATGGAGGGATTAGTTCTGAGGGACACCCTGTCCGGACGAAAAATGAAAGGCTCCACTGCCCATGAGGGCCTGTAATTCAGATACTCTTCTTGCTGAAGTGATGGCTAGAAGGAAGGCTGTTTTCCAAGAAAGGAATTTCAACTCTGCATTTGCAGCTGGCTCAAAGGGAGGTAGAGTGAGTTTTTCCAATACAAAGTTGAGGTCCCACCCTGGAGTAGGGGCTCTCCTGGGTGGTCTTAAGTTTTTGGCCCCTCTGAGGAACTGCTTCAACAGTGGATCAGAGAAGGGGGGGGGGGGGTTCTGTATTGTAATGAGCTGAAATGGATGAGGCACGAATTTTGATGGAGGAAAAGGAAATGCCGTTGTGAAGCATCACAGTTAAGTATTGAAGAATCTAAGGTAAATTGGGCGCTGCTGTGCCCATCCCCTGAGTTTGGCTCCTTGAACAGAATATTTTCCATTGGATTTTCTAGTGCTAGGCCTCCTTGCCTCCAGAACGACATCCATCACTTGATTACTGAGGGATGGTAACGGAGAGATCAGGTAATTAGCCAGGCTGCCAGGTTCAAGGTTTGAAGCTGTGGGTGCAGAATCTGGCTCTCCTGCTGGGACAGCAGGGTAGAGGTCTGAGGCAGGTGCCATAGTGTCAGCAGTGACACACTGCACAAGAGGGGGTACACCAGTGTTGGCGTGGCCAGTCTGGTGCAATCAGTATTGTCCTTGGTTTGTCCTGTTTGATCTTTAGTAATACCTTGGAGAGGAGAGGCTTAGGGGGAAAGGCATAAACTGATGGACAGGGCATCCACTTTCCAAGCTTGTTTGTGAGGAGTCCTTGTGCAGAATTTATCCAACTGTAGTTCTGGGGGAAGGCAAACAGGGGCTCCCCCATTTGTTTCACAACATGTTGAATATCTTTGCTTCCAGTTTCCACTCATGTGGGTCGATGAGATTTCTGCTTAGGTCATCTACCAGTGTATTTAGCTTTCCTGGCAGGAACTGAGCCTGTAGGTGCACTTGGTAGCTCAAGGCTGTGTTCCACAGAGCCATGGCTAGTCTGCAGAGAGGGTATGCATGGGTTCCTCCCTGCTTATGTGCCACATAACAGTGGTGGTGTCCATCTTTACCAAACATTGTCCTGGAAGAATATGGTCCTTGAAGGCTGATTAAAAGCCACACTGGATACCACCTTGGGTATGAAGGAGGGATTGGTTCTGAGGGAAACCCTGTCCGCATGAAAGATGATGAAAGGTTCCCCTGTCATATGGGCCTGTAATTCAGATAACCTTCTTGCCGAAGTGATTGCTAAAAGGAAGGCTGTTTTCCAAGAAAGGAATTTTAAATCTGCACTAACAGCTGGCTCGAAAGCAGGAAGAGTGAGTTTCTCCAATACAAAGTTAAGGTCCCAGGCTGGAGTTGGGGCTCTCCCTGGGTGGTCCTAAAATTTTGGCCCCTCTGAGGAACTGCTTGAGCAGTGGATGAGAGAAGAGGGGAGGTTCTGTGTTATAAAGAGCTAAAATGGCTGAGGCGTGAATTTTGATGGAGGAAAAAGAAAGGCCCTTGTGAAGCACCTCAGTTAAGTATTGTAGAATCTGAGGTAAGTTGGGTGCTGCTGTGCTCATCCCTTGAGACTGGTTTGAAGCACAGAATCTTTTCCATTTTCAGCATAAGATTTTCTAGTACTAGGCCCTCCTTGCCTCTAAAAATGATATCCATCACTGGTTTACTAAGGGATGGTAAAAGAGAGATTAGGTAATTAGCGAGGCTGCTAGGTTCAGGGTTTGAAGCCGAGGGTGCAGAATCTGGTTTTCCTGTGGAGACAACAGGGTAGGGGGTCTGAGGCAGGTGCCATGGGCCCACAGTGACACTGCACAAGAGGGGGTGCCAGTGTTGGCGTGGCCAGTCTGGTGCAATCAATATCGCCCTTGGTTTGTCCTGTTTGATCTTTAGTAGTACTTCGGAGAGGAGGAAAGGCATAAACTGATGGGTTTTTCCAGCTGAAGGACAGAGTATCCACTTTCCAAGCTTGTTTGTGGGGAGTCCTTGTGCAAAATTTGTCTAATTGGTAGTTCTGGGAGGGGGGAGGCAAACGGGTCTATATCTGGGCTCCCCCATTTCTCAACATGTTGAAAGTCTTTGGTTCCAGTTTCCACTCGTGTGGGTCCAGGGAGTTCCTGCTTAGTCCATCTGCAAGTGTATTTAGTTTTCCTGGCAGGAATTGAGTTTGTAGATGCACTTGGTAGCTCAAGGCTGTGTTCCACAGTGCCGTGGCTAGTCAGCAGAGGGGTAAGAATGGGTACCCCCCCGCTTGTTTATGTACCACATAACAGTAGTGTTGTTTGTCTTTACCATTAATTGTCCTGGAAGAATGTGGTCCTTGAAGGCTGTCAAAGCATTCTGTACAGCTAACATTTCTTTTTGATTGATATGCAGGTGCATTTGACTTTGGTTCCATTTGCCCTGAATGCACTTCCCTGCCAGGTGAGCCCCCCATGCATAGTCTGATGCATCTGTTAGGGTTTGGGCGGCAGGGGGTAGAGTGAATGGTAGTCCCTTGTTTTGGTGGCAGGCCTCTGCCCACCAAAGGAACTCTAACCGTAGGCAAGATATGATAGGAATCATTGCGTCTAGATCCTGAGAATGTTGACACCGTAGGCTTTTTAGATACCATTGTAGTTTCCTCATATGCAGTCTTGCATATGGAATTAGAAGAATGCAGGAGGCCATGAACCCCAAGGCTTGCAGTATTTGCCTTGCAGATAGCAGGGTTTTTGTGGCCAATAGTTTGAAGTAGGTTGTCAAATGAATTTGTTTCTCTGGCGTGAGGAAAGCCATCTGGGAAGTTGTATTCAAGCTTGCTCACAGGAAAATAATTTGTTGACAGGGTACCAGGTGTGATTTCTTTTTGTTTATGGTGTACCCTAGACAAGTTAGCACCCTTTGTACAAAAGCCAGATGATTTAAAAGTATGTCCTGGCTTTCTGCCTGAATTAGACAATCGTCCAGGTATGGGTATATTTTAATATTTCTTTGCCTGCAAAAAGCAATGACTGGAGCTAGGCACTTTGTGAATACCCTGGGCGCAGTAGATAAGCCAAAGGGCAGTGCAGAGAACTGATGGTGTGTGTAGCCTGCTTTGAAACGTAGGCATCTTCTGCAATATTCCCTGATTGGGATGTACAGGTATGCTTCCTTTAAATCTAGTGTTGCCAACCAGGCATCTTTGCCTAGCATAGGAAGCAACTAGTGAAGAGCCAGCATCTTGAATTCTGGTATCACCAAAAAGGTGTTTAAAGTAGACAGGTCCAGGATAGGACGCCAAGAATGGTCTTTTCTGGGTACCAGGAAAAGTCTTGAGTAGAAACTGTGTCCCTTTTCCTCTTTTGGTACAGTGTGAATAGCCATTATGCTTGAGAGAGCACTTGCTTTTGAGCCTCTGCCCACTGATTTGGGGGTAGATCTGGCCAACCGCTTGGGGGTTGGTAACATGTGGAAGTGAAATCTGTATCCTTGGGACACTATTTAAAACCCATTTGTCCTGGGTAATGAGTGCCCAGTTTTTTGCATGTAGAGCAATCTTTCTCCCCAAAGGGGCAGTCAGTTGAGAAGTGCTTGGAAGTTTTAAAGTTAAGTCATTGAAATAGTTTACCATGGGGAGTTTTTTACTACTCCCAGATTTGGAAGTGGGGGCCCCCCACTGCTTAGTCCTGTGCGTAAGCTGGGACTGAAGCCTGGGTGTTCTGCTGGATCTGGGCTTTGACTGAGAAGCCTGGAAGAGGAAGGAAAGGACCAATTCTTAGGCCAATGCCTACTAAATCTTGGAGGTTGTACTTGTAAGAAATCTAACAGTTTGCATAGATTTAGCTTTTTCCTCCATCTTTTTAAGAACTTATTCAGCCTTATTGCCAAAGAGGCAATCCTGATTTAAGGGGGCATCCAGTAATTTAGCTTTAACATGATCTGGCAAGGATTGCTCCTTAAGCCAAGCATGCCTAAGTGCAGACCCAGTGACAGCAGCCCTGCAAGATGCCTCTAGTGAATCAAAACCACATTGCAAAGTAAGTTTTCCAACTAGTTCAGCAGAATGCACTACATCCTGTAAATCCTTATTTTCAGCACAATCAGGTATCAACATCATTTTCTGTTTAAGCAATCCAATAATATGCTGCTGATACTTCAACATATGAAACTGGCAGTTTAAGGCCCTAATGGCCAAGGTTGCAGAAGTGTATACCTTCTTACCCCATCTATCCGGCGCCCTGGAGTCTTTATCAGAGGGGGGAGGTAGGATTTTTGGCAGTAGTAGCATGCCCTTTGGTCCCTGTGAAATGGTCTCAGGATCCTCAGTAGGAGTTTTGAAAAGGAGCTTGAGAGAGTCAGGAACCCTGTAATATCTATCAGGTTTTCTGGGAGCAGGAGGTAGAGAAGTCAGGGGCCAAGCTAGATTCCAAAAAGGCATCATCAGTAATGTCTAGTACAGGATGGATAGCTAAAGGCCTGTGCTGGGGCAGGAGTAAGAATTCCCTAAGCCTCTTCTTAGAATCAGAAAAATCCTGACTTTCCCAAGGAAAATGATCCTTAAGAGTACGCAAGGTTTCGCCAAAAGAGAAATCCTCCGTGGGGGAAACAGAGGGAATAGAGTCCTCAGCATCAGAATCCTCATAGGTAGATAAGGGTAAATCCTGGTCATCAGAGGAAACAGAAATTTCAGAATCCTGGTCAGAAGTATCATAAGCAAACTCAGCCCTAGGTCTCTTAGAGGGGGAAGGTTGGCTTCCCCCGATTAAAGTAATAAGGTTTTCAGCCATTATCATTTGTTTTCTAGGCACAGAGGTCTGACCATGCAGTCTGGGCATCAGTTTTCTAGGTATGGTTCAAGTTTTAGGCCTTGAAGAAGATGGCGTCAATTTAATATGCAAGTCAGTAGGGCCTGAAAACACCCTCAGAAGCCAGTGCCTGCACAGTGGCACCGGACCCATCCAAAATAGAAACATCCACAGGTTCCACAGTTGAAGCATCTCGCGGCATACCGGACTCCAAATGGGTCTCAGTAGAGGCCTGTGAATCTGAAGTAGCGGGCATCAGGGGCTGCGAAAGCGCGTCACCGAGTACCGGCGAACTGGGAACTGGCTTAGGGGAAGCGTCATCGGCAGCCTGTCTTTCTTTGCATTTTTTTCAGAATGTCAGTAGTTAGATGGCTTACCGAAGACATATCTGGACAATTGAACCGAGCACCAAAATATTTAGAAGCGAAAATATACTGATGACAGATAGTTTGTGGTTTAAATAAGGCACAAAACCAACAGTGAGGTACGTCATGGTCAGGGCCTAGGCAAGAATACAGGACGAATGAAAATCTTTGAGGTATTTGCTTTCTACAAGAAATGCAATTATTTACTTTTACTGACATCGGTTTAGAGCAAGAAAAAGTTTCCCCAACGGGGTACTTAGCTTTTAGTTGAAAACTTCGGTTCTGAAACTCGAAAATGAAAATTTCAGGAGTCGGCCGACCGGCACTTGCGAACTGCTTCGGGCACCACACGGCAAGAAAGACTGATGTAATGGCATCAGCTGCATGTTTTACACCCCTAACGTCACGGAAGAGACAGCAACCGACGCAGGACTCAACTTTGTTAATCAGGCCGACTGAGGACTACTGCAAGCAGATAACCCAAATGTGATGACTGCAACAGTGAAACACGAAGAACAGCTCTATCTTGTAGACAAGGTACGATAGGCATTATTGATTCTAGATCCTGAGAAGGTTGACACCATAAGCTTTTTAGATACCATTATAGTTTCCTCATATGCAGTCTTGCATATGGAATTAGTTAAATGCAGGAGGCCATGAACCCCAGGGCTTGCAGTATTTTCCTTGCAGATAGCTGGGACTTTGTGGCCAGTAGTTTGAAGTAGGCTGTCAAATTAACTTGTTTCTTTGGCGTAAGGTAGGCCATCTGGGAAGTTGTATTCAAGCTTGCTCCAAGGAATACAATTTGCTGGCAGGGTACAAGATGTGATTCCTTTTCGTTTATGGTGTACCCCAGAGACATTAGCAGTTTCTTTAGAAATGCCAAATGATTCAATAGTATGTCCTGGCTTTGTCTGAATTAGACAACCGTCCATGTATGGGTATATTTGAATATTTCTTTGCCTGCAAAATGCAATGACTGGAGCTAGACACTTTGTGAATACCCTGGGCGCAGTAAATAAGCCAAAGGGCAGTGTAGAGAACTGATGGTGCATGTAGCCTGCTTTGAAGAGTAATGCCTACTCCTACTCATACTTCTGCAAGATTCCCTGATTGGGATGTGCAGGTATGCTTCCTTTAAATCTAGTGTTGCCAACCAGGCATCTTTGCCTAGCATAGGAAGCAACTAGTGAAGAGTCAGCATCTTGAATTCTGGAATCACCACAAAGGTGTTTAAAGTAGACAGGTCCAGGATAGGACGCCAAGAATCGTCTTTTCTGGGTACCAGGAAAAGTCTTGAGTAGAAACTGTGTCCCTTTTCCTCTTTTGGTACAGTGTGAATAGCCTTTATGCTTAAGAGAGAGAGCACTTGCCTTTGAGCCTCTGCCCACTGATTTGGAGGTAGATCTGGCCAACCGTTTGGGGGTTGGTAACATGTGGAAGTGAAATCTGTATCCTTGGGACATTATTTAAAACCCATTTGTCCTGGATAATGAGTGCCCAGTTTTTTGCATTTAGAGCAATCTTCCCCCAAAGGGGCAGTCAGTGAAGTGCTTGGAAGTTTTAAAGTTAGGTCATTGAGACAGTTTACCATGGGGGGAGTTTTACTACTCCCAGATTTGGAAGTGTGGGCCCCCCACTGCTTAGTCCTGTGCATAACCTGGGACTGAAGCCTGGGTGTTCCGCTGGATCTGGGCTTGGACTGAGAAGGCCTGGAAGAGGAAGGAAAGGACCAATTCTTAGGCCAATGCCTACTAAATCTTGGAGGTTGTACTTGTAAGAAATTTTTAACAGTTTCCATAGATTTAGCTTTTTCCTCCATCTTTTTAAGAACTTCTTCAGCCTTATTGCCAAACAGGCGATCCTGATTTAAGGGGGCATCCAGTAACTTAGCTTTAACATGATCTGGCAAGGATTGCTCCTTAAGCCAAGCATGCCTAAGTGCAGACCCAGTGACAGCAGCCCTGCAAGATGCCTCTAGTGAATCAAAACCACATTGCAAAGTAAGTTTTCCAACTTGTTCAGCAGAATGCGTTAAATCCTGTAAATCCTTATTTTCAGCACAATCCGGAATCAACATCATTTTCTGTTTAAGCAATCCAATAATATGCTGCTGATACTTTAACATATGAAAGTGGCAATTTAAGGCCCTAATGGCCAAGGTTGCAGAAGTGTATACCTTCTTAACCCATCTATCCAGCGCCCTGGAGTCTTTATCAGAGGGGGGGGGGGGGTAGGATTTTTAGCAGTAGTAGCTTTAATGCCCTTTGGCCCATGTGAAATGGTCTCAGGATCCTCAGTAGGATTTTTGAAAAAGAACTTGAGAGTCAGGAACCCTGTAATATCTATCAGGTTTTCTGGGAGCAGAAGAGAGTCCGGGGCCAAGCTAGATTCCAAAAAGGCATCATCAGTAATGTCTAGTATAGGATGGATAGCTAAAGGCCTGTGCTGGGGCAGGAGTAAGAATTCCCTAAGCCTCTTTTTAGAATCAGAAAAATCCTGACTTTCCCAACAAAAATGCTCCCTAAGAGTATGCAAGGTTTCGCCAAGAGAGAAATCCTCCGTGGGAGAAGCAGAGGGAATAGAGTCCTCAGCATCAGAATTCCTCATAGGTAGATAAGGGTAAATCCTGGTCATGAGAGGAAACAAATTCCAGAATCCTGGTCAGAAGTATCATAAGCAAACTCAGTCCTAGCTCTCTTAGAGGGGGAAGGTTGGCTTCCCCTGATTAAAGTAACAAGGCTTTCAGCCATTTGTTTTTTAGACATAGATGTCTGACCATGCGGTCTGGGCATCAGTTTTCTAGGTATGGTTCAAGTTTTAGGCCTTGAAGAAGAAGGCGTCAATTTAATATGCATTTCAGTAGGGCCTGAATACACCCTCGGAAGCCAGTGCCTGCACAGCGGCCTGGACCCATCCAAAGTAGAGACATCCGCATGTTCCACAGTTGAAGCATCTCACAGCATACTGGACTCCAAATGGGTCTCAGTAGAGGCCTGTGAATCTGAAGTAGCGGGTATCAGGGTCTACAAATGCGCCTCACTGAGTACTGGCGAACTGGAGACTGGCTTAGGGGAAGCATCATTGGCAGCTTTTAACCTAGGCGGCCTGTCTTTATCTTTGCATTTTTTCAGAATGTCTGTAGTTGGATGGCTTACCGAAGACATATCTGGATAATTGAGCCGAGCACCAAAATATTTAGAAGCGAAAATATACTGATGACAGTTTGTGGTTTAAATAAGGCACAAAACCAACAGTGAGGTACGTCATGGTCAGGGCCTAAGCAAGGAATAAAGTACGAATTAAAATCTTTGAGGTATTTGCTTTCCACAAGAAATGCAATTATTTACTTTTACTGACATCGGTTTAGAGCAAGAAAAAGTTTCCCCAACAGGGTACTTAGCTTTTAGTTGAAGACTTTGGTTCTGAAACTCAAAAATGGAAATTTCAGGAGTCGGCCGACCGGCACTTGCGAACTGCTTCGGGCACCACACTAAGAAAGACTGATGTAATGGCATCAGCTGCATGTTTTACACCCCTGACGTCACGGAAGAGGAGACAGCAACTGACGCAGGACTCAACTTTGTTAATCAGGCCGACTGAGGACTACTGCAAGCAGATAACCCAAATGTGATGACTGCAACAGTGAAACACGAAGAACAGCTCTATCTGTAGACAAGGTACAATAGAGGCATCATTGATTCTAGATCCTGAGAATGTTGACACCATAAGCTTTTTAGATACCATTATAGTTTCCTCATATGCAGTCTTGCATATGGAATTAGTAGAATGCAGGAGGCCATGAACCCCAGGGCTTGCAGTATTTTTTTCCCTTGCAGATAGCTGGGTCTTTGTGGCCAGTAGTTTGAAGTAGGCTGTCAAATGAACTTGCTGCTTTGACGTGAGGTAGGCCATGTGGGAAGCTGTATTCAGGCTTGCTCCCAGGAATACAATTTTCTGGCAGGGTACAAGATGCGATTCCTTTTCGTTTATGGTGTACCCCAGAGAAATTAGCAGTTTCTTTAAAAATGCCAAATGATTCAATAGTATGTCTTGGCTTTCTGTCTGAATTAGACAATCGTCCATGTATGGGTATATTTGAATATTTCTTTGCCTGCAAAATGCAATGACTGGAGCTAGGCACTTTGGCTTATCTACTGCACCCAGGGTATTCACAAAAGCAGTGTAGAGAACTGATAGTGCATGTAAGCCTGCTTTGAAGCGTAGGTCTCTTCTGCAAGATTCCCTTACTGGGATGTGCAGGTAGGCTTCCTTTAAATCTAGTGCTGCCAACCAGGCATCCTTGCCTAGCATTAGAAGCAGATGATGAAGAGTTAGCATCTTGAATTTTGGGATTACCAAAAATGTGTTTAGGATAGACAGGTCCAGGATAGGACGCCGGGAACGGTCTTTTCTGGGAACCAGAAAAACTCGAGTAGAAACCTTGTCCCCATTCTTCTGCTGGGACAGGTTGAATAGCCCTGATGCTTAAAAGACAGAGAACTTGCTTTTGAGCCTCTGCCCACTGATTTGGGGGTAGATTTGGCCAACTGTCTGGGGTTGGTAAGAAGTGGAATCTGTATCCTTGGGAAACTATATTTAGAACCCATTTGCCCTGGGTAATGCGTTCCCAATTTTTTTTACCTGCAGGGCAATTTTGCCCCCTAAAGGAACAGTTAAGCAGGGCTTGGAAGGTTTAAAGTTAAGTCACTGAGACAGTTTACACCATAGGGGAAGTCTTACTACTGCCTGCTTTGGAAGTGGGAGCCCCCCACTGATTAGTCCTGTGATTCCCTTGGGACTGCAGCCTGGGTGTTCTGCTGGTTCTGGGTTTGGATTGAGAAGGCCTGGAAGAGGCAGGAAAGGACCAATTCTTAGAGGGCCAATGCCTACTAAATCTGGGAGGCTGTACTTGCAGGAAATCTTTAACAGTTTGCAAAGATTTAGCTTTTTCCTCCATCTTTTTAAGTACTACTTCTGCTTTGCTGCCAAACAAGCTGTCTTGGTTTAAGGGAGCATCCAGCAATTTAGCCTTAACATATGGCAAAGATTGCACCTTAAGCCAAGCATGCCTTCTAAGTACAAACCCAGTGACACCAGCCCTGCAAGATGCCTCTAATGAATCAAAACCACATTGCAAAGTATGTTTTCCAACTTATTCAGCAGAATGCATTAAATCCTGTAAATTTTTATTTTCAGCACAATCAGGAATCAATTTTGTTTAAGTAAGCCAATAATATGCTGCTACTTTAACATATATATTGGCAGTTTAAGGCCCTAATGGCCAAAGTTGCAGAAGTGTATACCTTCTTACCCCATCTATCCAGCGCCCTGGAATCTCTATCAGAGGTGGTGGGCTTTTTGGCAGTAGTGGCCTTAATGCCCTTGGGACCCTGTGAAATGGTCTCAGGATCTGCAGTAGGATTTTTAAAAAGGAACTTGAGAGTCAGGAACCCTGTAATACCCATCAGGTTTTCTGGGAGCAGGAGGTAGAGAGTCAGGGGCCAAGCTAGATTCCGAGAGGGCATCAACAATGTCCAGTACAGGAGGTATAGCTAAAGGCCTGTGTTGGGGCAGGAGTAAGAAATCCCTAAGCCTCTTTTTGGAGTCAGAGTAATCCTGGCTTTCCCAACGAAAATGCTCCCTAAGAGTATGCAATGTTTCACCAAAACAGAAATCCTCTGGAGGGTAAGCACAGGGAAGGAGTCCTCTGCATCAGAATCCTCATAGGTAGATAAGGGTAAATCCTGATCATCAGTGGAAACAGAAATTTCAGAGTCCTGATCAGAAGAATCAGAAAGAAAATCAGTCCTAGGTCTCTTAGAGGGGGAAGAGTGGCTTCCCCTGATTAGAGTAATAAGGTCTTCACTATTCTTATTTGTTTTTTTAGGCATAGGGGCCTGACCATGCGGTCTGGGTGTCTGTTTTCTAAGCATGGATCAAGTTTTAGGCCTGGAAGAAGATGGCGTCGGTTTAATATGCAAGTCAGTTGGCCTGAATACACACTCAGAAGCTGGTGCCTGCACAGCGGCTCCGGACCCATGCAAGGTAGAGATATCCGCAGGTTCCACAGTCGAGAAAGCATCTTGTGGCATACCGGACTCCAAATGGGTCTCAGTAGAGGCCTGCGAATCTGAAGTAGTGGTTATCAGGGGCTGCGAAAGCACCTCACTGAGTACCGGCGAACTGGTGACTAGCTTAGGAGAAGCATCGTCGGCAGCTTTGGACCTATGCAGTCTCTATCTTTGCGTTTTTTCAGAATGCCGGTAGTCGGGTGGCTTACCGAAGCCATTTCTGGATAATTGAACAGAGTACCAAAGTACTTAAAAGCATAAATGAACCAACAAATAGTTTGAGGTTTGAATAAGGCACAAAACCGACAGCGAGGTACGCCGTGGTCTAGGCCTAAGCAAGGAATGCAGTACGAATTAAAATTTTTATGATGTATTTGCTTTCCATAAGAAATAAAATTAACTTTTACTGACATCGGTTTAGAGCAAGAAAAAAGGTTCCACAACGGGGTACTTAGCTTAGTTGAAGACTTCGGTTCTGAAACTCGAAAATTAAAATTTCAGGAGTCTGCCGACTGGCACTTGCGAACTTCTTCTGCTTCAGGCACCGTACGGAAATAAAGACTGATGTAATGGCGTCGGCTGCATGCATTATACCCATGACTACCTGACGTCATGGAAGATGAGACAGCAACCGACGCAGGACCCACAACTTTGATAATGAGACTGAAGGCTACTGCAAACAGATAACCAAAATGTGATGACTACAACAGTGAAACATGAAGACCATCAGGTCCTACATGGCGGGGTAAACAAATTATCCTCTCCCCCAGGATACGAGGGAAGATTCTCAACCAGAATGGGATCTGCCACGGGTCTCTGATCCAAATGCATCAGATCCGAGGAGTCATGAGGGTCCGAGTAAATAGTTTGAACCCCTCGGATCTGAAGGGATCAGATCTGTGACAGGAGTGCTCTGGTTCGTACCCGGAAGCCTTGGATCCAGAAGTCTACATTCTCGAGGTCCTCTGATCTGACGCTGCTAAGGCTGGAATCAGATCCAGCAGCCTAGCTTTCTTGGAGGAAACCTCCCCTGAAGATGAAGAGGAGAAAGACTTTCTTTTATGGCCAGAGGCCCCCTGACTTGCTAGAGGAGTCCTTGACCAAAGGACCCCCCCCCTCCCCAGTGAACCATGCCTTTTAAAATTTTATTCTGGCAGTCGAGAGCCCTGGGATTGAATGCAGCACAATTGCTGCATTCAACCTCCAGGTGGCTGGTGCCGAGACAGTAGAGGCACTCCTCGTGCTAGCTGGAAATGACCATCTTCCAACCACAAGAGGAGCACCTCTTAAACCCTAGCGGCTCCTCAGACAGAGGAACAACCAAATCAGAAAAGAAAATCCAGAGTCGGACAACCACGCAAGTGGTCTAAACACTTGAAGGTCCATCCTACACAGGAAATGCACTAAGACCACTAAATTAACAAACCATTAGAGATCAAACAGAAAGCAAGTAGCTCACGGGAAAAGAATTGCACCACCACACTTCCCAAAAAACAAAAAAAACAAATGCCAAAAAGACAAACCAACCAAAATGGCCAAAGGGAGGGGAAAACAACACTACCGTAGAGTTCACGGAGAACACTACCACCAAAATCTTAAAGGAAAAGCATAGAAGAAAGTATCAAAGAAAGAACCTACTTAAGTATGGAAAACCCGAGGAGCTGAGCAATCTGCATCTGACAGTTGAAGCGGCAAATGAGATATGAGGGGTTACGGTGCAACACAGCATTATGGGTTAGGGATGAGCTTGAGCTAAGCTGTTGTCTAAGCATGTCTGCTTGGATCAGATGTCGGATCTTGGACCCATACGTGATGAATGGTGACTAGGATAATATCAGCTCAAGGGGCACTGCAGAAGGACTAGGAGTGTCCATTTGTAAAAGGTAATATCGTTTCTTGAACAGACATTTGGGAACTTCCCCCTCTTGAAATGCTCCATTTTTAACAATGGTGTCCCCAAGAGACAGTTCCTCCAACAGGGAATTCAGGGGAGTGAGATCATCCTCGATTGACCTCAGGGCAAGAGAATGGATCGCGGAAGAATAAGCATGGCACTCTTCCTCAGACTGTAATGCTTCCTCATCAAGAGCCCCAAGTCTATTAGGAGAACTGAAAGTGAAAGAAACAGAAAGCAAAAACTGAAGAGGTTTAAGGCTACAAGGACCTTAAAGACACAGAGAAATCCTACCACTTTAGGGAACCTTTGCAACAGGGACCACGACTGATTTTCACTTTTTTGTAAGAGGAAACATTTCTAACAGGCTTAAGAATCCCTAAACCCTGCCTAACCTCAAGAAGGGAACCAGGGATGGACTGATTTACAAGAATCTGGGAATTCTCAATAGGCCCTTCAGATACAAGTTGCGGCTCCCCAACAGAGATGTCAGGCATATTTTTGCATTTCTACATGTTCTGGTAAGTGGCTGAATATCTGTGCAGAATACAAAGCCATGGTTCCCTGAGCTAACAACTTCAGATGGTTTTCTAAATACACAGAGGACAGACAGCTGTGCAACGTCTTTGGTATAAAGGCCTGGCAGTGCTCCTAACATGATGGTCGGCACCTAAACAGAAAGGCACTGTTCATTTTAGTCTTTACAGGGAACCTACCTCCCATACTCATTTCCTTGTCTGGATGACAAGTAAAATGAGTAACCAAAACAAGAGAGAAAAGAGGGTCCCCACAACAGGGTACTATCTGCCTTTGGTTTGGTAACAAACAAAGCAATGAACTTAAACTGAATTAAAAAAAAAAGCGTTTGTTGGCTGTTGTACATCACTTGAGCCCTTCTCAAAAGGAGGACTTGCATCTTAAGGGCCAAAAACTTTTGTATGCTTGGATATACAACTATCCTTGACAGGATATCTTTTCTTCTAAATACTGCAACAGTAATACGGAAAACCATCACAAAAGCAAAACTCTGAATGACACCTGTATGAACTAAAACTACTAAATGGTTAATGAACAAAGGTGAAGACAGTGGCATCCACAGGACACAGAGGGCAAGGCGATGTCCAAAAAAGTCTGGTATATCTACCAACGGTTTAATTTCCATGTTACAAATGGGACTGGAGTAGTAATCCTTATTTTCAAATTTCAGTTTGGCTGTCTAGAGATTTATAACAAGGGTGGAAAATGTTGTTCTGTCAAAGTAAATGATTACCACTGCTGAAAGTTTTCAATAAACCTTTTTGAAAAGTGAAATGCTCTATTCCTGCAATACTACTTTTTAATGCATTATACAGGCAGTAAATGCGGACAGCAAGCAAACTAGACATACCATTAGCCTGTGAAGTGAGGGGGGAGAAACCTATCAGCCAAAAGACACACAGCTGGTGAAACTGGTTTGCAGCCCCTCTCTCCACTGTCTGTCACCAACAGTCTGGCTCTAATATTTTCTTAATTTCATGACTGGCTAAGACACTATTTTTAGTCTCTTTTTAAATGGTTTTATTCCTAAAAAGACTTTCCAAAAAATGAAGGAACACAAAGAAAGTTAAAGAAGCTAATTCGTATGACTTGATTACACAGTCAGGTGCCAGGATCCACCACATAACACATGAACTCAGTTCACTCCACAAGTATAAATACAATTCTGTCATTGTCCATGCTGGAGTGAATGACCTGAGATGTACCTCCCTGGACTACATGGAGAGACATCAAAGAGCTCTCAGATCTTGTAGCCCAGGCAGGTATGACCCTAGCCCCGAGTAGCATCATGCCATCACCCAGAATACCACAGTACAAGGACAAAATGATTGACTTCAACAATTGGCTAAGCTTCTGGTGTCATTTGAAGGGGACCCAGTATCGGCCTGGGATGACATGATTGACAGACCACGATGCTTTGCCAGTGTTGGCCTGCACCCATCGCCCCTGAGATTTCGGATACTGGTAAAGACTCTTGCCACCTCTATACTGCCATTTTTAGGCAGGGTTCAAATGACAAAATTACCACTGTAATAGGTACAAGCAAGCAAAAACGGACGGTAATGCTACATAATGCTAGAAGTCTAAACCTTAAGATGCACTCACTTGAGGCATTCCTCAAAATGGAGAACAGACATCTGTGCAGTGACAGACCTGGTTCAAGGATCCAGACAGCACCCCTGCAATACCAGGCTACAATTCATACCACACCTTTTGGGCCACCCAACCTAGACTGAAACACTAAAGGCAAAGGCTTGTCCATATTCACAAAAAGATATCCATACCTCCAGGCTAACTGCTCAACATAATGCATTTGAGATTCTCCAGGTGCAATACTAGGCAAGACTGCAATCCAAATTTTAGCTTGTTACAGAACCCCCACCATGCCCCATGATTCCCAATCCACTTTTAACATACTGAAAAGTATTACGGTGCAACCAAATACCCTAATACAGGGCAACTTCAACTACCCCACCATTACTGGGAAAACTACTCGTGTACCAACACATTTGCCCAATAACGTTTGAGAATCAAATTCCAACACCTTAGATCATCTTATCCATACCCCAACCAGGGGCACCAGTATTTTGGACATGGTCATTACCAACATGGGTGACCTATGCTCCACACCACAGGCCAGCTCTTCGTTGGTCAGATCTGACCATAAGCTAGTCACCCTAGATGTCCTCATCCCACCCTCACCCCCCATTAAGGTAACCACCGTAAAAAAACTTCTCCAAAGCCAACTTCATGTTTCTCAAGACAGAACTGGAAAACGTCACGACACCCATGCAGACGAAAAGTAGAAGTACAACTACTGAATCTTACACCAATGCACTGTATGGACACAGATGAGTGCATGGACCAATGCCATCCCAAATAGAACCAAGACGCTCTCCTCCAAAAAAAGGAAGACAATCTGGTGGTCTCCTACCATAAAAAAACTACAACAAAAGGAAGAAACTGTTGCAAAAGGGAGCAAAATCCCAAGATTGGAAAAACTACCTTGTCAGCCTCAGTAAGAAGCCGAGATCCCTCATAAGATCATCCAAAGCTAGTTATGAAAACAAAATCGCCACAGATTCTAAAGACAACCACAAAGCATTCTATAGTTGTCAAGAATCTCAATGGCAAATCTCAGTTCTGCTCTGAGTTGCAGCACAATGGCACTAAATATACAGAAGCAACTGATATTGCCAACATCCTGGCAGATAGGCTCAGTGCAAACTTCACCCCCCTATCACCCTCTAAAGGGCCCATCTCAATACAGACAGAATACCAAGTCCTAATAATCACAGCCACACAGGTAAAAACTGCACTCTCCAAAGCCAAGAATACAGCATCAATGGGACCAGACAACATCCCAGGCTGTGTTCTGCACAAACTATAAAAACTGGCACCCCACCCAAGTACAATGTACAACCATAGACTCACTTCAGGCGTTGTGCCTACTGAATGGTGCACAGCTACGGTTATCCCACTCCACAAGGGGGGGATCTACCATGGACCCCGGGAACAACCGCCCCATTAGTCTGACGAGCCTGATCTGCAAAGCCATGGAACCTTCAAACTTTGGACCCCACCCAGTTTGGGTTCGCAAAAGGCAGATCATATCTCCTAAACCTGATTAACTTCTTTGAAGCAGTCACCACAGCCATGGATGAAGGTAAAGTGGTTCACACAGCCTATCCAGACCTCACCAAAGCCTTTGACTCTATCCCGCACTCTGATATCAAAACTTACTAAAATGGGCATAAGGCTCACTGACAGAATTCACACCGTGAAAGCAGCAGACTCCAAATCTGACTCCAGACCAGTTATAAGTTGAGTACCACAGGGTTCAGTCATGGGTCGACTCCTGTTCGCATCTACTTCTCTGAAGTTCAGGCCAACACAGAGGGTCTATGGCTAACAAAGTTGCAGACAACTGCAAAATGGGAGCTATTCTTGAATCCCAAAATGATGTAGACATTCTACAAAAGGGCCTCACTGAGACAGATGCCTGGTGTCATAGTCATGGCCTCAAGATGAATGGCAAAAAAAAGAAAAAAAGTTGCATCTTACCATAACGTTCTGTTTATCTTTTTTCATTTATTACTGATGGGTTCATTTCAGAGCCCTCGGAACAGAGTCAGCCTTTTTACCAAGCTCGCGCCAGCCAAAACTCTCTCGAGCTAAGTATCTACCCAGAATGCACTTCTGTTACCTCAGATCAAGTTCGCTAGAGAAAAAGTAGTGAAGCAGAGGGCACTTATGCGCAAATACCCTAGACCACCACTTAGACCCAAAGCATCCCCCAGGAGCCTTTGGAGGGGGGAAGGAGGGTGGAAAGTGATGAATGAAAGTAGATAAACCCAGATGAAATGTCATGGTAAGACAACGTCTTTATCTGATGATGTTAATCTTCTTTCCATTCATCACTGATTGGACAGAATCCCCAAGCTACCTTTGAGGTCCGGAGTACAATTGAACTGAAGGCAGCTCTCCCTCTGGAGACCAAGTTCAATACATAATGATCGATATAGGTATGAGGCTTAGCCCAAGTAGCTGCTGCGCAGATGTCATCCATGGAAGTCCTGGAATGGAAAGCTACAGACGTTGCCATAGATCTAGTGGAGTGAGTTTTAACTTTTGGTATAGGTTTATTACTGAGGAAATAGATGAAACGTATGCAGTCCCTTAGCCATTTTGATAATGGAACCTTGGAAACAGCCTATCCCATTCTGGGCCCAGAAAAAGAGATGAAAACCTGTTCAGATTTACAGATAGGTTTGGTCCTGTCTAGGTAAAATCTCAATTGTCTGTGTACATCTAAGGAGTGAAGGTAATACTCTCCTCTATTGGCAAAATTTGGAAAGAACACTGGTAGATCAATGGTCTGGTTTATGGAAAATTCAAAAACAACTTTGGGAACAAAGGATGGATTCCTCTGAAGTGATATTCTGTCTTTATGAAAGACCAGATAGGGTATCTTGATACACAATGCCTGCAGTTCCGAGACCCTTCTGGCAGACGTGATGGCTATAAAGAACAAGGATTTTGAAGATATAAACTTTAGGTCACACTTTGCAGCAGGTTCAAAAGGTTTGAGTCAAAGACAGAAGGACTAAAGTGAGGTCCCATGGTTCCATGGGCTGACAGGAGGCCTGATATGAGAAGTCCCCTTGAGAAAGGCCTTGCAAAGGCGGAAAGAGATATGGGGTGCCTTCTATATCATTGTGGAAATTAGAAGTTGCCACTAGATGTACTCGTACGGTGGAGGCAGAGGCTCCATTATCAAAAAAGTTAGCCAGGTATTGAACTGCAGTTACTGGAGCCATAAAATGGTCTAGCATGTTATCCTTGGACCAGATGGAGAACCTTTTCCATTTATCCTGGTATAGTTTTTCTTCTGGTGGATTGGTTTATGAGAGGCCAGAATTATGTCTCGAACAGGTGAGGAAAGATTAGCTTGCCTGTCGACTAATGGAAGTGGAGAAACCAAGCTGTCAGCTTGAGATTGGACAGATTTGGGTGCCTCAACCCTTGGGGGTGAGTAATCAGATCTGGTAGAGGGTCCAGAATCCATAGCAGGTAAACTAGGTGAGGCCGAAGGAAGGGGAACCAAACTTGTCGAGGCCAGAATGGGGCTACGAGGATCACCTTGCATCTCAACCGAAGAGCCTTCATTAGAAATTGTGGAATCTGGGGATTGGGAGGATAAGCGTAAAGTCTCATGGACCCGTTGTGGATCAGAGCTTCCCTTCGTGACTCCCCATGCGGGAGAAGTAGGGCAAAATAGCTGCTGCACTTGTTTGATGGGGAGGCAAAAAGATTGCAGCAAGGCTGGCCCCAGTGGCTGAAAACTTCTGACGCCACCTCAGGGTTGAGACCACTAGTAAAGCATTAGGATGCATCTGCTCAGTTTGTCCGCAATCATATTGGAGCTCCCCGGGATATGTGTTGCTATCAAACTGATGGAAGCAATCGCCCGCTGACAGATTCTCCTGGCTTCTCAAAGTAGGGGGTAGGACTTTGTTCCTCCTTGCTTGTTGATATACCAGACCACTGACATTGTCTGACTGAATTGCAATTGTCCCAGAAGGGACAGCCAAATGGAAGGCCTGCAACGATAACAGCATAGCTCTCCACTCCAGAACATTGATATGCAGGTGGACCATGTGCCTTGGACAGTCTTTCCCTGGAAATGGCCCCCCACCAAATCAGGGAAGCATCCGTGGTCACAATGGCTGTGGGCTGTGGGGAATGAAATGGACGACTCCAAAGTTCTATGTCTGGCCTCATCCACCAAAGGAGGCCCTGTTTGCAGGAGACAGTTATTCGAATCTGATAACTAAGGGGGGGGGGGGGGTGTGATAGTTTGGGAACCATTGACAAAGGATCCATTGCAGGATCCACATACGTAGCTTTGCTAGAGTCACTATTGGGATTGAGGGTGCCATAGAGCCTAGGGCCTGAAGTACAGTTGTGTACACTTACCATAAATGCGTATGTTTGAGTGTATTCACTGTTGCAGTCATCACTTTTGGGTTATCTGCCTGCAGGTAGCCCTCAGTCAGTCCGAATACCAGTCTTGGGATTTCTGCGTTGGATGCTGTCTCTCCCCATTGATGTCAGGTGTATAAAACATGCAGCAGACACCATTACATCAGTTTTTCTTGCCCCAGATGTCAGGAGCCCCCCAAAAGGAAGCAATTACATGGTGCGGAACACCTCCAGTAAAAAAGTAAATACCATTGTCATAAGAAGGCCAAAAAAAAAAAGAGGATATGTAGAAAGTATAGAAGTGTCAGGGGGCTGGAGGGAGGGTAAACCAGGACTGCAACAGTGAATACACGCGAACATCTACATTTATGGTAAGTGTACCCAACTGTACTATGTTCGTGTTTCACTGTTGCAGTCATCACATTTGGGTCGATTCCCAAAGCTGAGGAAGGGTGAAGACAGTCAAGAAGTATTAGGGCTGGCTAGCAGGGTTTGTAAGACTGCTATATCAAATCCAGCTCTGGATTTAGAAAAGATAGGCAAGGGGTAATGCTTGGTGAAGGCGTGTACTGAACTCCAGGTTGCAGCTTCCAGGATGTCCCTGGTAGGGTAACCCCTGAGAAATGCTGTAGAGGTTGAGGTAGCCCTAGTGGAATGGGTTCTGATCCCCTGTGGGGTAGGCTTTCCATGGTGTTTGTAGCAGAAATAGATGCAGTGTGCTATCCATTTGGAGATGTTTGCTTTGAAATGGCCTTGTCCTTTGCCTCTGTAGCAAAGCTGACTAGCAGCTGGTCAGATTTTCTGAAAGGTTTAGTCCCATCAAGGTAGAACCTAAGCTGTCTGCGCATGTCCAAAGAGTGCAGGATCCTTTCCCCTTTATTCTGAGGATTAGGAAAAAAGGTTTGTAAATGGATAGATTGGTTTAAAGCAACACTGGATACCACCTTGGGCATAAATGATGGGTTAGTCCTGAGGGAAACCCTGTCTGCATGGAAGACAATGAATGGTTCCCACAGCCATAAGGGCCTGTAACTCGGACACTTCTTGCTGAAGTGATGTCTAGAAGTAAGGTTGCTTTCCAAGAGAGGAATTTTAACTCTGCTGTAGCAGCAGGCTCAAAAGGGGGATGTGTGAGCTTCTCTAGTACAAAGTTAAGGTCTCAGGCAGGAGTGGGAGCTCTCCTCGGGGGTATTAAATTGTTAGTTCCTCTCAGGAACTGTTTGACCAGCGGGTGAGAGAAGAGGGGTGGCTCAGTATTGTAATGAGCTGAGATGGCAGAGCCATGGATTTTAATTGATGAGGATAGGCCTTTGTGGAGCAGTTCCGCTAGATCTAGGATTTGAAGTAAGGTGGGCACAGCTGTCTCCATTCCCTGAGTGGCTCCAAGAACAGCATCTTCTCCACTTTTCTGATGGCATCCAGCACCTGTTTGCTGAGGGTTGCTGGTGATGTATTCAGGGAATAAGCCAGGCTGCTAGGATCATGGTTTGCAGCTGAGGATGCACAATCTGTCCCTCCTGCTGTGACAACAGAGGGGGTCCGATGCTGGTGCCAGGGTGGCACTTGTCAGACTGCATAAAAGTGGGTACCAGTGCTGGCATGGCCAGTCTGGTGCAATAAGGATCGTCCTTGGTCTGTCCTGTTTGATCTTGAGTAGCATCTTCGAGAACAGGGGCAGAAGGGGAAGGCATAGATCGTTTCCCATGTAAAGGATAGGGCATCCACTTTCCATGCTTGGCTGTGGGGATTTCTGGTGCAAAATTTGCTTAATTGATGGTTTTGGAGGGATGCAAAGCTGGATCAGAAGCTTGAATGACTTGGGGTCCAATTTCCACTCTTGTGGGTCCATTAGATTTCTGCTTACATCATCTGCCAGTGAATTTTTCCTGCCTGGCAGAAATTGAGCTTGCAGGTGCACTTGGTTGCTCAAGGCTGTGTTCCACAGAGCCATGGCTAACCTGCAGAGTGGGTAGGAATGAGTTCCCCCCTGCTTGTTTATGTACCACATAACTGTGGTGTTGTCCGTCTATCAAGAGTTGTCCTGGAAGGATACGGCATTTGAAGGCTATCAGTGCATTCTGTATAGCAAACATTTCTTTTCGATTGATATGCAGGCACATTTGTCCTGGGCTCTATTTGCCTTGAACGCATTTGCCAGCCATGTGAGCTCCCCATGCATAGTCTGATGGGTCTGTTGTCAGGGCTTGGGCGGCGGATGGTTGAGTGAAAGGGAGTCCCTTGTTGTGGATGCAGGCCTCTGCCTACCAAAGGAACTCTGTCCTTAGGCAAGGAATGATAGGAATCACTGTTTCCAGGTACTGAGAATGTTGGCACCAGAGACTTAAGTACTAATGAAGTTTCCTCATATGCAGTCTTGCATATGGAATTAGCAGAATGCATGAGGCTATGAACCCTAGGGCTTGCAGTATTTTTCTTGCAGATAGCTGGGTTTGGGTGGCCAGTAGTTTGAAGTAAACCTGTTTTTCCTGGAGTGAGGAATGCCATCTGGGAAGATGTGTTCAAGCTTGCTCCCAGGAATACAGTTTTTTGGCTGGGTACCAGATGAGATTTCTTTTTGTTGATGGTATACCCCAGAGAAGTTAGGAGTCTCTTTAAAAATGTCAGGTGCTGAAGAAGCAATTAGACTGCCTGAATTAGGCAATCGTCCAAGTATGGGTAAATTTGAATGTTTCTCTGCCTGCAGTTTGCAATGGCTGGAGCTAAGCACTGTGAATACTCTGGGCGCAGTAGATAAGCCAAAGTGAAGTGAAGAGAACTGACAGTGCATACAGCCTGCCCTGAAACAGATATTTCCTGCAAGATTCCGTTATGGTAATGTGCAGATGAGCTTCTTTCAAGCCTAGGGTGACCAGCCAGGAGTCTTTGGCTAGCATAGGAAGCAGCTGCTGGAGTGTAAGCATTTTGAACTTTGGTACCACCAGGAAGGTGTTGAGAATTGACAGATCCAAAATAGGGTGCCAAGAGTTCTCTTCCATGGGCACCAGAAACAGTCTGGAGTAGAAACCCCATCCCCTTTGTTCTGTTGGAACAGGTTGAATAGCCCTGATACTGAGAAGAGAAAGTACTTGCTTTTGGGCCTCTGCAAACTGGTTTGGAGGAAGGTCTGGCAATCTGCTTGGGGTTGGCAGTGAGTAGAAGTAGAATCTGTATTCCTGGGATAACTAAGACCCATTGGATCTGGGTAATGTGCTCCCAGTTTTTTGCATGCAGGGCAAGTTTTCCTCCTAGGGGTGCAAGTATTTGGGCATGGCTGGGCAGGATCAAGAATAAGTCATTGTGAACTTTTTCCATAAGGGGGTGGCTTACCACTCCCTTTTTTTGAGGTGGGAGCACTCCATTGTTTAGATCTGTGCATACCCTGAGATTGTAGTCTTTGTGGTCCGTTGCCCCTGGGTTTGGACTGAAGGGCCTGGGAGGGACTGGAAAGGACCATTTCTTTGAAGGCCAATGCCTACTGAATCTAGGTGGCTGCACCTGTAGGAAATCTTTAACAGTTTGCATAGATTTAGCTTTTTCCTCCATTTTAAGAACTACTGGTTTTGTGCCAAACAATAAATCTTGGTTTAATGGAACATCAAGTAATTTTGCTTTGACATGGTCTGGCAAGATTTGTCCCTTCAGCCAAGCATGCCTTCTTAGAACAGATCCCGTGACAGCAGCCCTGCAAAATGCTTCTAAGGCATCAAAACAGCATTGCAATGTATGCTTACAAACTTGGTTTGCAGAATGCATTAAGTCTTGTAAATCTTTATTTTCTGCACAACCAGGAATCAACATTTTTTGCTTAAAGAAGTTCCATGATATGCTGCTGGTACTTCAATATGTGAAACTGGCAATTTAAAGCCCTGATGGCAAGGGTTGCAGAGGTATATACCTTCTTTCCCCATCTGTTTAAAGACACAGAATCCCTGTCCGAAGGGGTAGAGTTTTTGGCTGTAGTGGCCTTAATACCTTTAAGTCCCTCGGAAATGGTCTAGGGATCCGCAGTGGGATTTCTAAATAGAAATTTGTGGGAGTCAGGTACTCTGTAGTACCAGTCAGGCTTTCTAGGAGCTGGTGGTAAAGTATCAGGTATCTACAATTTCCAGAACAGGGGGTATTAGCTAGAGGCAAATTTAAAAACTCCCGAGTCTCTATTTGACTGAGCGTAGTCCTGGCACTCAAGTGGAAATGCTCCCTTAAGGTATGCAAGGTTTCACCGAAAGAAAAATCCTCGAAGGGGGGGGGGGGCATCAGAATCCTCATAGGTATATAAGGGTATGCCCTGGTAATCATAAGGCTCAGAGTCATCGGACTCATGGTCTGAAGAATCAAAAGGAAAAATCAATTCTTTGTCTTTTAGAGGGGGGGGGGGGGCTGGCTTCCCCTAATTAAAGTGATAAGGTCTTCAGCCATTCTAAGCATGTTTCTGTGGCATGGGAGTTTGAGAATGCGCTTTGGTCGTCTGTTTGCTAGGCGTAGTGCGAACTTTGGGCCTGAGAAATTCTATGGTTTTAGTTGGAAACAAAGTAGTCTGTTTAATACGAACATCGGAAGGTCTGAATACACCCTCAAAAGCCGGTGTCTGCACAGCCGCTCCGGACCCATCCAAGGTATAGACATTCGCAGGATCCATAGACTAAGAAGCATCTCGCGGCATACCAGACTCCGAAAGGGTCTCAGTAGAAGTCTGTGAATCTGTAGAAGCGGGTATCAGGGGCTGCAAAAGCACCTCACTGAGTACCGGCGGACTGGCGACTAGCTTAACGGAAGTGTCATTGGCAGTTTTGGACCTATGCGGTCTGTGTCTATCCTTATGTTTTTTTTGGAATATCAGTAGTTGGATGGCTTATCGAAGCCATTTCAGAATACAGAGAACAAGAGTGAAAGAATTTAGCGACAATGATAGCCCAACGACGAATAGTTTGGGTGTTGAACAAGGCACAAAGCAGAAAGCAAGGTATGTCTTGGTCTGGGTCTAAACAGGTGACTCAGTAAGAATGAAAATCTGAGGTATTTGCTTTCCACAGGCAAGACGATTAACTTTTTTCGGACATCGGTTAAAACAAGAAAAAAAGACCCCCAATGGGGTATTTAGCTTTAGAAGACTTCAGGTTAGAAACTCGAACAACAAATATTTCAGGTAGCAGCCAACCGGCACTTGCGAACTGCTTCGGGATCCCACTCGACAAGAAAAGCTGATGTAATGGCGTCAGCTGCATGTTTTATACCCCCGATGACCTGACGTCATGGAAGAGACGACATCATCCGAATCAGAAATCCCAAGACTACGGTATTCGGGCCGACTGAGGACGAACTGCAGGCAGATAATCCAAATGTGATGACTGCAACAGTGAAACACAAAGAACATCTACCCTTGCTAAGACTTTTGTTTGAGAGAGTATCACTCGGGGTTGAAGCCTTAGTCGACAGAGTCTGAATTGGGAGTGATACCAGACAGGAACGAGTATTGAACACTGCTCCAATGAACTCCATTTGTAGTGTAGAAGTAAAGTTTGAATTCTCCCAATGTATAGTTATTCCCAACAATTTTGCCAGAGAGTATAATGCAATGCTGTTACCAGAAGATGCTCGGTGGGGGCGGTGAGGAGCCAGTCGTCCAGATACGGAAACATCCAGAATTCTTTTAGTCTCAAGTGAGCTGTGACCACTATTCATGTATTTCGTGATCACACTGAGCTGTAGAGAGACTGAACGACAGGGCACGGAATTGGTAATGACTTGGCCCCTAGCTAGAAGCAAAGCAAACTCTTGGAGCATTTGTCCATTTTGATGTGGTAATACACATCCTGGAGATCTATAGAGCACATCCAATCACCTTCTATTAAAAAGGGAAGAATAGACTGAACAGTGACTGTCTGGAATTTGGTATGGGTGACAGACTTGTTTAAGCTGCAGAGATTAAAAATGGGTCTCCAGTTCTGTCTTTTTTGGCACCAAAAAGAATCTCGCACTGGTCTCATGGGACAGGTTGGATGACTCGGACAGCTTTATAATCTCTGAAGCGGCTTCTTCCATTTGACTGGGTGGAACATCGGGAAGTTTCCTTGGAAGATTTGGCTGACAAGATAAGGGAATGGTGTAACCTCTGGTGATGATACTCTGCATCCAATGATCAGTGGTGATAGATTGCCAGGCAGCTCGGTGCAGAGAGAAATGACACCCGACTGCTTCCAAAGGTAAACAATTGGGTTGCTCCTCAGGAGCGCTAAGGCTGTCCAGAGAAGGAATCCCTGGGAGCCTTTGTTACAAGGACCATCTCTGCCTCTATAGGGGCATCTTCTGGAATTGTTACCCCCCCCGCCCCTGGGGGTATCGCCACGTGCAGCACAGAAAGACCCCTGAGATTTATGCCACATTTTTCCACTCCTTTCATTCCTGAAAAGGTATATTGAGGGGTGGAAAACCGTACGCATACGGCAGACAGAATCTTTCTGTACTGCTCGCACCTGGCTAGTGTGTTCTTCACTATGGGAGTCAAACAGGTACGAAGCTTCTAGTAAGGATGATTTGAAGGAGATCCGCGAGGTCACAAATGTGCATCCAGGCATGACGCCTCAATGTCCGAACTCGCTGCTCTAGCCGCCCCTTCGGTCGCATGTGATAGCAACCTCATGGATAAGTTAGATACTGATTCCAGGGATGTGAGCTGCGAGGCCATCTTGTCCCTGACCTTGTCAGACAACTATCCTGCTAGCGCCGCAGAGAGTTTGGAGATAAAGTCCCTCTGGAGCCTCAAAGTGTGCCAAATTCAGGGACCGTATAGCAAAGGTCTCTGATGCAAAAACACGCTTCCCAAGTCTGTCCACCACCTGAGACTCCCTATTGGGCGGGTGGACAGCGGGGACTTTCCTCAGCCAAGTACTTTGTGGCCGGCACCACCACCACCATAGCATCAACTGGTTAACCCTTTGGACCAATGCGGGTTCTCCTCGGGAGGAGAAAGAATTTTTCTGGGCTCTGAGGGATCGCCTCAATGGAATCGGGGTTCTTCCAAGTCCGCTGCACGAGCTGGATGAGCTAGTCGGCAGGCGGGGGTCACCTAAGAGGTAGAAGGCCAGCCATGAACAACCAGCAGGAACACAACTCAGATGAACGGTTGGAGGGCTTCCAGTCACCTCTTTGCTTTAAAGCAACATCAGGAGGTGACTGCGGGGACCCTTCACCATCATCGTAGTCAGTGTCTTCTGTTAAGGACTACTTGGGTGAGTCCATTTGCTTCCTCTTGCACATAATCTTCTGATGAGGCTCCTCAGTGTGAGTCATTAAGGACGACTTGGAAGAGCAAGGACCCTGAATAGGTGTGTCCTGCGGCTTCTTTATCCAGTGTCCCAGGGAGGTGGTCTGACAGCTGTAGCTCAGGGGGTAAAAACTTGGGCTCCGACATCAAAGGAGCGCTGCCAGAAGCAAGAGCCCTCTCCCTCGCGTGGAAGGTAGGTCTGCCTGAAGAGGAATGGGAGCCCAGAACAGAGACAGACAACCACGGGACCTGGGGTCACACCCTGCTCTGATGAACCCACCCCCAAGGGTGGAGCCTCAAGCAGGATTGGCAAGGATGAGTATCAGCACCGAGGAGGGAACAGAGGAGAAAGACTGCTCTGTACCCCCGACCAAAGTGCCCATCCACCAATCCCCGGATTGTGGAAGGACCAGTTCAGTAGGAACGAAGGCCCAAGGGACAAACTTGGAGCCAGATGCACTGCAGGCACCGAGGTGATGGGTTCCAAGAAGGATGTTGGAGCAGAAGGCTTCGGAACCAAGAGGATCGAAAGAGTGTAAGATGGAGTCCATGGATAAGTGAACCCATGTCCTGCAGGTGGATGGGTTTTAGTGTGAGGATCCCCCTGGCAAACAGCTGGTCCCACAAGACGCACCACATCGTGTTCAGACAGGCTCCTGGTGGATCTAGTGGATACTCTGGACGAGGAGTCAGGATGTTCAAGGAAAGGGCTAACGCTTGGCCCAGAAACGTATCTACGGAAGAGGAGTACTGGGTCCGTGGTGCAAGGTCTGCCAGCACCGAAGTCTCTAGTTTCTAGACCGGAAATAAATGGGTCAAATCCATTAACATTGTACAACGCTTGGTGAAGTGGCACTCAGCCAAAACAGTCAGTTCCAAAATGGCAGCTACTGAAGTTGAAGGTGTGCCCTGAGCTGAAGTGGCCACAGGTGCCAAAGTCGAAATAGGCATAATAAAGTCTTTGATCGGTGCCGAAACTGGCGCCGGTATCAAAGGTTTCAAAATGTTCGGAGCAGAGGAAGACAGAGCTGTAGAGGCAGATTTATGAGCTGAAGATAACTTTGGGACCTTTGATTTCCCAGGCTTGCTCTGATCACCCGATGGTGAAGGAACAGAGTGGGATCTCTCAGTCTTTAGTAGGACAGGTTGAGACCTCCATCGTAGCAACGGCCTCTGAGAAGGGAGACTTGAGTAACCCTTTCAGGATCAGTTTATTTTTGCACTCATTTAGAGTGCGTTGACAAACTGACAAATGTCACACGGAGGCTGCACCAAAAGGTGGGACACTACCAAACAGTACACAGTCATTACGAGAATCACTATTAGGTAACTTGCCATTACATGAAGCACAATGCTTAAAACATAAAGTACCCTTATCAGACATCTTGACAGAAAGACACCACAGGCCACCCGTATATCCAACTAGAACAAAGTCACACACCGTTCAAAGAAATCACAAATATAGCAATACACTGATACCTACTAAAAAACAAAGCTAGTAGGTTAAACAGGAAAAACAATACCAACAATGGTATTGAAGAAATACCACAAGGGTAAGGGAGGAAAGGCCATACCAGCAATGGTACTTGATGGTTTACCAACAGTAACAATGGGTAGATTAGAGAGGTTAAACAGAAAAGACACTGGAAATACTAATCGCTTAATAAAATATAAAGATAACAAACATTTTTCACAGAAATATCAAAAAAAGTTCGTTAGCTGAGAGCTCAGCTGAAACGCGACTTTACAGCTGTGGCAAACGAGATCTGAGGTAACAGGGAGAAGGACATTCTGGGTAGAGGCTTGGCTCGAGCTTTTGGCTGGCACGAGATTGGTAAAAAGGCAGACTCTGTTCCGAGGACTCAGAACAGAACCAACCCGTGATGAATGGAAAAGATCAACATCAGATTGCATAGTCGTCCCCTTTGGGAAAAACCCTGCACCTTTGAGCTACCACATAGGCAGAAGTCCACTTATCACCGAAAGTGTGATGAGACCTAGGGACACAAGTGGACAGTAGTCTCTTCTTCGATAACCACATCTCACAGTAGTCAGAAAATCCTTCTACGTGGCACACCTCATCACAAAAGGTTTCTCATCCAGAAAAAAGGAGATCATTGTTCCTCTCTACTCATCCCTCATTAGACCTATTATAGAATATAACACCCCATTTGGTATGTACCCTCAAGACATCTACAACTGGAAAGGCCACAGAAATACCTCAACAAGAGGATCACTGGCCTCAAACAGATGCCCTATGCAGAGTGTCTCAAAAAAACATCAGCTCAACTCCATCGCATATCGCCTACTCAGAGGCGATCTCTGCCTAACATAAAAAGCCATGTCAAACCCACAGCTGTTGGACATCCTACTCTTACAGAAATCCCAATCTCTCTGAACCACACACTCCAAGGACCTAAACCTTGTCACCACAATAAACAAAACATGCTGGAGGGATAGCTTCCTGTCCCAGAGGCTCCCCATACTTTGGAAGAGACTGCCCATTTACGTGAACTAGAGCACCTTATTAGCCCTCTAAGAAAAATCTTTGCGATTGGATAGGAAATTCACCCCGGGGATCACTTCTGTGGCTCTGCTCAACAGGGCCACAGGAAAACTTTTGGGTGGCGAAAGCCAGGGAATCTTCATGGCTAGGCTTTACAGGCCCCTAGGGCCGACAGCCTAGTACCTACCTATGAACCCAAGAAATTTGTTGCCCTCTTATGTAAAACTGTATTCAGAACATAGTTCTCCAGTTGAGGAATCTCTCCAAAACAGACTAAACAAAGCTTTTTGGAGAACTCTAACAGGTTTTGATGTTCTCTTGGAATATCATTAGTAAAAGCAGAAGTCGTACAGAAGCTACCTTTTAAATAAAATTAAGACATTTGAAAAAGTACAGTTTTGTACCTACCATAAATGTAGATGTTCGAGGATCCACATTGCTGCAGTCCTAACCATTGGGGTCAGTCTTTTCTTGCCCCAGATGTCAGAAGACCCTAAAAGACAAGCCAAAAAAAAAAAAAAAAAAAAAAACCCTGCACCAAACATATATACAATATATATATACAAATGTACAAGAGTATATCCTAACCCCACCAACACCCCTAAACACAGAGGGAAGGAGGGGCAGCAATGTGGATCCTCGAACATCTACATTTATGGTAGGTACAAACTGTACTATGTTCTTCATTCCACATAATCCCAAAGCAGAGTTAAGGGAGGCTGGCAAATCATAAGGAGGCAGGAGCTGTCAACATGCCTTGCAAAATAGCTGTGGCAAAAACAGCCCTAGATGTAGAGTAGAGAGGAAGATAGTAATGCTTACAGAAAGTATGCACTGAACTCCAAGTAGCTGCCTCCAAAATATCCTTAGTTTGCCCCTTAGAAATGCTGTTGAAGTGGCAGTAGCCCTAGTGGAATGAGGCCTAATCCCAGCTGGAATCTCCTATGATGGGGGACACAAAAATGAAATGCAAAACCCTGCCATGATGGGAACAAACAAATGGAAATGCAAAACCCAATCCACTTAGAAATAGTTTGAGAACTCAACAAACAACTGCTGAGACTGCTATTTTGGGGATCTGCATAGAAAGTAGGCAAATGAATAGTTTGGTTTAAAGCCACACTAGAAACCACCTTAGGCATAAAGGAAGGATTAGTATCCTTATGGAAAATCAAAAGGCTCTACTGCCATAAGGGCCTGCAACTCAGAAACCCTTCTAACACAAAATTGAGATCCCAAGCAGGAGTAGTCTTATATTCTTTGCCCCTCTAAGAAATTGCTTGAACAAAGGATAAAAAAAAAATGGTGTGTAACAATCATAGTGAGCTGAAATTGCTGCAGCATGAATCTTAATGGAAGAGAAGGACAAACCTTTGTCCAATAACTCAGTAAGATATTGAAGAGCCACACTCAAATTAGGCTCAGAAATCTCTAAATTCTTTGCTGCACTCCAAAATAAAAATCTCTCCAATTTTTCTGCATACACCTTCCTTGTACTAGGTCTTCTGGCTTCCATAATCACATTTAAAACTTGTTGAGGAAGTTGAGACCTGCTGTGTTTCAGAACAGAATATGCCAGGCTGTTAGATGAAGAGAGTGAAGCTTGACATTGAGCAGGTGACCGTCCTTCTGAGATAACAGATGTGGAATCAGGCCAATCTGGAGCTATTAAAATCATCCTTGGCTTGTCTTGTCTGACCTTTAGAAGCACCTTTGGAAGAGAGGCAGAGGTGGAAAGGCATACACATGAAGATTTTCATCCACTTTCCAAGCTGTGTGATGAAACCCTTTGTGCAAAACTTTGGCAGCTGGTGGTTTAGTGGAGAAGCGAACAGATCTATGTCTGGAGTTCCCCATGACACTGTCAATTTCTGAAATACATGAGGGATCCATGATTTGTCTGCTTAACACATCTGCTAAGGAGTTCTGTGCTCCTGGCAGAAACCTTGCCTGTAGAGTTAGTTGCAAGCCCCATAAAATCATTGCTTGCCTGCATAGAGGATAAGAATGTGTTCCCCTTGTTTGTTGATGTACCACATGACAGTTGTGTTGTCTGTTAGAATCAACACCTGCCCTGGAAGAAGTAACTCCTTGAAAGCCATTAATGCAAATTGGACTGCTAACATCTCCTTCATGTTGATATGTAGATGCTGAAGTCTGGCAGGCCACTTGTCTTGTATCCACTTTCCATTTAGATGAGCTCCCAAGCAATGTCCGAGGCATCTGTGTTTAGGTGACATTCCTGAGCCCACCACAAAAATTCTTTTTGAATGCAAGGTATTATTGGAATGACAGTGTCCAAATCCTGGCAGTGCTGTGTCCATACATTTTTGAGATACCATTGCAGCTTCCTCATATGCAGTTTGGCATTGGGAAGCACCAATGAACCCTAAGGCTTGAAGGACTGTCCTTGCAGTCAGCCGGACTGAAGAGATAATTGATGGAAGTAACTGGAAAGATTCTTTTGTTTGTCCGGGTTAAAAAGGCCATCTGGGCTGCTGTATTCAGTCTCACACCCAGAAAGCACATGTCTTGAGAGGGTACTAGACTGGACTTTATTAAATGCTGTAGAAGGTTTTCCTTTTCTTGAGCCAGAATCAGGCAGTCGTCCAAATAAGGATAGATTTGAATTCCTTTAGCCTGAAGTAAGCTATCACTGGAGCCAGAACCTTTGTGAATACCTGTCTTATAGGCACATGAAGGTAAGCTTTTGAGATCTCTAAAGTTACCAGTGATCTTTGCCCAGCAGAGGTAAAAGCTGTTGCGTCAATATTTAGATAAGTGTTGAGGATAGATAAATAATAAAATCCTAGGCCCGTTTCTGGTACAGGGGACTGGCTGAATGGCCCCTATTTGGCAATGTATGGAAATAAAACTGTAACCGTGGTGAATGATATCCAACACCCATCTGTCTTGAGTGATTAAATCCCAATTTTCTTTGAAAGAAGAGTCTTCCTTCCCCAAAGGAGCTGCCAGGCGAGAATCTACTGGCAGCTGAAAGTCTAGACCTACCCCTAGACTGGGAATCATAAGCAGGATATGTCCATCCCTTAGTAGGCCAATTTCTACTAAACTTGGTGGCTGCACCTGCAAAAATCTTTAACAGTTTGCATAGACTTAGCTTTGTCCTCCATTTTCTTTAAAACTGCTTCAAATAACACATCAGACTGTAAAGGAGCATCCAAAATCCTAGTCTTAACATGCTCTGCTAAATTCTGATCCCTCAACCAGGCATGCCAGAACAGAACTAGTGGCAGCCACCACAGCATCAAAACCACATTGCAAAGAATGCTTACCCACTTGTTCAGACACATGAACTAAATCCAGCAACTCTTCATCCACCTTAGATTTCAATTGTGAATGCCTCTTTATCAGTGGGAACAGGATTTTTAACAACAGAGGCCTTAACACCTTTAGGCCCCTGAGAAACAGTTGGTCTGCCCTAGGACTCTTAAACAGATACTAGCTTCAGGCACCCTATAGTACCTATCAGGTTTAACAGGGGGAGGCAAAGAATCAGATTTCAGGAAGCCTCTGCAAAAACATCTTCCACCACATGCAACACAGGAGGTACAGCTAAGGGCCTATGCTGGGGTAAAAATAAAATTTCCTAAGCCTTTTCCTGGAATCAGAGTAATCTTGGCCTTCCCACTTAAAGTGCTCCCTCATGGAATGCAGAGTCTCTGAAAATGAGAAATCCTCAGGAGGTGGAATCATCCACATCAGAATCAGAATAAGGAGGATACTCCTGCAAGTCTTCCACGAAGACTCAGAAGCCTCTGAACACTGTTCAAAGTCTCAAACTCAGGTTCCACCCTAGGCCTCTTATCAGGAGGGGGCATGGAGCCTCTAATCATAGTAATTAAATCTTCTGCCATTTTAAGCATATGTTTCTTAGGCACAGAACCTGAAGTGCTAGGAGAAGCCCCCACTGAAGCTAAACTTGGCCTACCTCTCAAAGTTTTGGAAACAGAAGGAGAGAAACTACCTTGCTAACTACCCTGGGAAGAGAGGGAAGAACAGTTACCTGAGAGGCCCCCTCAGCCTGGCCTACCTCCTGAGAAGGCACATCCTGTAACAGTAAAGTCTCTACCTGAGACTCCAAAGAAACTCCTGGCAAAACCTCTGGCTCCACTGCCGGTTCATCAACCCTAGGCTTTGCAGTTTTGGCACAGTCTAACCTTCTCTTTAAACAAGGTATACACAAAGTATGGTAATCATTCACTTTTTCACATCGGTTAAATACTGAGGCAAGAAAAACAAAATGTTAAAACTGCTTCTGCATCGGACCATGCGCAAAAAAGACTGAGGATATGGCGTCGGTCAATGGTTAGGACTGCAGCAATGTGGAATGAAGAACATCTGGAAGTCAGCACTGCCAAAATAGGGGACTAGGAGGATCTGACTATGAACTCAGAAACAGAACATGACTTTCAGTGTACTCTTACAACCAGGAGTATTGTACCTCAAAATCTAATGAAAGCACCCTAGGGATATGAAACTACTGAAAAAGATCAGGCGATCATGGAATATCCATAATCCAACCAATTACTGATTATGCTATGACCTCCTACAATTAGTGATCCTTATGACAAACATTTGGCCGATATATGCAAACGGAGAATATGGCTTGTGACTTGGGAAACTAAAAATGAAAAAAAAAAAAAGGTAAAAGACTACAAATTTTATCCACGTTATCTCAGCTTATTCCACATTTAGACACCATCGCATAACAAAAGGAAGAAATTGTTAGCTTATACCTGGAGCAAATGGCTTCTGACAATGTATTTTTATAATATTGGAAAAACAAACAGAACCTAAAATATAGTAAATATTTCCATATTTTATTGAAATGGGCTATTAAAAGCTATAAAATAAGAGTGAATATTTGATAATTTCTTTTCTGTAAATAATCGAAAGGGAAATTCCATGTTATAGGGTAGAAAATGTAAGCCATTCTTAAATATTACAAGATGCACTTAATATTTTATAAAGTCAAGCTGTGAACATTAAAATTACACAAGACAAGACAGATTTACAAAAAAGCTTTTCAGCTTCAGGAAATAATCAAAGTTACAGTACTGAAGTCCCTGCATCACAAATTGACATCTATCGTACAGTACTTGAACACACTGTTCAGACATTCAGCGAACAGACTGAGCATACATAAAAATGCAACAATACAGTTACACCAAAAGGTATTTTTCAGATAGAAAGACAGTATAAAACGTACAGTAAAAACTACATACAATTAAATGAGCAAATATTTAATTAATTCTGTATTCTGAGTGGAAGCTTTGATCTTGGTGTGACTTGACCTGCACTTTCTTCAGCAAGCTTTATCTTTTCCTGTAAAGCTGAATTCTGTCTGTTTTCTTTCTCCTTTTTAGTAATTTTTTTATGCTGTAAAACAAAACATGCATTTATTTGAAGGTGTACTGTCGCTTTAGTGCTGGTACATGAATAAACAAGTCTTTCTGGGTTCTGTAAGCAGCTTTATTCTATACAAACATCACTGTAAAGGCTTATTTGACTATGACTAAGTAACTTGCATACAAATTAACTTGTGATTATAAATGCTCACTCACTGGCTGCTTCTACAGAATGGCACTAGGGATTGCACGTCTGGAATTTATATGTGTGCACACACAGCATTGCTTGCTTCTTAAAGACAGAGCACACAGGGTACACAGTGATCTACATCCTCCCTCTGAGAAATAGATCATACAATTTGTCATGAGATTTAGCATGCAGAAATCAGATAATCTAATCTAAAGACATGTATATATATATATATATATATATATATATATATATATATATATATATATATATATATATATATATATATATACACACACACACATATATATATATATATATACACATATACATATATATATATATATATATATATATATATATATATATATATACACATATACACACACACACACACACACACACACACACACACACACACACACACACGTCCACTTTTAAATGTGAAATCTCGAGGTTTACAAAAATGAACCCAAAACATCGAGATTTCAGTATCTTGACATTTAGAAGTTAAGACAGACAGCTAAAATAAAGTTTGCAGGAGCAAGCCCCCCACCCCCTACTTAAATATACCAACTCCGAGACCGTGCTACAGTGAAGAGAACAGTAATGCTCCTGTTGCACTTACCGTTCTCTTCACTGTAACGCGATCTTGGAGCCAGTGGCTATAGCATTACATTTTTAGATAACAGGATTTACACATCTCCTTCTGGCAATATATGTTCCACCATACACAGAAACGACACAAGAATAACTTTTTAGACTTTACTAGCTCACACCCTTATTTTATGAAGAGAAATCTTGTATGTAGCCAGTTTATTAAAACAGATGTTTAAGAAACTATCCTCTTTCTTTAGTAAACTATTTTTGATGACGTTTCTTCTGATATATCTCTCATTTACCTATTTTGCTGTATGGTTTTAAACCTAATAGTTCAATTAAGTCTGACATGACTCTCAGCTTTCCATTACCTATTTCGAGATATGTCCTCCATCAGAGATGTTATTTCCAATAACTGGGACATATTAAAGGACTCTCACCATATGTTATCTGCTATTGGTACTTATCCCTTATTTTCTTATAAAAGAACTAGAAACATTCGTATGAGCCTTGAAAATAGAGATTCCCCATTGTTTACTTTTAACACACATTAGTCCTCTACCACCACTGGTATGTTTAATTGTAAAAGATGTGTAGTATGTCCTTATATCTAATTAATTATTGTCATTCTTCTGCAGTTGAATATGCTGGTATTTGTGCTTCATGCAACAGTTTTTATATTGGTAAAACTACCAGAAAGCTGTCTGTTAGGGTTAAGGAACATATGGCAGGCATTAGATCTAGCAGCATGAATAATGCTCTTACCAAACAGCACTTACTGTACTAATTTATCCAAATTTCATTTTATGGTTCTTGAACAAGTAGATTGTTTTTTGGTGACTGGGATTTATGTTTAGAACTTAGAGAATTGAAATGGCAGTTACTTAACTCAGACGTTTTTCCGGGTTTAAATGAAAGTGTCAATATTAAATGTGCTCTTAAATGGTACAAATTATTATATTTGTACCCTTTTATGGTTTACACTTCATTTCTTATTGCTCATATTTATTCATTACCCTGTTTACAGTTTCTTGTTGTTCATTGGCTTCTGTTTATTTATATATGCATATCTATTATTTGTAACTTTTTTTCCTAGTTCATTCTGAGAAAGCTCTTATTTAATAAGAGCGTAAGCTTAATCATCGGTTTGGTGTCTTGTGTTTTTTTTTATCAGTTCGGTATTTGTTTTTAAAAGTCTTTTGAAGTTTTATTTTTTATAAATATATACATATATACATATATAAATATATAAATATATATATATATATATATATACACACATATATATATATACATAAATATAAATATATAAATAAATATAAATATATATATATAAAAATATAAATATATATACAAATATATATATAATATATACATAAATATATATAATATATACAAATATATATATAAATATATAAATAAATATAAATATAAAAATATAAATATAAATAAAAATATACATATAAATATATATAAAAATATATACAAATAAATATATAAATAACTATATATATAAATATATATAAACTATATAAATATATAAATAACTATATATATAAATAAATGTACATAAATACATATATAAATATATATATATAAATAAATATATAAATATATATAAATAAATATATATAAATATATGACTGCGGTGGTGGTGCTGCGGTAGCATTGTGTCTCAGTTAGATGTTGCACGTTCGATTCTCAGAACGTCTTCTGTGTGTCGACATGCGTGAATGGGCATTCCTTCTAAGGTTGTGCGTTAGGCCCGGCAAGCCAGCATGGTAAAAATTTAGTGCCAGTCATTAGCGGACTGGAGTTCCGCTGTGGCGACCCCTAACCGGGAAAAGCCAAAAGACAGTTATATATATA